>NW_006408691.1:3848588-3881241 GCF_000296735.1 Chrysochloris asiatica | reverse complement strand
AAGGTGGAGGGTCAGAGAAAAAGAGTAAGACCCCCAACGAGATGGATTGGCAAAGTGGCAGCATCAATGGGCTCAAGTGTGGCAACTATTGTGAGGTTGGTCCGGGACCAGGCAGTGTTTCGTTCTGTTGTACATAAGGTCGCTATGAGTCAGTACCGACTCAATGACACCTAACAACAACAAAAAATTATTGGTCCAGTTGTGAGAATTTTTGTTTTCTTTACATTGAGGTGTTGAAAGGTATAGTCTTTGATCTTCATCAGTAGGTACTTCAAACCTCTTTGCTTCCATCAAACAAGGTTGTGTCATCTGCACATCTCAAGTTGTTAATGAGTCTTCCTCCAATTCTAATGCCATGTTCTTCATATAATCCAACTTCTCCAATTATTTACTCAGCATACAGATTGAATAAATATGGTGAAAGGATACAAGCCTGGCTCACACCTTTTCTGATTTTAATACTCAGTATCCCCTTGTTTTGTCCAAATGACAGCCTCTTGGTCTATGTACAGGTTCCTCATGAGCACAATTTAGGGTTCTGGAGCACCTGTTCTCCACAATATTATCCATAGTTTGTCATGATCCACAGTAGAAAGCCTTTGCATAGTCAGTAAAGCACAAGTAAACATCTTTCTGGTATCCTTTACTTTCAGTCAAGATCCATTTGACATCAGCAATGGTATCCTTTGTTTCACATCCTCTTCTGAATCCAGCTTGAATTTCTGGAAGCTCCCTGTGAATGTACTGCTGCAACCGCTTTTGAATGATCTTCAGCACAATTTTACTTGCATGTGATATTAATGATATTGTCCAGTGATTTCCACATTCCACTTGGCCACCTTTCTTTGGAATGGGCACAATGGGTTGGCCATTCAGTTGACCAGGTAGCTGTCTTTTCAATTTCTTGACACAGAGGAGTGAGCAGCTCCAGTGCTTTATCTGTTGAAACATTTCGATCTGTGTCCTGTCAGTTCTTAAAGCCTTGCTTTTCACTGATAGCTTCAGTGCAGCTTCAACTTCTTCCTTCGATACCATCAGTTCTTGATCATACGTTACTTCTTAAAATGGCTGAACATCAACCAATTCTTTTTGGTACAGTGACTACATATTCCTTCCTCTTCATTTGATGCTTCCTGCATCATTCAATAGTTTGCTCATAGAATCTTTCAGTATCACAAGTCAAGGCTTACATTTTTCTTCAGCTCTTTCAATGTGAGAAGTACTTCCCATACAGCCCAGATAAGTTGGTAATGTTCCTGTGATTTTTTTCAGATGGGGAAACTGAGACACAGGAGGGCCAAGGAGATTGCAAAGGAACCAAGGCAATGGGACTCCAGAGCTTGCACTCCGAATGGGTCTTCTCATCCATCCGTTGCACTCTGGGCACCCTGGAGACTGGCAAGAGCAACAAGTTGGTGGGGTAGATGTCCAGCACCCTGCTTCCCAGTTCCATCAGATGGATCCTTGTCTTAGCTCCATGCACCCCCTTCCTCAAACTTCAGCATGGGCTCATCCACCACTCCACTGGGTCAACACCTGATAGGCCAAGTCTTGCTTGGGGTTCAGCAGGGGGGAGTTGTCACCTCTGGCTAGTTCTGTTGGGCTAAGCAGTACCATGCCTCCTGCTTCCTGCTGCCACAGTCTTGTCTCTGACCAGGAGAGATGTTCTCTATAATCTCACATTAGCTGCAGAGCAGGGACTAAGTCTAGCAATATTTGCTTCTCTAGCCTCCAGAACAACCTTGCTTATTGAAAGTAAAGAGGACTTAAAACATTTACTGATGATGATCAAAGAGCACAGCCTTCAGTATGGATTATATCTCAATGTCAAAAAAACAAAAAACAACATTCTTATCAATGGAGAAAAGACTGAAGTTGTCAAGGACTTCCTTCTTCTTGGATCAACTATCAACACTCATGGAAGCAACAGTCAAGAAATCAAACAACGTATTGCATTAGGCAAATCTGCTGCACAAGACCTTTTTAAAGTGTTGAAGAGCAAAGATGTCAGCTTGAGGACTAAGCTATGCCTGACCCAAGCCATGGTATTTTCAATAACCTCGTGTGCATGTGAAAGTTGGAAGACTGTAGAAGAATTGATGCACTTGAGTTATGGTGTTGGAGGAGAATATTGAAAGTGCCATGGGCTTCCAAAAGAACCAACAGATCTGTGTTGTAAGAGGTGCAGCCAGAGTGTTCCTTGGAGGCCAGGGTGGCCAAACTTCGTCTCTCATACTTCAGACACATTGTCAAGAGGGACCAGTCACTGGAGAAGGATATCATGTTTGGTAAGGTGGATGGTCAAGAGAAAAAGAGGAAGACCCCCAACGAGATGGGTTAGCCAAGTGGCAGCATCGATGAACTTAAGCATGGCAACAATAGTGAGGTTGGCCCAGAATCGGGCATTGTTTTGTTCTCCTGTGCTTAAGGTCGCTAAGAGTCAGTACCGACTCGATGGCACCTAACAACAACAACAAAACCACCAGAACAGGGCCTGGTATACAGCAAGTGCTCGATAATGAAAGATGAATGAATAAACAATCTCTTAGCTGATTTTTGCAATGCAAAAACCTCAGACAGCATAAGGTTTTTTTCCCCTATGTTTGGTGCCAACATAAGATGTTGGATGTCCTTTTGGGGCCCCTGGGTGGTACAAACAATTAATTCATGCACTCAACCAGTAACCAAAAGGTTGGAGGTTCAAGTCCACACAGAGATGCCTTGAAAGACAGCGCTGGGGTTCTAATTCCAAAAAATCAGTCATTGAAAACTCTACAGAGCACAATTTTACTCGGACACACGTGGGGCCACCATGAGTCAGGGTTGACTTAACAGCTGCTGGCTATTTACCCATTCAGTGTACATATCTATGTGCTTTGCTGCAGAAACATAAATGAGCTTGATTATAAGGAGTTTTTACCAGACCCCTTGCTGTTAAGCGTCATCAAGTTGATTCCAACTCATAGTAACTCAGTGCACAACAGAGCAGAACACGGTCTGGTCCTGTACCATCCTCACAATTGTTATGTTTGAGCACATTGTTGCTACCACAGTGTCAATCCATCTTATTGGGGGGTCTTCCTCTTTTTCATGGATCCTCCACTTTACCAAGAATGGTGTTCTTCTCCAGGGACTGGTCCTTCCTAACAACATGCTCAAAGTATGAGAGATGAAGTCTCTTGCTTCTAAGAAGCATTTTGGTTATTCCAAGGCAGATTTCTTCTTGGACAGTCTATGGTATTTGCAATTGTTTCTTCTGACAGTCTATGGTACTTTCAATAATCTTCTCCAACACTATAATTCAAATGCATTGATTCTTCTCTGGTCTTCCTTATTCGTTGTCCAACTTTTACATGCATATGAGACTACTGAAAATGCCAAGGCTTGGAACAGGTGCACCTTTGTCCTCAAACTGACATCTTCGCTCCTGAACACTTATGCAGCAGATTTGTCTAATGCAATACGATCCTTTCATTCCTTGACTGTTGCTTCCATGAACGTTAATTGTGGATCCAAGCAAAATGAAACAAACAAACAAAAAAACAACCTTCGATCTTTTCTCCATTTATCATGATGTTATTTATTGCTCCAGTGGTGAGGATTTTCATTTTCTTTACATTGAAGTGAAATCCATACTGAAGGTTGTGGTCTTTTTTAGTAAGTATTTCAGGTTCTCTTAGCTTCCACAAGCAAGATTGTGCCATATGCATATCACAACTTATTAATGAGTCTTTCTCCAGTTCTGATGCTATATTCCTCTTCATATAATCCAGTTTCTTGGATTATTTGCTCAGCATACGGATTGAATAAGTATGGTGAAAGGATACAATACTGGTGCACAACTTCCGGATTTTGAACCATTCAGTATCTCCTTGTCCTGTTTGAACCACTGTTTCTTAGTCTATAGACAGGTTCCTGAAGAACACAATTAAGTGTTCTGGAATACCCATTCTTCTCAATGTTACCCATAGTTTGTCATGATCTACACAGTCAAAAGCCTTTTCAAAGAACAATAAAGCACAAGTAAATATTTTTCTGGTATTCTGTTTTCAGCCAAGATCCATCTGACTTCAGAAATAATATTCCTAGTTCCCTGTCCTCTTCTGACTCCAGCTTGAATCTCTGGAAGCTCACTATCAATGTACTGTTGCAACCATTTTTAAATTATCTTCAGCAAAATTTACTTGTATATAATATGAATGATACTATTCAATGATTTTCACATTCCGTTGGGTCACCTCTCTATGGAATGGACACAGATATGGATCTCTTTCAAACTTCTTGGCATAGATGGGTGTGTTCCCTCAATGCTTCCATCAGCTTGTTGAAACATTTCCATTTGTATTCTGTCAATTCCTAGAGTCTTTCCTTCTTTCCTTCCTTTTGTGCCAATGCCTTCAGTGCAGGTTGGACTTCTTCCTTCAATATTATTGATACTTGATGATATAGTACCTCTTGAAATGGTTGAATGCTGACCAATTCCTATCAGCACAGTGACTCTGTGTATCTTGTCATCTTTTTTTGATGTTTCCTCCATCACTCAATATTTTATCCATGTCACTGTTATTGTTGTATAATGTCAAGTCTGGAATCACAGCAATTCTGAATAGGATTTCTGAGAATGGCCAGTGGGTTTGAACTGCCGACCTCGTGATGAACAGTACAGTGCTTGTCCTAAAATGACCATGATGCTGATATTTTGGGCTGTGGAGTTAGGTCCAACTCATAGTGACTATGTATAGGGTTTCCAAGGTGCAGCTAATGGGCTGGAACTACTGACTTTGTAGTTAGCAGTCCAGGGCTTATCCTAAAGTGCCACCCCAGGAGTGCTCATAGAATCCTTCGAAACTTCAAGTTGGGGCCTGAATTTTTTCTTTAGTTTTTTTCTTTTTTTTTTTTTCCAGCTGAATCTTGGTGTGGCACTGTAGCATAAGCATTCGACAGCAAGGTCGGTTTGAACTGAAAAGTCAGTGATTCAAACTCACCAGCGGCTCCTTGGAAGCCCTTGAGTCTTGGTATGGCGCTGTAGGAAAAGCGCTCGAACTCAAGGTTGGTTTGAACCTCAGATTTAGCGGTTCAAATTCACCAGCTGTTCCCTGGAAACCCTATACAGGGTCACTATAAGTGACTCAACAGTACTTAACAACTATAATAACAAAGAAACTAAGATAAGTGTATTAGGGAGGGAACTTGTCTGCAGTCGCCCACTGATCACAAAGACATGTTTAAACACATTTTGTTTGGAATTAACCCTATTAGCAATACTTTCTGACTTACCCCAGTACAAGTGCATGATTTGAAAATCATAAAGGACAAAAGTGTATAGGAAAGGAGAGTTCTCACTCCCCTTCTCTCCTCCCAGACTCTCCCTTTCACCCCCCTCCCCAGAGACACCTACAATCACTAACTTGGTGGAAGGAGTGTGTTTAAAGAGATGGTAAACAAAACAGGTTGTTGCTAAGTACCACCGAGTCGGTTCCGATAGGTTGCCCACAGCAACCCCGTATAGGGATTCTGAGGAACAAGCTGGTGAGCTTGAACTGCCGGCCTTACAGTTCAAACTGACTTTGCAGTCCAGCGTGTTAACTCACAGCACCACACCAAACCACAAGGTTCTTAACTTTAACAAAACAAAGACAGAGGGGGTCAGGGAAACTTTGAGTCATGCAAAACTGCTCTACGGTCAAACCGGTCAGCATTGTTAAGATTCAAATTCCCACAGGGAGTCTTTCTTTTTAAAACATTTTTCACATCAATGACTTAATCACTATGGATTAGTGAGATGGACTTCAAAGTCAACGGTTCAAGCTCACCAGTTGCTCCTCAAAACCCTATACAGGGTCGCTATGGGTCAGAACCGACTTGACAGCACTTAACAACAACAAAAATCCTGGTGTAGAGTCCTAGTGTGGCACATTAGGATAAAGCACTGGACTGCAAGGTTGGTTGAATCACAATATCGGCAGTTCAAACCCACTAACCGTTCCTTGGAAGCCCTATACAGGTCACTATGAGTTGGAATTGACTCAGTTGCACTTAACAACAAATCCTGGTGTAGCACTGTAAGATAAGCACAGGACTGCTAACCTCGAGGTTAGTGGTTCAAATCCACCACCCTCTCTTCAGAACGAGTTCGAAGGTACTTAACAATACTGCCAAGAGGTGCCCTGGAGGTGCCGTGATTAAGGGTTCAGCTGCGAACCAAAAGGTCAGTGGTTTGAAATCACCATCTGTTCTGTGGGAGAAAGACAGATCATCGGTTTCTATAAAGATTCAAAAACAAAACCACTGCCACTGAATGGATTTCGACTCATAGCGACCCTATCCAGGGTTTCTAAGGCTGCAAATCTTGTGGGGAAGTTGGTAGGTTGGAAATACCGACCTTGTAGTCCAGTGCCTACCCCTGCTTGAAAGCCCTGTGGGGCAGTTCTACTCTGCCTAGCAGAGTCACTATGAGTTGGATACAACTCAACCGGTTTAAAGAAGACTGTCAAGACAGTCAAGACTAGATTTTCTCTCTTGCATACTTTCAAAACTCAAGTGGACGAAATAAAGATCCGGCAATACTCTTGGAATGACATTGACCTCAGTCTTCCAACCATCTATTTCGCTATTTTTATTCGCATTCATTATTTCCATATCCATCCCATTAGCTTCCTGTTTACCGATACCTCGTGTTTTTAATTTGCAGTTTTATTCTAAAAGCTTGGGGAAACTTTCACAACTTGTTCTCTCCTCCATCATTACTGCCAAGTAATTAGCCAAGGAGCCAACCCTGATCAAAAATTAAGAACTCAGAAGCAAGTCCAAGCATGCCTTACTCTGAAAGAAAGAAGTGACAGGAAACTCTTCTAATTATGAGGTTTTGTTGACAGCCATTGACCACAGGAAGCAAAGGATGGGGACAGAAAGGAGAGACGTGGTTTAAGTATCTACTGCTGCTGATTGTAGCTTATTAGATCCCAGAGTCTGCTCCTTCATTTGCATAATAATGACTAGTCGGGGTCCTTTTTTCTTTTGTAATTTGGAAGCTGGCACCAAATTTGCATTGTGCATTGAGTAAATCCTCACCAGCGAGTGCAGACGGCAGGTCTGCCTAGTGAGGTGGAAGGATTTGTTTTGTTTATTTAATCATGCACCTTTTCCTGGGCCATAGTGTGGAACAGGACATGCTTTAAGGGGACTGACCACACAGCATTTTCCTTTGAGAAGGCCGCGGTGCTCTCGGTAGAAATGTGCCAGGCTCTGCAAACTCAAGCCCCTGTACTCCACCATTCCACCAACGGGTAGACCCCACTCTGAAATCTGACTGCTTCCCTCTCCCCTCACCCTGGCTGGCCAGTCCTCCTGCCCTTTGAAGCCGAGCATAGGAATGCTGGTATATTGGGGGGTGGGGGAGAGGGTGTCTAGTGAACACTGCCCAGGTGGGTCCTGTACCCAGGTAACCCTTGTGGCCTGGAGGCTTTAAAAGAGAAACCTCCAGGTCTCATTCGCATGTGTTTTGAGACCAAAGAACAAAACAAGGCCCCCAAAAGCATCTCTACACTGTAAGTGGGGCAAAGGGGACTTCCCTGTCCACCTCAGATGTTCCCAGCGCCTCCAACCAGAATTTCCCCAAGAGGGGACGCTGCCCAATTAATTAGCTGGAGGCTTTCCTAGACGGTAACACCCCCATTCCACCCCCAGCCTGGCACCTCACAGCAGCAGGTGAGCAATTAGGTCCCTTTCCCCTCTCCCTCCCCAAAGGAACTCAGTGCTTCAGGGATTCGGTGGCCAGCTGTCTCTGGGCGGGGAGCAAGACCACTTGCTTCCCTGAGGCAGTTATCCAAAGGCAGGTCACAAAGACAAGACCCCAACCACAAATGGCTTCACCCTAGTTAGGAGGTGGACATGGGATTGGAGTCAGCCTTTCCTGGGCACCTAATGTATGTCAGGTAGGAAGGAGGGCATTCTCAAGTGAGCTCCCAGGACCTTAGCTTAGCAGTGGCCAGGACTCCTAACACACAGCAAAGCAGGCAAGACAGCCGGAATCGCTTCATTTCTCAAGAAAAATTGGGGATTGCCCAACCAGAACTCTAGCTAAGAGCCCAGGGTCCTGCCAGTGTCAGCTGTGGCCCAGGTGTGAAGGACATCTCAAAGACAGAATGGATAGTGGTTAGGGCATGGTGCAGCATGCCTCATGACCAGACCAACCCAGCCCTGAAGCCCACGTTGTTTCCCCATCTGCTGACAGGGAGCACTAACAACACTCCATGCGATGGATCAACTGTTGTTGCCGTAATTATTATTCATCCTTGCACCCAAAGTATAGATGGGAAAGCTGAGGTAGTGGGAAAAGCCAGTCCTCTGCCATTCTCGATCCTGAGCACCCCAGGCACTGACCCCCTGGTGTTTCCAGTGACCCTCTGGTGCTCTATCCCCCTCTCCACCCTAACAGTGCCCTTCTGCTAAGGGGCAGTCCCGGTCTCACTGAGCACCCTTCTCCACTCCCTCTTGCTCTTTCTGAGACCATCTTGACCCCTCCCCCAGGCTGCAGCCCCACCCCCCCAGCCTCCATCCTAAAGGGCCTGGTGGTCTGGAACAGTGGTGTGGTCTCGTCCCTCCTGGGGGCTCTCCCTAACTCTGGCAATCGGGCGCACTAAGGTCCAAGCAATCATGCAGAAAGAAGATTTCAGAATTTGGAGAGAGACTTGGTTCTCCAGGAGGCTGGGGCTGTGAATGTGAGGGTGAGTGGAGGTGGGGAGAAGCACTAAACTGAATGAAGAGGATCCTTCTGGTCCCTTACCACTATGCTCTACACTTGTCCCCTCTCCCAGAAAAGAAGAGATGCCGGAACCCCATCAGGTAGTCTGGGAGTCTGTGCATCCCTTCTCAGAAAGGTCGTTCAAATTCATAAAATACAATACATAAAATTACAGAAAAAAATCAAGTTTTTTTTTTTTTAATATGGTATGGTACTGTAGGATAAGCACTGGACCTTAAAGTCAGTTTGAACCACAAGGACGGTTGTTGAAACTCACCAGCCACTCCCGGGAAACCCTATAGAGGGTTGCTATATGAGACTGAACTGAAGGAGCTCTGGTAGCGTAGTGGTTACGAATCGGGCTGCGAACCTTAAGGTCAGCGGTTCGAAACTACCAGCCACTCCGCGGGAGAAAGATGAGGCTTTCTACTCCCGTAAAGATTTACACCCTCGGAAATCCTGTACAGGGTCGCTATGGGTCGGAACCGACTCAACGGCACTTAACAACAACAACATGAGACTGAACTGACTCAATAGCACTTAACAATAACAACAATAGTTATAATATTTCAAAGAACAAATTTGTAATATAGTAACATATGTGCTTCTTTGTGCATTTCAAGGAACTAAGCATTGTAAATTCAACTCTGTGACAAATGCAAACGAAGTTTTGAGACATGGGCAGCCACTGTCAAGAGAAATGAAAATAGTGGTAATTTCAGTTGGAAATCATAACGCTGTGGGCAAATGCATCAGGCTGCAAAGTCATTTGAACTGCAAGGTCGGTGGTTCAAGTTCACCAGCTACTCCTTGAAAATCCTATTGGTCGGAATCAACTGGATGGCACTTAACAACAACAAGGCTATCTACATTCATAATTGGAATACTAAAATTTACCTTGATGTTAACACAAATAGAGATGTAGTTTTTCCCCATCCAAGTTCACAAAATCCCTGAATTTGATACCCGTAGCTTCTAAGGTGTCCTTGCGGCATGAATGTACTATGGTACCGTGTGTATGGGGGCTAAGTCTTGTACACGCTCGACTCCAGTCAACACCCAAGTCTGATGACATTGTTAGTGGTGGCGTGCCATGGAGTCAGTTCCGACTCATAGCGCTCTGATAGGGTTTCAGAGGCTGTTAAATCTCTACAGGAGCAGGAAGCCTCATCTTTCTCCTGCAGAACAGCTGGTAGCTTTGAACTGTGGACCTTAAGGTTAGCAGCCTGATTCTTAACCACTACACGACCAGAGCTCCTTCTGATGATAGTACTGATGATAGCACTGGTAAGCAAGCAAGAGTCCTGGCTTTAGGTTCAGAGTTGACGTCTCAGCTCCTGTACTTTGCAGCCTTGTAAAGACTGGTGAAGCCTCAGTTTCCCGTGTGTAAATAGTCATCGAAATGACTTCTACTTCAACGGAATATTGTACATTGTTGGAGTCGAGGAAAACAACGACAATGCGTATTCATATCCAAGTACCAGCTTACAGCCACCAGGGAATAATTGTAGGAGGCATTCCATGAGTGAGTAATGGTTTGACAGAATATTTTTTTCCTCTTTGGGTCTCTGACTTAGGGCAGCATGTTCAAGAAAAGAAAGCATTTGGAGCAGACTGAAGCCTGAGCAAACATACTGACCATCATAGACTGAACATGAAGTTTGTGACCAATTTTGTAGATGGCTCTCAGAACTTCTCCTTCAGTGTAAGTTATCTTTAACTTGAACCCCAAAGATCTGGGACAGTTCGTACATAAATTGAAATTCTCCTCTGAACTACTCACAGAGAAAGGATTTTTTCTAGGAATCAGATTTAATCTATTGAAGAAGGCAAAGTTTTAAAAGCCCTGTGCATTTTAGTTACATGCAAATGGATCTTGTTCATGACACTGGTTTAAATGTTTTTAAAAGAAATTAGAGCAGACCACCAATCTGGAGGGTTATTACTCAACACTCTGATGATGAAACTGACCAGAGTAGGAAGCATTTACAACATTCAGATAGAAACAGAAGTTAGAGTTAAATCAAAATTGGGAGTTACTCAAACCCAGATCATCCCAAAATAGCATCTGGATACAAATGCAGATTTAGACTTCCCACAGAAATGCCCTCTGTGACCTCTCAGGTGGCTCATTAGAATAAACGGCTTTTCGAAGGCTGTTTGGGACTTTTTGCAAATCAGATGTGTACTAGATATGCAGTGTCATTTACATAAGAACCTATACAATAAATTCCCCCTTGAATCTGGTGACCAGGAACTGTCACCAGTTTAGAAGAGCATGATGTTTCCTTTTAATCAACCAATGAAAGCAGCAGTTTCACTTTGGGGATCAGGGAATTGCAGAGTTAATCTCATCCTTGGGGGACCTCTCCGCAAGCTCTGGGATTTATCTGTCTCTCCTCTAATTTCTCAATTTCTCTTTTCCTCTCCAAGCTGATTGTTGACTGTGCTCCTTCACATGTGCTTCAGGTTAGAAATGCATTCTGGTGTGTGGGTGGAGCGTGCTCTATAAATAAGACGAAGCAGAGGCCACTGGGTCCAGCCGCTGAACCCAGGGATTCTGGCCCCGGACAGATGCACTCAGCCACTGCCTAAGCCACCACCAGCTGCTTCCTGCCCAGGTGCCATCAGTTTCCCCATTGGCTACCCGGGAATGTTGCCTTCCCTGCATAGGGGATGTTCTGAACCACCAAGGACCTCAGCTTTTTAGACAGCTCAGTGGGTACAGGCACTTTACTCTAAGCATTTTACATATGAGCATCTGACATACGACATTTTATGTCGTGTTCTCCCACCCTCAGACGTTCTCCCAGCCCTCAGATGGAGGGGCTATAGCACTCAGTTTATAGGAGTCCCGATGTGGTGCTGTGGGTTAATGCACTGGACTGCAAGGTCAGCGGTTCAGGCTCAACAGCCGTTTCTTGAAAACTCTACATAGGGTCTCTTAAGGGTAAATCGAGCCTCAGAATGGTTCAGATGCTTGCCAGAAGTCCATGGTGAGTAAGCAGAGGAGACTTGAACCCCAGTGTTCTGATTTTCACATCTACATGATGAACCGTTCCCACAGATGGGCTCTCCTGAATTTTGTGTCATCTACCTTGTTCTCTTGGTGTTGGAGGAGAATACTGAAAGTGCCATGGACTGCCAAAAGAACCAATAGATCTGTTTTGGAAGAAGTGCAGCCAGAGTGCTCCTTGGAGGCCAGGATGGCTAAGCTTCGTCTCTCCTACTTTGGACGTATTGTCAGGAGGGAACAATCACTGGAGAAGGATGTCATGCTGGGTAAGATGGAGGGTCAGAGAAAAAGAGGAAGACCCCCAATGAGATGGATCAGCCAGGTGGCATCATTGGTGGCATCAACTGTGGCAGCGGTAGTGCAGTTGCCCAGGATCAGACATTGTTTCGTTCTGCTGTGCATGGGGTCGCTATGAGTCGCTTCCGACTCGATGGCACCTGACAACAACAACTTTGTTCTCTGCCACCATCACCAGCTGGAAAACAAGACAGAGCCTTGGCCATTCCACAGATACCTCCAGCTGGCAGGCAAGTCTCCTCACCCAGGCTTACCTTCAGCTTAACCCTGGCAACCCACTACTACTCCTGAGCATCTGCTCTGCAGCCTCTGGTGCCACAATTCTATTTTATTTTAAAAGTGACATGCAACATAATCACTAGATTCATATGTTGCAAAATTTCAAATGTTCCAGATGCAATGCTTTTCAAAACTACGAAACAAAACAAAAACTTTGATTGGATAAATCAAAAGATGCATGATTCTTCTTGAGTAAAGGCTGCTCCAACATCAAAGAGTGATGTATTTTCTTTCAGTTTATTGTCTTCCCAAGGGTCGCTATGGGTCGGACCCGACTCGATGGCACTTAACAACAACAACAACAACAAAGCTAATTATTAAGGCTAAATAAATCAACAGTAATAGTAACAGCAACCAGACACGAAAACACTGTGTGTTGACACCCCTTAATGAGTGCAAGCAGTTCCCAAGAGCCTCCCCAAAAAACTACACTCTTTTCTGTGGAGTCAATTCAGACTAATGTCGACCAGGTGTGTTATAGAGTGGGTCTTCTCCATGGAACTTTCTTGGCTATAATCTTAATAGAAGCAGATCTCCAGGTCTTTCTTTTGTGGTACTGCTGGATAGATTTGAACCACCAACCTTCAGATTAGTAGTTGAGCACCAAAAATTTGTGTTACCCAGGAATCCAAACAGCCAGGTATTGAATAAACCGACCACATTACATTAGGAAACCAAAGACCCCTGGTCAGAAGTTAACCAAGCACATATTTTCTCCTGAACTCTTGCTGATTGGTGAAGGGAAGGTCTACTTGTCACGAATCTACTTATGTTGACACGTACATACTGTGTGTGCCTATCTGATTAATGGCCCGACAAAAATACAAGCTGAGTAAGAAAGTAAGAATAGCTCCCACGAGTCACAGCAGGGCAGTAGGGTAGGGCATGGGAGACCAAGAAGTTGTCTCCAGGCGGCCAGGAACTGACACCTTCCTCCACCTGGCCTCTTCTCTGTGAGCAAGCTCTGGAGGTGAGATTTGAGATGAGGTTGGGCGACCCCTGGCAAACCCAGAGTCTCAGGGGAGATGCCCCTGGAAGCTGTAGCAATCTCCATAGCAACCGGCTCCAAGGGTCCAGCTTAGTGATCCAAGACCTAGATCCCAGTGGCCTCCCGAGGGTGGGGGAGAGCATGGCTCCGGATTGGCACAACCCTCGCGGGGCAGAGGGAGTGAACGCTGTCGGGGAGGAGTTTATCAATGAGAAGCTCGGCACACAACTTCCAACTGCATTTGTACCCCTACCCCACTTGGCCTCTTGCACAGGATTACATCCCCAACACCCCTCCAAAACTGGGGAGGAGAAGGCTGGCAGAAGAGCTGCTCCTGCCCCGAGGTCTAAGTTGCCGGCAGACCTGTATTCATCTCCTCTTGGGCTCGGCTCCGGCCCACTCCCTGAAGGCCCGTGTCACCCGCTCTCTCTCCGCTTCTATCCGTCTCCCTGCTCCTCCTCCCCAACTGCGGAGGTACTAGCCCCGCCGCCGCCCCGAAGCCCCGTGCTGCCTACCTGATGCAATCGGAGCCCGGCCTCGGCGGAGAGCGGCCTGGCACTGGCCTGGCTTCTACTCCCGCCTAGGTGCCGGACTGCGGGCGGGAGACTTGGGCGCGAGCGGCGGGCGCGCGCCGGCGAACGGGCGGCAGGGCGACGGGCGCGCGGGTTATATGGGCGCGCGGAGGCGACGCGGGCGGGGCAGCACAGCCTTAGCGCCTTTGGAGTCGGCCGGCGGGAAGGCGGCGCGGGCTCAACCGCGCAGGAGGCGGGATCGCGTTGCGGCGAGGTTTGGATCGGACCCCCTCCTCGCGCTCCGCCCCTGCAGCTGGTCTCCGCGGAGCGGGACTCGGGCGCTGGGCAGGCTCTTTCCCGCTCTCTTCTGGCGCGCGCCGTCCTGCTGAGCCTCGGCGAGGTCGCCTGCGCCCGCTGGACCTGAATCCCCGCCTCTCTTGAGCGGGCTTGGGGGCGCGCGGGGACCGTGGTTAGGGACGGACACCAACTCTGCGCCCTGACGCCCTATTTCCCCCAGAAGCCCTGGCCTCACCCCCGCGCCCAATCCCCCAGGTCTCCCACCTGCGTCTTCCCCAGAACCCCACGTCACGGTCGTACTCCCGCCCCGCGGCACAAAACGCCGGTAAAAGAAGGGCGGGAAAGGGCCACCCGGCGCCCCAGCGCAGGATAGGGGCGCCTCCGCTACAGTCCGCGTCGGGTGCACACGCTGTACGGCCGGGCCCCGGGGCTGGTCCCTGGCGGGACGAGAGGCAGAGGAGCTTTTTGCGTCTGACTGCACTAGCGGCACTTCACCGCCGAGCATCGCGCGCCAACTACTCCGGCGCGCAGAGGTCACGGCGCGCCCCAGCCCCGCCCGCCGTTGCCGAACCGGGGGGCGGGGGGGCCCTGGGACACGACTCTCCCGGCTCCGGCTTACGCTTCCCTGGGTTTCACCCCGCGCGAGTGGCTCCCTATGAAAGCCCTCTGGCCACTGCCTGTACCCTGCTCTCTCCCGGGGCTGCCACTTCCAGGCCCCGGAAAACGGATTCTGCTCTGAGTATGCGCGTGGGTGCGCGGGTGGCCACGTCTACAGGTGTGTCCTTACACTCAGAATGGATCTGCTTTCGTTCAGAAAGGGGAGACCCTCCGCCCTGCGACCAGGGGCGATCGGAGCCTCAGGGTAGGCGGGAGATACTAGGGCTCCCATCCGAGTACTTCGGGCCTGGCTAGGCAGCCGACCAGCAGGACGCATTTTGAGTGACTCGAGGCTGGGGGATCTTGCCGTGCGTTGTCTTCTGGGATTTATGGACCCTGTTAACGGGCTCTGAACGGAAGTCCCCCACCCCACTCCAGGGTGGTCCCCAGCACTGAAATGTGGCATCAATGCCGCTTGTGGTGTTGAGCGCCACGGAGTTCTCTCCACGCTCTGGACACCGCACTTCACCTGCACGGCACGACAACGTATGCCGTCTCCACACACCGTTAATGGTGCGCCACTTTTTAATTCTCAAATGATTTGCTCAGCATACTATTTCATATGGTGAGCGGCTATAACACTCGCTGTGCCTGATTTTAAACCATGCAGTATTCCCTTGCTCTGTTCCAACGACTGCTTCTTGGTTTGTGTACATGTTGGGCAAGAGCACAGTGAAGTGTTTTGGAGTTCCCGTTCTTCGAAATCCTTTGTTTATTATGACCCATACAGTGTAATGCTTTGCATAGTCAATAAAACATCCTTCTGGTATTCTCTGCCTTCAGCCAAGATTCTCCTCACTTCTGCAGTGGTATCCTTCTTTCCATTTCTTCTGAATCTGGCTTCAATTTCTAGCATTTCTGTGTCAATGTACTACTGCAACAGTTTTTGAATTATTTTCAGTAAAACTTTACGTGTGTAATATTAATGTTATTGCTCTATAATTCCCTGATCCCTTTAGAGTAGTTACGTGTGTATGGATCTCTTCCGGTCACTTGTCTTCCAAACACGAGTGAGTGCTTCCAACATTGCATCTGGTTGTTAAAACATCTCAACTTGTATTCTGTCGATTCCCAGAGCTTTATTATTATTATTTACCAATGCCTTCAAATGCTCCCTCCTGACGTGGTTGAACTTAGACCAATTATTTTCTGCTATTGTGCCTGTGTATCCGTTCCATTTTCTTTTGATGCTTAACACGGCATCAGGATTGGAGAAAGAATAATTAACAACTTGCAATATGCAGATGACATCCTTGCTTGTTGAAAGTGAAGCGTTGATAAATCTCTTACTACAGAGGTCAAAGACCACAGCCTTCAGTATGGGTTACACCTCAACATAAAGAAAACAAAAATCCTCACAACTAGAACCGTAGGCAAGAACATCATAAACAGAGAAAAGATTGAAGTTGTCAAGGATTTCATTTTATTTAGATCCACAATCAACGACCAGGGAAGCAGCAGTCAAGAAATCAAACGGCATAGTACACTGGGCAAATCTGTTGCAAAAGACCTTTAAAATGTTCAAGTATGTCATCCTGAGTACTAAGGTGCACCTTTATGATTCAAGCTATGCTATTTTCAGTTGCCTCATGTACATGTGAAAGCTGGACAATGAATGAGTAAGGAAGACCAACGAAGAATTGGTGTTAGTGAAGAATATTGAACATAGCATGAACTTCCGGAAGAATGAACAAATCTATCTTGGAAGAAGTACAGCCAGAATGCTCCTTAGAAGCAGGGAGAGTGAGACTTCGTCTCACAAACTTTGAACATGTTATCAAGAGTTGCCAGTCACTAGAAAAGGAAATCATGGGTTAAGTGGATCCTTGAAAAAGAGAAAAACCCTGAATGAGATCATTTCAAACATAGCAAATATTGTGAGAATGAGGCAGGATTGGGCAAGGTTTCGTTTTGTTATACATATAGTTTGATCTTTATGAGTCAGAATTGACTCTGGGTTCTTAACAACAAAACAAATGTTTGCTAGGTTTGGGGCTGGGGTATGGGATTGCAGGGGCTGACACAAAAACGGTGGGGGTAAAGAGAGGAGAGTTTGATCTTAAAGGGGCAAAAAGGCCAGCACCTCTAAGGAAGTACGGTCACATTCGCCTTCCTTCTTCCCTTCACTTTGGGAGGGCTGCGGGCGGTCTAGTTGGGGAGAAGCATCCATCTCTGGCCTGGCGCAACGAGGAACCAGCCAGGTCTTGATTTTCCGGAGCGCAGGGACAGATGAGAGGGTCTTCGGGACTATGCGCAATCTGGTGGTCTGCTGTGAAGGCCAGCGGGTACTCGAGAAGACTGTGCGGAAGACCCTCTATTTGGGGGAGGATTTTCTCGGCAGAAGAGGATCCAGGTCTCCAGCTGGGAGAGAAGACAAAGCAGCCAGGGAGAGGGACCAGGCTGGTGAAGCCAGGGGTTCATAGTTAACTCTCATGGAAAACTGTCTAAGAGCTATGGGCATGCGAGCGCCGCGGGTCCGGCGTGGAATTTGTTCCCTCTGTGATCTGAGACGCCGTGAATCCGAAAGAACGGATGGCAGTGGATGATGATCCGAGTAGAAGTAGAGCATGAGATGAGGGTTCACGCGGTGACAGATTTAGCCAAAAATAAATGTGCCTATTTGGTATTTAGACTTCTGGCGTGGCGCTGTGGACTTAGCATTGGACTGCTAATCATGGCGGCAGTTCAGACTCACCAGCTGCTCCTCAGAAACCCAAACAGAATCGCTATGAGTCGGAAACGACTCGATGGCACTTAAAACAACAACAACAAATTTATTATTTATGCACTCCTGGTGTGATGCTGTAGGATAAGCACAGGACTGGGAACTACAATGTCAGCGGTTCAAACCCACCAGGTGCTCCTCAGAGACCCTATCAGGTTAGCTATGAGTTGGAACCAAGTCCACAGAACTTAACAACAACAACCATAATTTTGCTATTTATAACATACAGAATAAACACTGATATGCAGGTGATACAACTTTTCTTGCTAAAAGCGCAGAGGACTTAAAATACTGCTGAAGATCAAAGAGCACAGCCTTCAGTATGGATTGCATCTCAATGTAAAGAAAACAAAAGTCCTCACCAATGGACCAATAAACAATATCCATATAAATGGAGAAAAGATTGAAGTTGTCAGACTTCTTTTTGTTTGGATCAATTCATGCAAGCAGCAGTCAAGAATCAAAGGCAGCATATCGCATTAGGCAAATCTGCTGCACAAGACCTCTTTAAAGTGTTTAAGAGCAAAGATACTGTTTGCGGACAAAGTAAACCTGACCCAAGTCATGGTATTTTCAATAACCTCATATGCATGTGCAAGTTGGTCAGTGACTAAGGAAGACTGTAGAAGAATTGATCCATTTGAGTTATGGTGTTGGAGGAGATTGTTAAAAGAATATTGGAACAAATCAATCTGTGTTAGTACAGCCAGAATGCTCCTTGGAAGCCAGGATGGCCAGGCTTCATCGTTCATACTTCAGACAGATTATCAGGAAGGACCAGTCCCTGGAGAAATGATCATGTTTGGTAAGGTGGAGAGTTGGAGAAAAGCAGGAAGATCCCCAATAAGATGGATCGACACAGTGGCAGCAGCAATGGGCTCGAACATAGCAACGATCGTGAGGCTGGCGCAGGACTGGGCAGTGTTTGGTTCTGTTGTGCATAGGGTCACTATGAGTCAGTGCCGACTTGATGGCACCTTACAGCAACAACGTATTATCAGAGTCCAGTGTGGTCTGTAGGATAAGTACTGTAAAGTCAGTTTGAACTGCAAAGTTGGCAGTCCAAACTCACCAAATGCTCCTCGGTCGCTATGAGTGGAAACCCGACTGGATGGCACTTAACAGCAAGGGTTAATGCGCCAGACTGCACAGCCTTTTGAACTGCAAGGTCGGCGGTTCAAGTTCACCAGCTGCTCCTTGGAAACCCTATACAGGGTCGCTATGGGTCGGAACCGACTTGATGGCACTTCACAACAACAACATGTATTATTATCATGTTTGGTACAACAGATGGTCAGTGAAAAAGAGACTGTGGCATGGGATGGGCAGTGTTTCCTTCTGTTGCACAGAGAGCTGCTGAGTTGGAAGTAACTGGAGGACACCTACCAATAAGCTTGTTGTTGTTGAGTGCCATGGAGTTGATTCTGACTCATAGCAACCTTGTATAGGGTTTCTGAGGAGCAACTGGTGGGCTGAACCTCTGACCTTTTGGTTAGCAGTCTAGTGCTTATCCTAGAAAGCCACACTAGGACCCCACCAACAAGATTACAGTTTAATAAACCATATGAGGCAGTTCTATTTTGTTAAAGAAGATCACTATGAGTCAGAATTGACTAAAAAATAACATATACATTGACGTATCCATGCGTTACAAGTATTAAAGACGGGGGTGGGGTGGGGAGGGCTGGTGGTACAGTGATTAGAGAGCGCAGCGATCACTGACTCAGTGGTTCAAACTCAACGGCCACTCTACTGGGACAGTTTCATACAGATGACAGCCTTGGAGACCCTATGTGACAGTTCTCTTCTGTTCTGAAGGGTCATCATCAGCCAGAATCAATTCAATTGCAAAGGGCTTGGGCACACTTAGAAATCAACATGTGTTAAGAGCTGTTGAGTTGGTTCTGACTCATAGCAATCCTGTATAGGGTTTCTGAAGTTGCTGGTGGGTTTGCACTGCTGACTTTGTGATTCACAGTCTAGTGCTGATCGTACAGCACCACACCAGGAGTTCTATACACACCTATAGCAAAAAATTAATGTACCTGTTTTTGAACTCCTGGTGTGGCACTGTATAGCGCTGTAAGGCAAGCACTAGACTGGAAATCATAAGATCCGAGATTCAAACCTACCAGCTGCTCCTTGAAAACCCTATACGGGAGGTTGCTATGAGTTGGAACCTATTTGACGGCAATGCACAACACAACAATTTGTTATTTAGGAGTCCCGTTGTGGCCCTGTAAGATAGGGTCGGTTTGAACCAAAGGTTGGAAGTTCAAATTCACCAGCGGCTCATTGGAAACCCTATATAGGGTTGCTGTAAATTGGAACCGATTCCACAGCACTTAGCAACATTTGTTTTTTTATGGACTCTTGGTGTGGCGTTGTAGGATTAGCACTGGACTGCTAACCACAAGGTTGGTGGTTCAAACCCACCAACTGCTCTGTGGAAATCCTATACAGGGTCGCTATGAGTCAAAACAGACTGGACGGCACTAAACAACAACATACTATAAAATTATTCGTTGCATATCTAAATTTTAAATCTAGTCCGGCGTCTTGCATTTTATCCGATAACCTCAGCTGGAGAAAAACACTACCACACCCCGGGCTTCCCGATCCCTTGGGTTGTTGTTAAGTGTAGTCGAGTCTGTTTCGACTTATAGG
Source organism: Chrysochloris asiatica (assembly GCF_000296735.1). Lineage (NCBI taxonomy): Eukaryota > Metazoa > Chordata > Mammalia > Afrosoricida > Chrysochloridae > Chrysochloris > Chrysochloris asiatica. The sequence goes on along the minus strand of NW_006408691.1, from coordinate 3,861,060 downwards.
GATCTTGTAAAGGGTTTCCAAAGAGAGGCTGGTGAGTTTAATCCACCGATTTTGCGGTCCAGTGCTTTAACCTGCAGCGCCGCCCGGTTCAGCAATTCCGAATGGGAAAAACTGTGGGCGGGGTCCTTTAAGGACTAGCGTCGGGAGTTGCCGTGAACTATAAGTTCCACAATGCTTTGCGGCCAGCCGGGGCTCTGATAGGCTGCGCTGGCTTCCCGCCTTCCTCGGGTTTCCGGCTGTGGCGTCTGGCGGGCGGCGGTTGGCGTCTGCCGCGGCCATTGAGTACGCCCAGCCTGAGGGCGGACCGGGAGGGTCAGATAGAGAGAGGGGCGTGCCGGCAGGCGGGCGTGCAGACGCGGATCCGGCTCGTGCACGTCTTTCACGCTCCAGCCGCTCTCCTTTGGAGTGAGCCTTGTCCCTGCGAGCTGCTGAGACGAGAGCTCGGCCTGAGGGCGGCTACGACCATGAATTTCTCCGAGGTCTTCAAACTGTCCAGCCTACTTTGCAAGTTCTCCCCGGACGGGAAATACCTGGTGAGAGCTAAGCGGTGCTGGGACTAGGGGAACGATGGTAGGCGTCCAGCACAGCTGCTGTAACTCACTGGGTGGCGCGGTCGCCCGGGCTGCACGCAGGCGCTGGGTCTGCACGCGGATCGGGCTCTGTACCCACGAGCTGCGGGGCCCAAACCGGCCCGGCCGTGATTTCACTTCGTGAAGGTCCCTGCCTCATGGGGCTACAGTGAAGTAGTGCCGATGTAGCTTATGGGGCCGTGACACCCGTTGTTGGGATGCCCTAGAAAAACCAGCTTTTAATTCCACTAGCTTGTAAGCCTGTGAATTGTGTGGCTGCTTTCTTTTGCCTTCTTCCCTCACTCTCCTCACTTTCTCTCTATGTGGAGTACATAGTTTAAACTGTTTTCTAGTTTAGAGCCTTGCTTAAGACTGGGGAGAAAGACCTGGCGATCTGCTTCCCTAAATACTCACTCATATTACAGCCTAGAAAGTCCTGTCTCCTCTGTAAGATGGGGTAGCTGCGAGTAGAAAATCCATTGAAGGGCACCTAATAACATCAAAAGCCTTCTATCCCCGGAGGAAAGCAACTGTCAGAGCTGTTCATCCCATGGGGGTAGACTGGTTAAGCACTGGACTGCGAACCACAAGGTCAGCAGTGCAAACCCAACTCTAGCTGTAGGATTAAGCACTGGACTGCGAACCACAAGGTCAGCAGTGCAAACCCACCAACTTCTTGGAAACCCAATACATGAAACCCTATACAGTTGGTACTGGCTGGAAGACACTTAGCAGCAATTCTGAACATTATTCACTGTCCAACTTTCACATGCATATGAGGCGATTGAAAATACTATGGCTTGGGTCAGGCGCCCCTTAGTTCTCAAACTGACAATGAATCAGGAAGACAGTACGAGAATGATACATTTGAGTTATGTATTTGAAAGAGGCTATTAAAAGTACCATAGACTGCCGGAAGAACACACCAATTTGTGTTGGAAGAAGTGCAGCCAGAATGCGACCTAGATGGCCAGGATGAGGGATTTTGCCCCTTATCCTTTGGACATGTTATCAGGAGGGACCAGTCCCTGGAGAAGGATACCATGTTTGGTAAAGTGACCGTCAGTGTAAAAGCGGAAGACTCCTGACGAAGTGGATTGGCACAGTGGCGGCAACACTGGGCTCTAGTGTAGTAGCAGCTGTGAGGATGGCTCAGGACTCGGTGGTGTTCAGTTGTGCACAGGATTGCGATGCATTGACAGCACCTCACAACATTCTGAACATCCAAATATTCCATTGTGGCCAGTGCATGTCCTCTGAATCATGTGAGAGGTATCATTGATGTGGAACAGCCATTCAGGAGAAGACAGTCTTGCCTTTGAGACCATGTTGTTGTTGTTGTTAGGTGTCACTGAGTCAGTTATGACTCATATTGACCCTGTATAGGAGTTCTGAGATGGTAAATTTTTACAGGAGCAGACACCCTCATCTTTCTCTCACACACCATCTGGTGGACTTGAACCACTGACCTTGTGATTAGCAGTCCCGTGCTTATCCTACAGTGCCACCAGCACGCTTTAGACCATGTATTTAATTTCATTTACATCGTCTCTAGTAACAGACTGCTTCCTATGGGTCTGTATGAGCTTTGATTTCACATTCCTGCTATCCTTGTCTAGATGTTTCAGGATATAACTCATGTTACAGCTTTACCTTCTTTCTAGAAGAATTGTAAACTACATAAAATAGCATTCAGCTACAAAATAGGAAATGTCACCTTAGAAACTTCTGCGTGTTTTCCAAACTGCCCATCTGTAAATTCGTTTTTGATTTTTAATGAAAGTTCCAGTAAATTGTAAAGAATTTGGCTAAGTTCGGGGGCCTCTAACAGACAGATTGGCAGTTCAAATAGACCTAGCAGCCTAGGAGCCTGGAGGAGAAAGATCTGGAATTGCAGTTCCCATCAAGTTGGTTGTTTGCATGCTTCATTTTGGCACTCTTTTTATTTTCACACACTGATGAAAGTAATATGAGAACTTTGATAATATCCTGATGCTAGAATTATGTTCTTCAAAGCTCTAACCTCAATACTAGATAAAGTCCACATTGCCATTTCTAATATTTATAACAGATATGATATTATTTTCTAAACGTTGGCCAAAAGGTCCCATTTCATAAAAGAATTACTTGTGACTGACCAGTTTTCAGAGGTACAGTTTAACAAAGTAGGTATTGTAATACATATTTTTCTAATCTGCAGTTGTCCTCCCTGCTACTGTTTTTTAAAATGGAAGTTCATAAAAAACAAAGCAGTTATTTAGTTTGACTTTGATAAGTCCAAAAATGAAACAGTAAGCATTTAAAAATCAGTTCTTACTTTATTTATTCTAAAAACTGTGTAATAGAACCTCCAATTAGCAGATAGGCCTACACAGACAGAAATTATTTACTTAGATAGGGACATTATTAACAAATGCAGACCTATTGGTTTAGCTCTGAGTAAGACACTACACAAGAGTATTTTTGTAGTTTCCATCGACAACTGTGAGTCCTCTGGTTTCACCCTTTATAAATTTGAGGAAATTGCCTAAAATCGATGAAACTAGAAGACAAGTTGGTTATTAGATAGTAGATCACAAGAAGATCTTTTACCCTGTACTGTTTTCTACTTGAGCTTAATTTTTAACGTACACATAAAAAAGGAAGACAAATTTAAGTTCCAGTCCCCATCAAATCTCTTAGCGGCCCCATGTGTGTCTGAGTAGTACTGTGCTTTGTAGTGATATTTTTGGAAGTAGATTGCCAGGCCTTTCTTCCGCGGCACCTCTGAGTGGACTTGAACCTCTCACCTTGCAGTTAGCAGCTGAATGCATTAACTGTACCACTCAGGGACTCTAGCAAATTAAGTAGTGAGCTTAAAATAATCTTGTACTTTTATACCAAAGTCTAATTTAAAATCTAGCTTGTGTGCTTCAACTTAATCTTTATTCATTCATCTTCTTTTTATAATGGGTTACATAATTGATAAAAAAAACTATCTGGGAGGAAAGTTGGGAAGGAAACAGCTACTGCCCAGAGAGGAGTTTTGTAGAATCCACATCAAGTGTTGGGTTTTCATTTTCAGGCTTCGTGTGTCCAGTACCGTCTAGTGATCCGAGAAGTGCGCACTCTGCAGATCCTGCAGCTGTATACATGCCTGGACCAGATCCAGCACATGGAGTGGTCGTCAGACTCGCTCTTCATCCTGTGCGCCATGTACAAGCGAGGACTTGTGCAGGTCAGTGCTGCCTGTCTGACTGAGAAAGCTGAAACCCTCGCTAGAAGACCCCTGGGAGGCAGTGGCTTGATTCAGAGCTCTTCTAATTAAAAAAAAACAACAACAACAGACGGCAACACAGTTAACCAAGGCTAGTTTTCTATTAAAATTTAATAGGTTGCTTCGATTTGAACAATGTACTTTTTTATTGTGAAAGCGGTACAGTATTCTGTCAGTAAACACAACTCACTCACTCCACAGGAAGTGCTTGCAGACAGAGATACAGCAACCTGGACGTTAGGTGTTTTAGGAACTAGTAAGCTGTAGGGTTTTGTTGAGGTGATTGAGGGCTTAAGGATGGGAAAGCGAGAAAGCAATTTAAACTATAACAGTAAAAACAAAGTGCCGTCACCAAGCCACCTGCCTTCCTTTTGTGGTAGGATCTAGTCCCAGTCCTTCGTAACAAAAGGTTTCTTTAGCCATCCTGCGCTTTGACTAGATGCCATTGGTCACTCAGTTCTTTAAAGCTATGTGTCGCCTCTTGGAAAGGCGGTGCCTTGGTGTTGTGAGCTTTTGTGATGCTGTGTGTCTTCTGTGAGTCTAGGTCTGGTCTTTGGAACAGGCGGATTGGCACTGCAAGATAGACGAGGGCTCGGCAGGCCTGGTGGCGTCATGCTGGAGCCCGGATGGTCGCCACATCCTCAACACAACTGAGTTCCACGTAAGCCTGACTCCCTGAATCCGCTTCACTAGTCAAATGTGATCCTCACCTCTGACTCCTAAAACAGCTTAGGCTCTCTCAAGTGTGTGGTTTTTTAGTTGTTACTATATATAGGAGTCCTGGTGTGGTGCTGTAGGATAAACAGTGACCTGCTAATCACAAAGTCAGCAGTTCAAACCCACCAGCCATTTCTCAGAGGCTCTGTACAGGGTCACTATGAGTCAGAATTGACTCTATGAACTTAACAACAACTATAATATGTATCTTGTTGTTGTTGTTAAGTGCCGTGGAGTCGGTTCCGACTCATAGTGACCCTGTACAGGGTTTCCGAGGCTGGAAATCTTTACAGGAGCAGAAAGCCTCATCTTTCTCCCGCGGAACAGCTGGTCGTTTCGAACTGCTGACCTTGTGGCTTGCAGCCCAATTCGTAACCACTTGAGCATTAAAAACTCTTTAAGTATTGCTGAAGAATATTCTTGCCCAGTTTTGTTTTTTTTTTTTTTGGTAAGTTTACACAGCAAATTCAGTTTCTGTTCGTACAAATGGCATGACGGAGGCAGTGTCCTGCTCAGACTTCACGAGGGGGAGAGGGAATGGCTAGCCACATCAGTCCAAGGCTAATTCCTGTGAGCTCAGCAATACCTCCTCTCGCCAGTCGTTTTTCCAGTTCTGATGCCAGTTGTCCCCTCCCACACTCTGCTGGGTTTGATAATGTGTTGCTGTGGCCCACACAAAACTCCAAAGACCACACACACAGTTTTCAGATTTATTTGGGTGGGAAGTGTGACAGGTTATAATTCAATTTCAGAAATACACAGGAAACCGTTCTTCAGTCAGGAAAGCTTCTTTTCATCTGTGCCCCCAGGCAGGCCTCTCTGGTCGTTGTCTCACACCGACCTCTGCCCGGTTCATGCACCTGTTACAAAACTCTTTAGCTCTGCCAGTAAGTGCCAGGGGCAGCTCATTCCTCCAGGAAGCCTCCTGCCCAACGACATTTAGCTCTGGTTCCAAGGGCCAGCAAGCCTAGTATCACCAGCAAGTGCCTGGAGGTGTCCCTCTCATCTAGGAAGCTTCCTACCCAGACCCTCTCAACTCTCTTGTTCTGTGGTCATCACAGCACTGTAACCTCCTTGCACCGTCTCACACCATTCTCCTAGTTCTGCTGCTGCCATTTCTCTGCCACTGCTGCTGGCCGCCTTGTACTGTCTCTTGTGTTTCTCTCTGTCACTGGAGTCTAGGAGGTTTTCTCAGCTTAAGGATGCTAGGTCCACAGGATGTGCTCCACTCCTGTCTCTTCTGCTTGGTAGTAGTGAGGGCCCCCCTTCTACCTCTGGGATGGCTCATTTTAAGCCTGGTAGAGAATTTAGATGAGCACATTGCTATGCAAGAGGGCTTCAAAAAGTTTGTGGAAAAATCCCATTATATTTTTCTAAAATTTTTTACCCATTTTCTTTTAAGTTTTTATTGTGAATTATGTGATAGTTTACATGGGAGATTATTAGCTTTACTTTCATCCTATCTTATTTCCTTTTATTGCAATGATTACAATTCCCTACATGCATCATCAAACAACCAAAGGGTACACCCCACAAGCCTGCCCCCTGTCTGTCAACACATAGCCCATCTTCCTCCCTGAGTCCACAGAGTCCCCAGCCGCTCCATCTCTCTACGTCATCGTCTCTACCTCCATCTCTGGTATCCATTTCCTTTTATTTCTGTTTTTCCATAAACTTTCTGAGGTCCCTTGGTGTTTGTTAAGTTAATTTTTCAAACAATATAAGTTGGAGAAGACTGGTCTTCAGTATTTTTGCTTAAGTACTGGAATTGTCCTCTTTGCCAAAGAACCCTTGAACATACTATGGAAAAGGAGCAAGCTGAGAAAACTAATAATGTTGTCTCACCATTAGTATTTCAGTGTTTACTTCAATATGGCAGTACTTGAAAGCCTTTGGAAGAGGGTTTGGACCAGTGACTTTGTAAAGAGAACTGAAGTCTTCAGCTGAAGGCCAGTCGGTTGCCCTCTTGTTCTTTGTGAACAATCGCACATGCGGTCATGTCTCCCTTTGGTGGAGGTGCTGGTATGAAGCCTAATTAGCCCAGGAGATGGCCCTGCTCTAGCTTGTGAAGTGTCCTTCTAGTGGGGCCTGTGTGCTCACACCATGCTGCCACTGATTGGTCCTCATGTCTCCACTTGGACAGCTCAGGTTGATGGAGGCCTGTAGTCAACTACCGCCATTGTTTTTATTGTTGAATTTGTTTAAAGTTACAAAAAGTTGTCATTTAAAAAAACAAGAACACATTTTTTTTTTTTTTTTCCGTTTTGGGATGGGGATGAAGGACACAGCTGTCTTAAAGTGCTCTGTGTGTTTCCTGTCTCTCTGATGAGTGCCCCTGGACTCCATGAACTCTAGGAATACTTAGCTGCAGACGCTGCCCGCTGAGCAGCTTCCTCTCTCTCTTCATCAAGATAGTGCTGCAATTGGTGTAGTGCTTCACACTTAAAGACACTGCTGAAGCTGGGAGGGAAGCCAGAGCTCTTACTGGCAGTAAGCATCCCAGTGAGGGTCTCCACCCAGGGTCCACTTGGCTGGAATTCTGTGCACTTCCCTCTGTTTGATACTGTGGTGGCTTCTTTGAGTTTGCTGTTCCCAGGCCTAAAATACAATCGGTGTTTCAGAGGAAATAAATACTCCTCTGCAATACAAACAACCTGATTCCATGGCGTACCCTGACTTCTCGGGCCCAGCGCACCATCGCTGGCTTCTGGAGCCATAGTGCCTGCTCCACAGGTGCGTTTCCAGAACTTCTCCCCGAGCACCGTGTGGTATGTTCAGAGAGGCAGCCTCAGACATCAGTGTTTCTCTTCCATACCAAGCTGGTGTGGAGAAAATGTGCTCCTCACTTTGTAACCTGCTCAAAACTGGCCTAGCTTGCAGGAGTCACATTTGGTATGTGAATGTGGAGCCCTGCTTGTTAAGTGCTATCCAGTCGGCAATCCTGTGTAGGGTTTCCAAGAGGCAGTGGGTGAGTTTGAGTCGCTGACTTTTCAGTTAACAGCCCAGTGCTTATCCTGCAGATGTTATCAAACCTGACTGTGAGCAGAGATCAGCCGGTGTTCTTGAGCCTGAATGGTCCTGCTTGGCACCTAGTTTCCACCACATTCATTGTTCCCTCTGGCATCTGAGCTGGGTCTCTTCTGGGGAGAGGTGTTCCTCTCTGTGTATTTGCAGAGTTGTCATGAAAACCTGGAGCTAGGGTTATGGAGAGTGTTTTCAGAAATAAAGGATTTGGGAATTGTGGGCAGGAAAGATTGGTCACTCTCATGCTCTGTAGGGGCCTTGGAGAGAGGGTTTAGAAGTTTGTAGAAAGTCCATATGAAATGCCTCTGGAGGTGGTGTGTTCACAAGTGCTTGCTGTTTTGTTTTTTAGTTTTTTATCCTGAGTTGGGTGAAGCTTTACAGAGCAGATCTGTTTTCCAGTCAACAATTCGTGTACATTGTGTTTCAGCTCATTGTTTGCAATCTCCACAGTGTCATATCACTTCCTGTTTCCTAGTTCCTTTCTTCCACCTTTCCTAATCCTTCTGAATTTTGTCTGCTGGAAAATGCTGCCCCTTTTTTTATCCAGAAGCTTTTATTGTGACTTGAGTGAAGGTTTACAGGGCAGATCATCAGTTTTACATTCAACAAGTCATTGCAATGCTTATAATCGCCTCTGTGCACTATCAGCTAACAGTATCTACCTCTATTACCCCCCTCTTTGTGTGTGTATGATGTATATATACCACAATGAAAAGATAACTTGTTTAGATGTCCAAAGAGTACACTTTGTAAGCCAGCCTCCTGCCCTCAGGCACACAGCCTTTCTCAGTCCATGAGCCTGTAGTCCTCTGCTGATCTGTCTCTGTGTGCCGTCACCTCTGCCACCATCTCTGTTGTCGCAGCTTTTCTGGTTAGGATCCCTCATGCCTCTCAAAGTCCTTTACCCCGCATCACCAGATGGCAGATGGCCATCTTCCCCCACTCCTCGTTCTGACCTTAAGCACCCCATGAAAGTTTGAAAGACAGCCAATTATGAAGGAACTCTCATAGCCTAGTGGTTATGAGTTGGGCTGCTAATCTCAAGGTCAGCAGTTTGAAACAATCAGCGGGAGAAAGATGAGGCTTTCTGCTCCTGTAAAGATTTACAGTCTTGGAAACCCTATACAGGGTCACTATGAGTCGGAACCGACTCTACAGCACATAACCACCACTATATTAGATCAAAGGAGCTCTGGTAGTCGGGCTGCTAATCTTAATTAAGGTCAGTAGTTAGAAACTGCCAGCTGTTTCTGCTATCTTAAAGATTTACAGCCTTGGAAAACCCTTTACAAGGTAGCTATGAGTTGGAACTGATGCCACAGCACATAACCACCACCACTTTTGATAGTCGAAGTCTAAGTTGCCCATTCCTATCAACCCTGTGTACTAAGGAGGCATGCTTGATCCTTGATTTGCAGAAACCTTGCCTTTTGGTTGGAATTTTGGGTAACTTCATAAGTAAAGGTCCAGTTTATCAAGCTGTAGTAATTTACGCTTGCTCCCTGTATCAAACTTCTGTATCATCATCTGATCGAGTTCTGGTCAGCAAGCCATCCAAGCTAGGTCAAATGGGTGCTGTCTGAAAGTTTGGGAGTTCTCGCATGCCTCCCCCAACTTCAGATGACCTGGCTGCTTCACCCTTAACTCTGGCTCCCAGTGGCTAGGCCAGTGCCCTTCTGCTTGTGAGTTTACACGTCTCCCTGAACTTCAAACCAGCCTGCCCTTCTTCTTCTCTCTCTTACCTCAAGGTTATTAGGTATCTGGAACATGGCCAAACTCAGCCTATGTCTTCATTGCTGAATTTCCCACTTCTTCCACTCACCAGTTGAGCTGGGTGGTCACCAGCAAACCTACAAGACTGTTTTCTCTTTGGGTTTCAGTCATAGGAAAGGGTTTACCCTGATGAACTGACATTTCTTGCCTTGATGTCTTCAAGGCAAATAGCTTGCTTCCCCCCTACCCCTGTTGGTTTTCAAGAAGTATCTTCTGTTTGGCTTGGTCTGCATGTCTTTTCAATTGGGAATATCCTACCTCTGAAAGTTCTGAAAGGATTCCACTTAAGGCCTCTCTCTCTACAAAGGCTTAACAAGAAGCCTATTTGCATTCTGGTCCCCTTTAAGCTCACCGAATCAGTTATCCACTAAAGATGGGCTTACAAGCTTTCTGAATCATATCTGAATTGTATTTCCCAATAGTCCTTTCTATCTCACTTAAATGCGTATATTAACAATAGTAGGCAGGGAAAACCAATATCCACAAGATAGTCAAGCACCTTAACATTATTTCCCCTCCTTTACCCATTCAGACTATGTCTCCGTCTCTGTATCACAGAGCCCTGTTGTTCCAAGGCTGTGCATACATCACAGGCTACTTCTATCCCATTTAGCCCATGCAGACCGTCTAAGTCTTCCCCCATTATCCCTGGTCACCCCCCCCACACATTTCTTGTGCATTGCCCGCCCCCTCCTTTTTATTGCCCTCCCAGTCACCTGAGCTATCATGTATCTGTCCCCTAACCTCTGCCTTACCATCCCTTCCCTTCCACCTCTGGTAATGCTACCCTTTTGATTTCACATGGTTGATTATTCTAAGGTGGTCTTTGTTTTTTAATGTGTAGTTAACATATAACCACCACCCCCCCCACCCCAAATGATTTCAGTCAGTCCTGACTCACAGTAACCCCGCGTGTGTCAGAGCAGAACTGTGTTCCGTAGGGGTTTCTCGGACTAATTTTTCAGATGCACATTCTTCTGGGGCTCCTCTGGGTAGACTCAAACTGCCAGCCTTTCACTTAACCATTTGTGTCATCCAGGGATTCCTAATTTATACATTACATACATTTTGCACATACCAAACAATATATAATAAAAAAGAAAATGCAGACGACCCTGTGTTTCTCCCAGAAGTGGCTGGCTCTGGGCAATCTGTTAGAATGGTGTCTGCTTGCAGCCTTTTTGTGTGCTGCTGGTCAGCTCTCCACTCCCTGTGTGAGGGCCAGGTGGGTGGACAGTGATCACGCCAGAGCTCCTGGAGGAGCAGTGTGTTAACATAGAAGTTGACCTCCTTGCTCTGAGCGCTCAGCCTTCTCGCTATAGGGCTCTGCAGCCCAGATCTGAGCCATGGATCACGCACATGCAGAGAGAATGCTGACTGGTCTGTACAGAGCCTTCTCTGGTGAAGCAGTCTTCTCTCAGGCTCACAGCCAAGCTGTGGTTACTTGAAAATAACTCACTAATCAACTAATGTTGATATTTGTAACTCTGTGTCACTCAAACCATCATGTTAGAAAATGAAAACGTAACACCAAGAGCATTAGATTTGCTTTAACAACAGTGAAATGTCATTTGCATCTTTCTCTTAAGAGGGAAAACATTCACGGATCTATTCTGCACTTTAGCAGGAAACCTATTACATGGGAGCTGGGACTCTGAGGTGGTCTTTCTAGAAGTGTTAGATATAAACCATTGCCCTTGTGTATTTTCCCGTTCCCCACAGCTGCGGATAACTGTCTGGTCCTTGTGTACAAAATCTGTATCTTACATGAAATATCCTAAAGCTTGTCAGCAGGGTGAGTATATCACATCTACTCCAAAGCTATTTCTTTATAGTTGTTTGTAACCGTTTTATCATTGAGATACCAAACACAGGCAAAAGTAGCTTCAATGGTGTGTTAACTCATAGACAATCCTTTTTTTTTACTCTACACCTTAACCCCTAATCAAAAAAAAAAAAAAAAAAAAAACAACCCCCAAACCAAAGCCTTGCTGTTGAGAGCATTCTGAGTGTTGGGAGACTGTATGGGACAGAGTAGACCTACCCCACGGAGCTCCCAGTGCTCCACACTTTATGGGGGCAGATGGCCACATCTTTCTCCAGTGGAGTGGCTGGTGGCTTTGAACCCCTGACCTTTCGGTTAGCAGCCAAGTGCTTAACCACTGTGCCACCATGGCTCCTTAAGTATCTCCCAGACCTATTAATACTTTGTCTGTAAATACCCTTTTCATCTCCAAACAACAAGTACTTCCATGTAAAACAATCTCAGAGACCAGAGAGGGTATTTTTTCAGTGACATCAAAGAGGAATGAAGTTTGCAGGTAATTCATTCCATATACCTAGGTCACAGAGTTGGGTGTTCACATCCTTTCCTGTTGATGTCTCATGAGAGTCCCACCTCAAGCTTCAAATCCTAAATTTTCCATCTGCCTCTTTTTTGGAGTAATTTTGTAATCTCTTTGTAAACAGGAAATTGTAACCTATTGCCTGCAGGCATCACAGACGGATAAATGAGATGTGGTCTGTGGTTATTCGGAACCGTCTGTGAGAAAGGCAAGGCTTGGACAGAGCGTGCCAATGATGCAAAGTAATTGGGCAATTTAGAGCTAATTGGATGTCCCACTCTTGAATCATGAAATTACAATAGTGTGTCTCTTTCATTTAATCATCAAAGTGAAAGCGTTAGATAATTTGTATAACGTTCCTACTTTTCTCTCTGGCCATCTGAGATTTGGAAATTGTGCTTGAATGAAATGCAGTTGTGCTTTTTCATGCTTCATCTGGACACTGATCCATGACACGCATAGCTGCTCTGTTGTTGGGCATTCTCTGACTTCGGCCGAGTAGTCTGGACGGCTCTGTAAGCTCACACAGTGGGAACTGAGAGATTCCCCTTTATAACTAGTAACTTCCAGATGCACTTGATGGATTCATTGTCTTGCTCCCATGTACACAGAGTAGACTTGTTTGTCTTGCTCCCATGTACACAGAGTAGACTTGTTTTTCTTGCTCCCGTGTACACAGAGTAGACTTGTTTGTCTTGCTCCCGTGTACACAGAGTAGACTTGTTTATCTTGCTCCCGTGTACACAGAGTAGACTTGTTTATCTTGCTCCCGTGTACACAGAGTAGAC
>NW_006408691.1:3825876-3848488 GCF_000296735.1 Chrysochloris asiatica | reverse complement strand
TCCCGTGTACACAGAGTAGACTTGTTTATCTTGCTCCCGTGTACACAGAGTAGACTTGTTTATCTTGCTCCCGTGTACACAGAGTAGACTTGTTTGTCTTGCTTCCGTGTACACAGAGTAGACCTATTTATCGAGAGAGATGCAGTATTCTGTGTTGTGCTCTTTTTGACCTTTGCTTTTTTGTCCTTATTCCTCTTTGAAAATGACTCCGGTAGTAAACTCCCTTGGCAGTCAGCGCATCTTAATCCCTCTGGCAGGAACCGCCTTCACCAGAGATGGCCGCTACATGGCGCTGGCCGAGAGGCGGGACTGCAAGGACTTCATCAGCATCTTTGTTTGCCGTGACTGGCAGCTCCTGAGGGTAAGACCTTTCCTCTTCAGCTGGCATCAGGTGGTCCTGTGAATGGGGGAGGAGGTGGCTGAGATGTGTATCTGTGGCATTATGTGGGACAGTGTGCTTTCCAGTTTCCAGGGGACAGGGGTGTTGTGTGTAGCCTCAGGTAATATACCTGCTGCCAAGTGTGTGCAAGATTTGGTACAAATGAGGCATGCTGGGTTTTTTTTTGACATTCAGATCCTATCAGAGTGGAGTCCTTCCTTTTATGATTTGTTTAATTTGACATTGATATATGTACAAACTGATGCAGCACTCGAGATGCTCACTCATCTTTGCAAAGACATTTGAAAGACTGTTACCTGGCCAGCAAATTGCCCATTTCAGAGAGAGGTGCCCCAGTGGAATGCAGAAACCATCGAACAATATCATTAATATCACATGCAAGTAAAATTTTGCTGATGCTAATTCAAAAACTATTATATCAGTCTATTGACAAGGAACTGCCAGAAATTCAAGCTGGATTCAGAAAGAGGCTGTGGAATGAGGAATATCACTGCTGACGACAGAGGGATCTTGGCTGAAAGCAGAGATTAACAGACAGATGTTTACTTGTGCTTTGTTGACCATGCCAAGGCGTTTGATTGTGTGGCTCATAACAAATTAGATATAACATTGCAAAGCATGGGAACTCCAAAACACTTACTTGTGCTTATAAAAGAACCTTTGCATAGACCAAGAGGCTGTTGAACAGAACAGAACAGAACAAGGGGATACTGAGTGGTTAAAATCAGGAAAGGTGTGTGCCAGGTTGTATCCTTTCACTTTACTTATTCAATCTGTATGCGGAGCACATAATCCGAAAAGCTGGATTATATGAACAACATGGCATCAGGATCGAAGGAAGACTCATTAAAAGCCTGTGATAATGCAGGTGACACAACCTTGCTTTCTGAACGTTAAGCGGACTTAAAATACTTACTTCAAAGTATATATAGTCAGTATGTATAGTCAAAGTATATATACTTCAAAGTATATATAGTCAAAGACTATAGCCTTCAGTATAGATTACACCTCAATGTAGAGAAAACCAAATCCTCACCATTGGATTAAGAAAATAACACTATGATTGATGATTGAAGTTGTCAAACACAAGATCACTTGGATTCACAATCAACACTCATGGAAGCAGCAGTCAAATCAAACGAAATAGGCTGATGTGCTGCACAAGTGTTCAAGAGCAGAGATGTCAGTTTGAGGACTAAGGTGTGCCTGACCCTCATGTGCAGGTGAAAGTTGGACAGAAGATTAGAAGAATTGATGCATTTGCTGAAATATGGTGTTAGCAGAGAATATCAGATATACCAGGGACTGCCAGAAGAATGAACAAATCTGTCTTAGAAAACGTATAGCAAGAATGTTCCTTGGAAGCAAGGATGGTGAGACTTTGGACATGTTGTCAGGAGGCATCAGTACCTGGAGAAAGGCCATCATGCTTGATAAAGTGAGTATCCGTGAGGAAGAGGAAGACCCTCAACGTGATGGATTGACAAAATGGTAGTAACAGTAGACTGAAAGGTAACATTTGTAAGGATGGTGTAGGACTGGGTAGTATTTTGTTCTGTTGTCTGTAGGGTGACTGAGTTGGAACCACTCTACAGGAGCTAACAGCTACATGTTCTGTTAGGAGGAGGAGTAAAATTGAACTTGACCTTGAGTGTTCTGTGTTGGGCACAATTCAAGGTGTTGAGTGTCCCCAGGGTTCTTGGCCTGGTTCTCACAGTCTGAGAGTAGGGCAGGTGGTTCACATGAAATTCTGGAATGCTGTTGAGGGACCCCTCATCAACCAGTGTCCAGAACAGAAGTGTTTGTCTTAAGGGAGGAAGACTCTAGCTTGGCAAGCAGGGGTGAGGATGGCAGAGCCCAGCTAAAGGTGACTCATGGCTGGGCAGAGCTGATGGAGCCCAGCCGACTGGTACAGGGGCCACACCTGCAGCACTGAAGCAGGGTAGGGTGGTGGGTGTAGCTCCATACTTTGTGAGAGAGGGAGAGTCCCAGCGTAGGAAGCCTTAGTTACCAAATGCAGTGGTCTAAGAAAGTATTTCCAAATTGTAATCGCTTGCCCTCTTTCTTTGCAAGCACTTTGAGACCGACACCCAGGATCTCGTTGGGATCGAGTGGGCACCCAATGGCTGTGTGCTGGCCGTGTGGGACACCTGTCTGGAGGTATCAGAATGACCCAGTAACACTTTGTGTTTTAAGAACTTGTCACCTAGCGCTTAACTTACCTAATGCTTTTTGAATGCTGCAGATTGGTTAGCTTTCTCATCTCTGAACTGTTGAATTAGCTTTCCCCCAGCACCCTTCCTCTGTGTGCTAGTTGCATTAACTAGAGGGCTGTGCTGGACCTCAGCGCTCCCCTCTCATGCACCAGGGCAGTCAGGACCCCAGCCCGCCAGCTGACTGCCCTGCTCTCCTGCAAGTCTTGGGTCCCTGTAATGTGTAGATCATGACTGAAGTGTCTCCTCTAGTACAAGGTCCTGCTCTACTCATTGGATGGCCGATTGCTGTCAACCTACTGTGCGTACGAGTTGTCTCTGGGCATCAAGTCTGTGGCCTGGAGCCCTAGCAGTCAGTTCCTAGCGGTTGGAAGCTATGATGGAAAGGTGAGAACCCGTAGAGCTCTGGCTTGGCTGCTTGGGCAGGAGATGAGTGGCCACTGGGATGCTCAGCCTCACCCCTGGTGTTCTTTAACCAGGTGCGCCTTCTGAATCATGTGACTTGGAAGATGATCACAGAATTTGAGCATTCTGCAACTATCGACAATCCCAAGATTGTAAGTGTGACTTTTTTTTTTCTCCCTTGTATGAGGTTTTTTTTTCTTTTCTTTTTTTCATTTTTATTGTGAATGGAGCATTGGTTTTACACCATCATTTCATTGCAGTGATTACAATCTCTGTGCATTATCATCATTCAACAGTATTTGCTTCCATTCCTTCTGTTTGGATTTTTTTTTTGGGGGGGTGGGGGGAGGAATGTACACAAAGCACTCAGGAATATATAATAATTGACACCACCAAGGGGCACATTTTGCAGGCCTGCCTCCTGGCCACCAGCCCTCAGTCCCTCTCTTTCCATGAATCTAGAGTCCTCACCTGCTCCTCTCTCCATGTCACCATCTCTGGAGTCGCTGCTTCTCTGGTTAGGGTCCCACATTCCTCTTGTGCTCTTCTCCCTTGTCCTAGGGTCCTCTGTTCCTGGATTATATGATTAGCTACTCCCCCATTTTTGTTACCAAACTTGTACCTTTATAGCTGTGACAGTCGCAATTAACAATTACTATTGAATCATAAAGCTCTTCTCCCCCATGTCTTTCCAGTTGAGCAGTGTAGTGTAGAGAATTCATTAAAGTGTGGCATTGTGGGTTAATTCACTGGGCTGCAAGGTTGGAACCACAAGGTTGGCAGTTCAAGCTCACCAGTCCCTCCTCGGAAACCCTATGCAGGGTTGCTATGAGTCAGAACTGACTCAACGGCACTTAACAACAACAACAACAACAGGACCGGGCAGTGATTTGTTTTGTTCTGCAGAGGATCGCTATGAGTCGGTACTGACTCGATGGCACCTAACAACAACAATGGGAAATACAAGTAAGTACAGCCCCCATACTTCTGAACGGACGCAGCATCCTTCTCCATGAGGATGAGGACTCTGTTGTCTAACACGGGGCAGGGGTCAGTGTCTGTTCTGCTGTTCACCAGGTACTGCCTCGTGCGCTGGTGTAAACGTGGTGCGGATATGACTGTGCTCTTGTCTTTCAGATTGTCTATAGGGAAGTTGAGAAGCGTCCAAAGCTGGGGCTAGAGGGCCTTCCCTTCCCACCGCCGAGAGCAGCAGCCAGGCCTCTCTCCTCCCCAGAGACAAAATGTAAGGAGCAGGGGGGCTTTCTGCGCGAGAGCGTGTCCTTGTCCAAGTAAACGTCCAGTGCTCTTTACTCATCACCCGTACCCCCAGACTCGGCTTTCTTGACCTGTGTCATCTCCAGCCTTTAGTCCAATAGTTTATTAAGATCGTGTGGGGGTTGACCACTATATGTGCTGTTTTTGTTGACTGAATGTAAGTTCCAGACATTCACAGTGTGGTGGTCATGAGTCGGGCTGCTGAAAGTCAACAGTTCAAAACTACTAGCCATTCCACCATAGAAACATGAAAGCTTTCTGCTCCCATAAAGATTTACAGCCTCGGAACCCTATCCAGGGTGGTCACTATGAGTTGGAACTGACTCCATGGCATACCACCACCAGCAGCAGCTGATAGTGGGAGGGGCTATCCTTAAATGAATAATAGGATTTCCTGGGTGAGTTAGGAAGGGAGAGCATCAGGAGACCACCAGTTCAGCTGCTGGTTGGTTTGAATTCAGGCTCTGTGATCCTGAAAACTTCTGGTGTCTGGTTCCCCATCTGTAAAGTGAAAGACCCATAGAGATGTTGAAAGACCAACAGGTTCAAAGATAGAGGAAACACCTAGAATGGCAGGCAGCTGGCCTTTGCTGAGGCTCTGGAGAGAGCCCCCGAGTGCATCATGCCTTACTGGGCCAGCTTTGTAGCCAGTGAGAGCCTCCCTGATGATCTTAGCTGTGTAGCCAGTTAGAGCCTCCCTGATGATCTTAGCTATGTAACCTGTCAGAGCCTCCCTGATGATCTTAGCTGTGTAGCCTGTCAGGGCCTCACTGCTGATCTTAGTTAGCTATGTAGCCTGTCAGGGACTCACTGCTGATCTTAGATGTGTAGCCTGTCAGGGCCTCACTGCTGATCTTAGCTGGCCTTGCCTTTGTTGGGAAAAGCTAACAGCAGCAGAGTGACCGGCATGTTGAACCTGGTTTACATTAGGACGTCAGAGGGGAGAGAGGTGCCACTTGTCAGAGCTAGTCAAGTAGTCGAGTCACGCATCTGATCGTAGCCAAAGCTACCAGGTGGTTCTGGGTGTCGTAGGCACCTCTTGCAGATCACCAGCTTGCAGGGAAGAGAACTACCTGCAGGTTCTCAAGCAGCACAGGGCTAGGCCCCCCAGGAGGGATGGCTGGTGTACCTCAGTGCTCTTTGCTCAAGGTGTGTAGATAAGGTGTGGAGCTCTCTGCCTGGCTAGTGCATTGTCTATAGGCTGGTCGTCCCCACAGTGGCGCTGCAGTGCTGGCCTCACAGTAGTGACTGCTGTGTCTCTTCCTTCATTCTGCAGATGAGATCGCCTCCTTGCCATTCTCCCTGCAGACCCTGAAACCCGTCACTGACAGGGCCAACCCCAAGATCGGCGTTGGCACAATGGCCTTCAGCCCTGACAACTTCTTTCTAGCAACAAAGAATGGTCAGTGTACAGGGCTGTGTGCAGTGTTCTTGTGTTGGGTGTGGTTACTAGTGTCTGTGGGACCAGGCACACACACAATACAAAGGAAATCCTGTGATGGGGTATTAAGGGTTGAATTATGTCCCTTCAAGATGCATTGTAAGGAGCTCTGATAGCGTAGTGGGTACGAATCGGGCTGCGAGCTGCAAGGTCAGCAGTTCGAAACTACCAGCTGTTCTGTAGGAGAAAGAGGTGGCTTTCTGCTCCCGTAAAGATATACAGCCTCGGAAATCCTGTACAGGGTCGCTGTGAGTTGGAACCGACTCCACAGCACTTAGCAACAACAACAAAAAAGATGCATTGTAAATCCTAACCTCTGTCCTTGTGGTACTGTGAGATAAAGCACTGGACTGTAAGGTCAGTTTGAACCCTAAGGCCAGCAGTTCAAACTCACCAGCCACTCCTTGGAAACCCTATGCAGAGTCAATGTGAGTCAGAACCGACTCAACAGCGCTTAACAACAGTGGTGTTGTGGGTTAGACATTGGGCTGCCTAAACGGGAAGTTTGCACCTGCCACTCTTTGGGAGAAAGATGAGACTGTCTGCTTCCTTAAGAAGTCACTATGAGTCTGAATGACCTCAGTGGGAGTGGGCTGTCATAGTAATGAGGTGTGATTAGTGTAGGGTATGTCTTGAGTTGATATAATAAAGAGATTCAACTAGTGAGCAGATAAGATGGAGTATATCATATGCCAAGACACATGGCACTCTCCAAGGAACCGGGAGCAGAGGCCTGGCTTCACACACGTCATTCCTGGCCTGGTTTCCTGCCGGCAGCAGCTCCTCTCAGAGGAGCTCTGCACAGGGGCCCTCTGCTCTGCTGACTTCTTCCTATGCAATACAGAGCAGAAGGCCAGGTACTCTCAGTGCAAGCGGAGAATGGTTTTTACATTTTCAAAGGGGTGTCACAAACGACAAAGAAAACTGTGTGTGGCTCACAGACCCTAAAGTACCCTTGAGAGAGAATGTGTGCTGATTGCTGAAGGACAGGAGTGATGGCCCAGAGCATGATGCAGGGTGGTGCCCAGGGACAGCAGGGGGAAGGCTCAGTCAGGGGCAGAGCAGTGGCTGACACTGGGCTATCACTGCTGTTTTTTCAGACAACATGCCCAATGCCGTGTGGATCTGGGACGTGCAGAAGCTCAGGCTGTTAGTGGTGCTGGAGCAGCTGGCCCCGGTACGCAGCTTCCAGTGGGATCCACAACAGGCCCGCCTGGCCATCTGCACGGGAGGCAACCATATCTACCTGTGGTCTCCTGCGGGCTGCATGTCGGTGCAGGTGCCCATGGAAGGTGAGTCTATCCCAGCAGATGTGTGCATTGCAGTAGGGCTCAGCATCACAAACAGGGCTGAAAGAACCGTGTAAACCCATACTGTCCTGGAGTGTCAGCTCAAGTTCCTCTGGGCACCTTCGATAATCCTCTAGGCCCAACTCCTACATTGTACCCAAGTCAGAATGGGCCCTTGCCCCTGCTCTAGGCATTGAGAAGGAGCATGATGGAAGAACCTGCCTCCCAATTGGGGTGGCTTTGGGCTCACCCGGTCTGGCCTGGCTGGACCCACTGCCCAGGTGCCTGGGAGTTCCCAGCTGACTCTGTCTCTGCAGGTGACTTTCACGTGCTCTCCCTGTGTTGGCATCTGAGCGGGAACTCCATGGCCCTCCTCAGCAAAGAGCACTTTTGCTTGTGTTTCCTGGAGGGCACCTGCACTGCCTGAGAGCCTGGACAAGCGCTATGGTGACCCAGACCGTCCTGGGCTGTCTTCTAGCTCTGCCACTCCACGCTACATTAGGTTTTATTTTTCTATAGTCAAGCACTTTCGTAAATATGTGTAGAGTAAAACTTTTTCTAAAATAAACATTTCTAGCTCATAAAATCATTGATGCTTGTTTCCTTGATGTTTGGGCCTCAGAAATGCTAGCTTTGAGTTTTTGACCCCCTTAGGGCCTACCCTCCCCGCTCCAAGCCAGGCCCCCGGGTCTGCTTGTTCTCCGTTTGGTCTCCGGCCTGGGTTCCTGGATCCCATGTGGGGCAGGAATGGGAGGAGTGTCTGCAGCACCAGGAGCAAGGCGCACCTGAGCTGCTGGCCAGTCACCGCAAGCATGGGGTCAAATCAGGTCCCTGACCATTGAGTCAGGACACCAGTATTCACCCAGGCTTGAGGACCAGTGCTGGGTCCCCACCCCAGCTGTGTTGGAACCATCAGAGCTTGTGAGACACCAGTGCCCTTTCCAGTCCTTCAACTCAGGTGCTTCTGCCAGGTGAAAGCCCCTGGGGACAAGGACTCCTTGTTTCATGCTATGTGTCACCTGTCCTTTTGCAAACAGAACAGGTCTGAGGGTATTGTCCTGTGAACAGACATGCCCATAGCAAGATGGCAAGCCAGGTCTGCAAAGCTTCTGAAGAAAACAACGCAGGATGGAATTGATACCCATCAAACCAGCACTGTTTTGGGTTTTGCTCCATTTTAATAACTTCAAAAGAAGGAACAACATCCACACAGTTGTCACTGTCTTTACGAGACAATGCAAAGAAGGCCCGTGAGCCTTTGCTGCGCCATCAGCTGAATAGGACAGGTCACCACAGGGCACTGCTTCAGCAGTGGGAGGAGTTTCCCACAGTGCTCCATCACGCAAGCTGTGCAGGAGGTGGGGGACCTCAGGGGCCTATTCCAACACTGTGGGAAGGCCACCAGGGGTGCCACACACACACACATAACCCCAAGTCTGTGCTAACTGGGGACCAAGACAAGTCTCACCATTTCCCAAGCATCTCACAGGGCACCTCTGTAGAGTGCAAACGAGCCAGTTTCCTCTGAATTGGAATGGGACATCACCACCGACTATGCAGGACTACCCAATAAGTGTTGGAAACTGAGAACTTTAGTCTTAAAATGGATTTTCTGTAAACTTTTTTGGGCCTGGGCAAGATGTATTAACACATTTAGATGAGTTTTAGAAAAAGTGGGACCTGAAGTCAAATGTGTACAAAAGAGCAACTCTTCACAGTGCAGCTGACAGGTACGTACATCAGTCTGTTGGCTTCTTTTGCATTTAAAAAAATTCAAAAAAGTAAATTTCAAAAATAAGAAATTTGATAGCAAATAAACTTATTTGCAACAACAGGCCCTCCCTGCCTTTCAATGGTAACTGATGGCCTTGAGTACCACTCCTGGATCTAGCCATGTACACAACTGCTGTGTTCTTCTGGAACCACTGTGACTTTATTAACATGCAGGAGGAGCCGGGTTGGCAAGAACCACAAGAAGCTAAACAGCTAGCACTGAAGGAAACTGAAGCAGAGAAAGGGAATCCTAGCCAGTACAGGGGTAGCAAGAGTCACTTGGCTTTTGTCCATAGCTCCTGTGACCACAGGTCCACGCCCAGCTAGCATAGATACTTCACTTTACTATTCTGATGGCTCTTAGGGCCTGGCTTGCAGCCATGTCTGGTGAACTGTTGGAGCCCGACATGCCCCTGGCTCTCTGACGTTAGCCGCTCCCTGAAGCTGACCCTAGAAGCCTATCTTGCCTCTGGTCATGGAGTAACCCAGTTTGGCTTCATTGTTGATAAAGGACATCAGTCCCACGTAGGTCTCGATGAGGAGGGGGCGCTCGAGGACCAGCACAGTGTTTGCACTTCCTGGCAGAGGACTCTCTTTCTGGGCTTTTTTGACAGCCTGGATCAATAGAGCCTTGAAGCTTTCCAGCTTTAATGAGAGAAAGAGAAACACTGAGTTTTACCCTTGACTAAAGAGAAAAAATCCATCCATTACAATGACAAATGCACCTGCTGAGGCCCATCAGGTCTCCAAATGCCACTGATTTCTTTGCCAGGTCCTTAAGTACCCTCACCTATAGGAGCTTTCTCTGAAGCTACATCTTGTTAAGTGCCGTCAAGTCGATTCCGACCCATAGCGACCCTGTATAGGGTTTCCAAGGAGCAGCTAGTGAGCTTGAACCACTGACCTTGCAATTCAAACAACTTTGCAGTCTGATACATTAGCCCACAGCGCCACACCAGGACTCCGAAGCTACATCTTAGGACTCTTGTTACGTACTGAAATGTATTCC
The DNA here is from genome assembly GCF_000296735.1 of Chrysochloris asiatica. Classification (NCBI taxonomy): domain Eukaryota; kingdom Metazoa; phylum Chordata; class Mammalia; order Afrosoricida; family Chrysochloridae; genus Chrysochloris; species Chrysochloris asiatica. The sequence continues at coordinate 3,838,683 of NW_006408691.1, read as the reverse complement.
CACAAATTTATGGTGTAAACCCTTACCCCTACACCTGTAGTTACAGTCCCATTTGGAGATGGGGCTTTGTGTCATGCTAAGAGGCCACATCAGAGTAGGGTGTGTTTTAGTTAGCCCATCATCTTTGCGATACAAAAGGGTGGATTAAGAGATGATTAATCAGAGATGAGGGAAATGGGGGCCATGCCACAGGAAGTTCACTAAGGAGCCACGGAACAGCGTACTTTCTGTTGAAGCAGTACTAGGTAACTAAGTCAGAAATCCTTAAGCAAGCAGCTCAGTGTAACTCCACAGCCCTGTCAAAACATCACTGCCACTGTCCATTTGTGAGATAGCAGTCAAGACTTGAAGGCCCAGCTTGGAGTGCTGTTGTCATAGTAACCTATGTACTCCTTCCCACAGCCCCACCAATTAGTCATTAAGCCAAAGCTACATAGCCACCAAGTGGTGGATGTCTGGGGCTTAGCTACCAGCCCATACCGCCTGTGCTCGTGGTATTCTAGCAGAGACCTGGAGGGATCAGTGCTGTTCCTCAAAGGCCTTCTGGACCCTTCTCCATGGCAAGGGGCCACGTTATAGAGCTGTCCAGTTACAGAGCAGCTATTGGCCACATGAGGTCATTTCAACTTACGACAAAGGTTTATGTCTTCAATTCCACTGGTTCAAGTGCTCAGTGGCCCCAGGACTGGACAGTGCAGATCTAGAACATTCCATCACTGCACTAAGTTCTGGGGACAAGCTAGTATCCACCGTTCATCCTTTTACCTGGCACAGAGACACAGTCTTCTCATCCGCATCAGCCATTGGGTGCTCAATGAAGGTGGCGTAGGGCACGTTGGTAGACCAGGGATTCCATCTGTTTATGAAAGAAGGGCGACTCTGCTTGTCCCACTGGATGCGAAGCCCAAAACCTGCTCTCCTGATGGATGAGAAGAAACGAGTCAGACCCCACAGCAGGCTGCTTAGTTATTTATAAGGGCACGACATGCAAAAGTGCTCCATTGACAGCAGAGTACCAGTGGTCATAGTAATAGTGGTCAGATTAGCAGCATATGTAATTTACTCCTCTAATGATCTCCATTCTAACAGATTAAGCTAAGCTTAACCTTTACATGATTACAAAAATGTATTAAGAGAAATAAAGATGAAGCACCTAAATGAGTGACATTTTTATAACTTTAAATTCTGTTCTAAAATGTTGGTTAAGATTTTTGGCTCATCTTCACTTCCTGAATGCTCCCTATCCAAATATCTACATACAAACTCTATAAACTCAAGTTTAATTCAGTTGACTATATCCACATTTCCCCAACAGCTCACTGCTCAGTTCCGACTCACAGAGACCCTGTATAGGATTTCCAAAGCCTGGAAAAATCTTGACAGGGACAGAAAATTTCATCTTTCTCCCGAGTGGCTGGTGGGTTTGAACTGCTGACCTTGTGGTTAGTAGTCCAATGCTTACCCTATAATGCCAACCAGTGCTCCTCATATTCACATCTAGGCTTCTCAAATTTCAGAAAATTCCCCTGAAGGTAGAGAATCATTTCTGGAAAACCATTCAATAAACAGTCACATGTATCTAGTGTTCAGAGGCAACTAAGGAAAGTGGTGCCCCCTTTGTTTCTTTGAACCACATCAGGAACTGACATGGTTGATGTAACACCTTTCCTCCAGGAGAAAATGCTGATTTTGGCCTTCAGCTGGAGACTCCTTGTTAGGTGCTTTCAAGTCGATTCCGACTCATAGCTACCTTATGCACAACAGAACTAAACACTGCCTGGTGCTGCGCCTTCCTCAAAATTGTTATGCTTTAAGCCCACTGCTGCTGCTACCGTGCCAATCCATCTTGTTGGGGTTCTTCCTCTTTTCACTGACCCTCCACTTTAATAATCAGGATCTCTTTCTCCAGGGACTGGTCCCTCCTGATAATATGTCAGATGTATGAATGCCAAAGTTTGGCCATCCTGGCTTCCAAGAATTCTGGTTGTACTTCCAACACAAATTTGTTTTTCTAGCAATCCATACTTTTGAAATTCTTCACCAACACCACAACTCAACTGCAAACTATACAAGGACTATATACAAGGTTGTTTTTAACATGTAGGGTTCTATGTAACTGTATCTTGAATTCAGATCATCCACTTTTGCTACAGGCCTTTCAGGCATCAGTTGCCCAGAGATCTCGGGTTTCTACTCTTAAGAAATCTTCCATTGATTTGTGAAGCTGTAGCACTTTGTTTCTCGATAATACCATGTAATGGAGAGGCAGCAAAGCCACTGAGGTCTGATTTTTTGAAGTGAAAATGGGAAGACACCTATAGGAGTATATTACAAGGCCCTCTCCAGCAAAGTTCAGTGGCTTTGGATGGTCTGGGCAGACTCACTTGTTCAGGGACTTCGGAGGGAACTGGAATTCTCCGTAGGAGATGGTGTCCACAGCATTCAGGGCAATTCTGAGCACTTGCTGGCACTGGAGACTGATGAAGTCGTATTTACAGATGAGCAGAGACTGCTCTGTGATGAGCACCAGGCGCTCCTTCTCATTATTCCAGTGATCAACCCTGCCGGAGAACAGGTAAGTTAACTTCTTCCCTGTAGAGAGTAACGGCGAAAAGACCCACCCTTCCCTTTCTCCCCAGGAGGGTGGGCAAAGGCCTCCCAGGGCTCCGTTTCCACTCTGGAAGTCGCGGCCTCCAGCACGTCGTCCCACCGACGGAGGCGCTGCCACCACCTTATGGTACGCCGGCCCCTGGGCGTGTGAAGGCTTCCTCGGGCGGGCCCCGTCCCCCAGAGGCGGGCAGGCTTACTCGGTCAGCAGCCACACCCCCTGGATCTCGCCGTCCTCCACCGGTCGGACCACCACGCGGATCTCCTCCACTGCCTGCTCGATGGTCCCGGGCTGGGGCACAGGGCAAGGCGCAGAGGTCACGCTTCCGCGGGGCCGAGCCCCGGCACCCTGCCTCCCCCGGGGCCATTCCCCCACCGTCCGTCGTTCGTCCCCACAGGCCCCGGCCTCACCCGGAACACGAAGTACTCTTTGACGCGCGCGCGGCGCGTGGGGTCGTGAACGCTGAGAGGCCACAGAGTCTGGCGCAGCGGCGTGCCTGCCCCCGCCCGACCCGCGCCGCCGCCGCCGCCCGGCCCGACCTCTTCGCCGGCCGCGAGCACCGCCGTGGGGCTCGTGCCCTCCGAGTCCACCGAGTCCCGCAGCTGCAACATCGCCGCTGCCGTCCGTGGCCCCTACCCGGCTGCCGTCGCCGCCTCAACTACCCACCGACCGTCAGCGGCCCCAGGCGGCTGCCCCGGTCCGCCCCGCCCCCACGAGCCGTCCCGATTGGCTGCGCCTCGCCAGTCTCTGGGCCCGCCCCCACTCGTCACCTCTGGGGATTGGCTCTTCCCCAGCCGCCGTCCACGATTGGCTCTGCCCCGCCGCCCTTCACTACCGCGCCGGCCAGTCTCAGTGCCGGAAGCGTTCTCCGTGTGCAGGCCTACTTCCTGTTTACGCGACGGAGGACGAGGTGTGGCTGAGACGGAGGGGGTGTTGCCGGGGAGTTGGGGCGCGGCCAAGAAGGGTTGAGGATGTTGTGCAGGTGACTTGAGGGGCCACAGCAAGGCGCGGGGCTGGGACTGAGAAACTCCGGAGGGCGCGGCGTCTGGATAGGTTCGGGGGCGGGGCCGAGGGGGCTAAGGCTCGCAGGGCGGCTTGGCATGAGAAAGAGGGCGCTATCACCTCCCCGGAGCCCTGGTCCTTAGAAGCGCTTGGGCGCATCCTCAGGGTGGGGCGGGGGTCCTGGACGCGGACTTGCCGTGGCCTCTCGAAAACCTCAGCAGATTGCTCCCTGTTCTCACGCCGTTGCTGTTAACTTGTTAAAAAAGTGCAGCAAACATACCCAAGAGGAACTGTGTGGATGGATTTTGTTTTATAAAAAAACTTTTTCTTGTGAATTGAGTGACGTTTTACAGAGCCAATAAGTTTTCCATTCAAAAACACATACACATTTTGTTTCGTGTCTTTGATTGCAAAGACAGCAGACACTAACAGCCTGGAAGCAGAAGCATATTAAAGTATAAGGCATGTCTTGGGCGCCACTTGAGGGGGCATCAATTGCTGTTGCAGTTTCTGTCCACAGTTCTGAAAGATCAGTACACAACTGCCGTAGGTGTTATTTTTCATTGATATGACTCTACCCGGAAGCACCCCCTGTTCACCAGGCTATTTAGGACATCTGACTGCACCCACAAAAACACACTCATTTTGCCTTATGTTCCATTGTACATGTTGTGTGAGATGGGATGTGTGTACTTGTGTGTGCGTATAGAATGTGTTGTGATTGTGTGTGTGTGTGTGCGTTTGTGTTGGCTCTCCACGACAGGGAACTCAGTTCACCAGACTCACCTTCATGGCCGTGTCATCTCCAGGATACAGTCCAGATTTGTCAGTGGTCCTAAAGCTCTCTGAGTGCTTCTGACCCTTGTCTGGCTGGCTCTCTGACTTCTGCCACCTGTACTCTTGACCAGCACCCCAGCAACCCCCAAAACCTGGGTTAAAACTCACCTGCCCCAGGAGACACTTGGCTCACAATTCTGTTCTTTGCTTCTTCACACTGTTTACTCCCTGCGTGTCCAGTTACTGCTCAGTGTGTATGTGTGTCCTATTGGTTGGGGCCATTCAATGGAAATTCAGTGCACATGTGAAAGTTGGAAAATGGTTAAGGAAGACTAGAGAAGAACTGATGCATTTGAGTTACGGTATTGGAAAAGAATATTGAAAGTACCACGGACTTCCAAAAGAACAAACAAGTCTGTGTTGGAAGAAGTACAGCCAGAGTGCTCCGTAGAAGTCTGAATGGTGAGACTTCGTCTCTCCATATTATCAGGAAGGACCAGTCCCTGGAGAAGGACATCATGCTTGGTAAAGTGGAGGTTCAGTTAAAAAAAGGGAGACCTCCAACAAGATGGATTGGCAGCAGCAACAGGCTCAAGTGTAACAGCAATTGTGAGGATGGTGGAGGACCAGGCAGTGTTTCATTCTGTTGTGTATAGCGTTGTTGCGAGTTGGAACCAACTCGACGGTACCTAACAGCAACAACAATGTATGACTGGTACTTGGGGGTTGTGATGTAATGTTAGGTGTCAACTTGACTAGACCTTAATTCTCAGAAGGCTTGAGACTTTATGCCTTCATTTTGTGGTCCGATGTGACCAACCAACCATTTGGAAGCAGAATTCCCTTGGTGGTGTGTCCTGTAGCCAATATTTATGGGTATTCTGGCAAAGTTCACTCTCTCTCAATCCTGCACTCATCTCATCATCTTCCGACCTCTGCTTCTTGGGATGTGAGTCAGTAGCCTGCTACCTAACCTGCAGAATTTGGATTCAATAACTCTTACGCCCCCATGAGCCAGTAGCCTGCTGCCTGACTTGCAGACTTGAGGTTCATCAGCTTGGCAATGATGTGAGTGCCTCACCCATAGATTTGTGAGCCATTCCATTGAAATAAAACACTCTCTAAATATTTATATAGGAAGGTGCAATGGTCAGAGTTTTGTGTCAACTTGACTAGGTCAGGATTTCCAAAGGTTTAGCAGTTAGGATATTCTTATTCCCAGGGTGATGACATCTACTACAGGCATAGTTAGCTCTATGATGAGTGGCTATGTGTGGCTGATCAATTAAATGGATGCTTTCTTAGGAGTGTGGTCTATTGCAATATAATGGGCATGTGGGAGGGACTCTTTCTCTTCCATTGGGGACCTGCGACTCTACAATGGTAAGATAATACACTTCTCTTTATATAGACATATATGTTTCGCTGGTTTTGCTTCTTTAGAAAACCTGACCTTACAGAGGGTAAGTAAAAAAATTACTGGTGCTAGGGTTCCAGTTCATATATCGTGGTCGTCGTGGTCGTGACGTGCCGTGGAGTTGGTTCCGACTCATAGTGATCCTGTACAGGGTACAGGATCAAATGCTGTTGATCTTTATGGGAGCAGAAAGCCTCATCTTTCTCCTGCAGAACAGCTGGTAGTTTCGAACTGCACAGCCCGATGACCACCACACTGCCAGTTCATACATACACTGGTTTATTCCAAACAAAATGTGTTTAAACATGTCTTTGTAATCAGTGAATGGCGGCAGACAAGTTCTCACAGTAATATTCTTATCTTAATCTCATTAGGGTCCCTTCCAAAAAAAAAAAAAAAATGTCCAGTGAAAACAGTAGCTCCCAAGGGGATCTGCTAGGCCTGTTAAATTCAAGGCACAGAGGTCAGGTCAGCCTATGAAGACTGTTTTTGAGGACTCCAAAGGGGTCATCTTGATAGATTTTCTTGAAGGATGATCACAGGGGCTTATTATAAAGAAGGTTTAAAAAATGGAAAACTACACTGGTAAGAAAAAGGCCAGGAAAGTTGCGTGAAGGACTTTTTTTTTTCTCCCATCATTAAAGTCCACCTGGTCCTTCAAGAGTAGCAAGCAGTCCTCCGAGGATTTTATTGGGAAACCTTACCTCATCCACCCCACAGTCCTGATCTTACCCTTTCGGACTTCCTTTTGTTTCCCAAACTCAAATGGAACATGAGTCGAGTCGGTCGAGGATGCCCAAACTGCCCTTTGACGTGGTGTAATCAAAGAGTGGAGAATTCTTCAAGGATTAGAGAGCTGGGAACCCCACCTCTATACAGAGGTGTATAGACTTAGATGGAGGAGATGTGGGGAAACACTGGCTTCACATTTTGACATTTTCGTTTAATAAAGAGCCCAGCTGAAGAAGGGTTCACACCCCACTGTCACATTTCTTATCTCATTTCCACCACTTGCAGGGCCCACCTAGGGTAAACTGAGTCTCTGTGAAGTGCCCTGTGTGTGGCATGTACTGTCTCTGTGCCCCTCCACACGTGGCTTCAGGAGAGGGCAGGATTACTTCCCTTATACCGAGGGGTCGTGCCTGTACTGGGCTCAGTTAGAGTCTTCACCTGCACCTTCCCATCCTCCGTGGAGGTGGCATCTGGGAGGAGCTAGGCACAGAAGGAAAGCCTGTTCCTGAACTGAAACATTCACTGCTTTCCAGGAGTAAGAATAAAATAATGCTATCAAGTGCATTGGATTCCTGGTGACCCAATATGATTCAGAGTAGAAGAATTGTGCTCCATAAGGTTTTCAATGGTGGGATTTTGGAAAGTAGATCTCCAGGTTTTTCTTCTGAGGTGCTTCTAGATAGACTCGAATTTCCAACCTTTCAGTTAACAGGTAAGTGTGTGTGTGTGAACCATTTGCACCAACCAGGGATTTTGTTCACCAGTATACTCTCCCTGTTTACCTCCAACACACTGAGAAGGGATTATCAGTCATTTCTTTGGCCCATGGGATGACAGGGTAACCCTGCTAGCGTCTTCCTGGTGGAAGGCTGCTCCCCGAGGAGCCAGGCGGACTCTCTTGGAGTGTTTGGGATGGAGGAACTGGTGGATAGGGGTCCAACTACTCTGGGAAGAGCTCAGGGGTCCCTCATGGAGCTGTGAGCTGTGGGTGCCGAACCTTTCTGCTTCCCTTTCTTCATCTGGAAAGTGGGAAGAATAGGAGCCTAGGTTGTCACGAGGCCTCCCAGAGCTAATACAGACTAAGAGGTAGTTGTAATGGTTGTGCGCTGTGGAATCAGTTCTGACTCATAATGATCCTGTATAGGGGATTCCTGGTATGGTGCTATAGGACAGGGAACCACAGGTCAACAGTTCAAACCTAGCAGTTGCTCCCTGGAAATCCTACACAGGGTCACTACGATTTGGAACTGACTACATCACAACAACAACAACAACATAGGGTTTCCAAGGCTGTAAATCTTTATGGGAACAGAAAGTCTCATCTTTCTGCCATGGAGCAGTTGATAGATTCAAATTGCTGACCTTGGGGTTAGCAGCTCAACTCATAACCTACTACGTTATGAGCTCTCCTTAATACACACAAAGAAGACCTGTGGGACGTTCACAAGCTACGGCCATCAAGTCGATTCTGACATAGCAGCCCCATGTGTGTCTGAGTAGAACTGTGCTCCATGGCATTTTCAGTGCTTGAATTTTTGGACAGTCTTCCTAGGTGTGTCTTGTTGTTAAATGCCAATGGGTCAGTTCCAACTCACAGTGACACCGTGTAGGATTTCTGAGGAGTGGCTGGTGAGTTTGAACCACTTGCAGTTCAAACTGACCTTGCATCAGTGTCTCTAGGTGAACTTGAACATCCAATCATTTAGTTAGCAGGAAGGCAGTGAACGCATTAAATGTGTACAAGTTAGAAACAACAATGGTGGTGGTGATTATGTGCCGTAGAGTTGGTTCCAACCCATAGCGACCCTGTACAGGGTTTCTGAGGCTGTAAATCTTTACGGGAGCAGAACACCTCATCTTTCTCCCATGGAACAGCTGGTAGTTTCGAACTGCTAACCTTGCGGTTCGCAGCCCGATTCGTAACCACTACACTACTGGAGCTCCACAGCACAAACAAAAATACCTCGTTGCTCTTGAGTTGATTCCAACCCCTAATGACTCTGGAAGACAGAGTAGAACTGCCCCATGGGGATTTTGCTTTTGAACACTTTGAAGACGACTTTTGCAGCAGATTTTCCCAATGCCATTTGCCCTTTGATTTCTTGACTGCTGATTTGATGGGCATTGATTGTGGATCCAAGCAAAATGAGGTCTTTGGCAACTTCAATCTTCTATCCATTTATCATGATGTTGCATAAGCATAGGAGTTAAGAGTCTAACATCCATTTCTGAGGACTCAATTCAATCCATAATAGTCAGCATAATCACTCAGTTCCCCAATTCCCACACGGGTGTACCAGGACGGTGCTGCCACACAGGAGAAGGTCCCTGAGTCTGGGGGAGCGCCCAGACATGAACTCCTCCCCTCCAAGTTCCTCTGTGCTAGGTCAGGAATGGTCAAGTCCTGTGCTCTTGGGCATGTAGGAAGGACCCATAGAGGATCTCTCCCAAAATAATGTGCATGATAGATCTCCAGGTCCAGTTTCCAGGCTGGTTAGAGTTCCAGCTTCTAGAACTGTCTATAGATGTGGAGGGATAGCCTAGATCCATGAGTGCCAAGAACAGGATAGCTAACTGAATGCATACTGGATGATAAACAAATAGCAAATGATGATTAATAAATAGCAAATAGATAAGGCTTCTAACTGAAAGAGGGGTTGCAATTAGGACTTGACTGTAACTCCTGGAGGGGGCTCCTCCCAGATGAAGTTTCTTTGCGGAGGGATTTTCAAGACTATTCCCACCCCGAACAGCAGGTGGCAGCATTGCTTATGCATCACCACTACTAAGGCAGTGTCTGGGCGTGGCTTTAAAGTCACAGTTTAACACAGTTTAAAGTCCACAGTTTAACATGCCAAGGGTTTCTTTAAGCACATGATGAAGTCATTATTTACCTTATCTTTCTGCCGAAGACTGGAAAATCTCAGCTAGAAAGTGTGGATTCTTATCTTAACTCCCAGATGTTGTGGTTTAGCACATTACAGAATTAATGTATCCCACCTGTTGACGTCTGACTAAGAAGGAATAGTGGAGTGCTTAGGGAGTCTTATGGGTTGAATTGTGTCCCCCCCCCCCCCCACCCCAAATCTGTGTTAGATGTAATCTCATTTAGAAATCAGGTTTTCTTTGTTATGCTAATGAGCCAATGTCAGTGTATGTTGTTTAGTGCCCTTGAGTCAGTTCTGACTCATAGTGGCCCTGTACAGGATTTTTGAGGAGCAGCTGGTGGGCTTGAATGGGCAATTCTTGGTATTGAAACCAACCTTGTGGTTATCCTATAGCGCCACACCAGGCCTCCTGTCAGTCAGCATATGGCGGTTATGTGCTGTCGAACTGGTTCTAACTCATAGTGACCCTGTGTGGGATTTCTGATGATGTAAATCTGTTTGGGAGCAGAAAGCCTCATCTTTCTCCTGCAGAGCAGCTGGTAGGTTCAAACTGTTGACCTTGTGGTTAGCAGCCCAGCTCATAATCCACTACGCTACCAGAACTCCTTCTTCAGTGTATGGTGGTTCCTAATCACTGCGGAGATGCACCTAAGAGCTGAGGAATGCCAAGAATTGCCATCAGTTTGTCATCCTGTGGTGGCTTGCATGTTGTTTCGATCCTGCAAACCATGCCACCAGTACTTTAAATACCAGCAGGGTCACCCATGGTGGACAGGTTTCAGCTTAGCTTCCAGACTAAGACAGACTAGGATAAAGGAGAGGCCGACTCCTGAATGGTTAGCCAGTGAAACCTTATGAGTAACAGCAAAATATTGTCAGACAAAGTGCTAGAAGATTAAAACATTATGAATAAGAGCAGAACATTGTCAGATACAGTGCCAGAAGATGAGGACCTCAAGCTGGAAGGAACTTAACTATGACTGACAAAGAGTTGCCTCCTCAAAGTAGAGTTTACCATATGACAAGACTAGAGCAAAGCTTTTGGGCCCTTCATTTGCTGATCGGGCACAACTCAAAATGAGAAGAAACAGCTGTCAACATCCATTATACTCTGAACATGGAGTGCATGAAGTATGAAGCTAGGAAAATTGGAAGTTGTCAAAAATGAAATGGAATGTGTAAAGATTGATATCCTAGGCATTAGTGAGGAGAAATGGACTGGCAGTGACCGTTTTGAATCCAACAGTTATGGTTTATTATGCCAGGAACATACAATTGAGGAGAAATGGCATCACATCCATCATCAAAAAGAACCTTTTAAATCTAACTTGAAATATAATGCTGTCTTTGATGGGATAATATCCATAGCTTACAAGGAGGACCAGTTAATGCCGCTATTATTCAAATTTATGCATCAACTGCTGCTGCTGATAAAGCCCATGAGGATGAAATTGAAGCATTCTATCAACTTCTTCAGTCTGAAATTGATCAAACACGCAACCAAGATGCACTGATAATTACGGGTGATTGGAATGGGAAACTGGAAACAAAGAGGAAGGATCAGTAGTTGGAAAATACCACAGCTGGAAAATATGGCCTTGGTGATAGGAAACATGGCATCAGGATTGGAGGAAGACTCATTAACAACCTGCGATATGCAGATACTGCAACCTTGCTTGCTGAAAGTAAAGAGGACGTTACAAAGTTACTAGTGAAGACCATGTGGGGATCATGACAAGCTATGGACAACATTGCGAAGTATGAGTATTCCGGAACACATAATTCTGCTCATGAGGAATCTGTACCTGGACCAAGAGGCAGTTGTTTGAACAGAACATGGGAACACTGAATGTTTTAAAATTAAGAAAGGTGCGCGACAAGGTTGTATTTTTTCACCATACTTATTCAACCTGTTGTTGTTGTTGTTGTTAGGTGCCATCGAGTCAGTACCGACCCATAGCGACCTTATGCACAGCAGAAAGAAACACTGCCCGATCCTGGGCCAACCTCACTACTGTTGCCACCCTTGAGTCCATCGATGCTGTCACTTGGCCCATCCATCTCGTTGGGGGTCTTCCTCTTTTTCTCTGACCCTCCACCTTACCAAACATGATGTCCTTCTCCAGTGACTGTTCCCTCCTGACAATATGTCCAAAGTGTGAGAGACGAAGTTTGGCCATCTTGGCCTCTAAGAGCACTCTGGTTGCACTTCCTCCAAAACAGATCTATTGGTTCTTTTGGCAGCCCATGGCACTTTTAGTATTCTCCTCCAACACCATAATTCAAAGGCATCAATTCTTCTACAGTCTTCCTTATTCACTGTCCAGCTTTCACATGCATATGAGGTTTTTGAAAACACCATGGCTTGCGTCAGGTGCACCTTAGTCCTCAAGCTGACATCTTTGCTCTTCAACACTTAAGAAAGTTCCTGTGCAGCAGATTTGCCTAATGCAATACGTCGTCTGATCTCTTGACTGCTGCTTCCGTGAGTGTTGATAGTTGATCCAAGAAGAATGAAGTCCTTGACAACTTCAATCTTTTCTCCATTGATAAGAATGTTGTTTATTGGTCCAGTGGTGAGGATTTTTGTTTTGTTGACATTGAGATGTAATCCATACCGAAGGCTGTGCTCTTTGATCTTCATCAGTAAATGTTTTAAGTCCTCTTCACTTTCAGCAAGCAAGGTTGTATGGAATCTGCATATTGCAACCTGTATGCTGAGCAAATAATCCGAGAAGCTGGGTTCTATAAAGAAAAACGTGGCATCAGAATTGGGTGAAGACTCATTAACAACCTGCAATATGCAGATGATACAAATATCGGTTTGAGGGCTAAGTTGCGCCTGGTATTTTTAATAGCCTCATATGCTGTGAAAGTTAGACAGTGAATAAGAAAGACCGTAGAAGAATTGATGTATTTGAGTTATAATATTGGAGGAGAGTAGAGCTCTGGTAGCGTAGTGGTGATACATCGGGCTGCGAACCTCAAGGTCAGCAGTTCGAAACTACCAGCTGTTCCATGGGAGAAAGATGAGGCTTTCTGCTCCTCGGAAACCCTGTACAGGGTCACTATGAGTCAGAACCGACTCCACGGCACATAACCACCATTGGAGGAGAGTACTAAAAGTACCACGGACTGCCAGAAGAACAAACAAATCTGTGTTGGAAGAAGTACAGCCAGAACGTTCCTTAGAAGCCAGGATTTTTATCTCTTGTACTTTGGACAAATTATTAAGAGGGACCAGTCTCTGGAGAAAGACATCATGCTTGATAGAGGGGAGGGTCAGTGAAAAAGAGACAGACCCCCAATGAGATGGATTGGCACAGTGGCAACAACTATAGATTCAAGAGTAGCAACAATTGTGAGGTTGGCACAGTACCAGG
>NW_006408691.1:3820276-3825306 GCF_000296735.1 Chrysochloris asiatica | reverse complement strand
TATCTTTAATACCTGGTCCAGTGCCTGGGATATATGCAGTAGGTGCTCAATAAATGTTCATTGAGTGGATTCTCAGCAGTGGATAATTTCTAAGAAGTGTAGACTCATAGCCCCCTGAGTAACTGTGGTGGGCTCAGCTGAAGTCTTCATTTGACCCAAGGAACAACATCTGCTATTTGACAGCTCCAAGTCTCCCTGAGACAGGGGGCCTAGTGGGCCTCTTGGGGGATGAAAGAATTAACTCCAAGACCTTGCCCTTTTTAGTCTGTTTACTGTAAACAGATCCTCCATAAGATATCTGTGTTTTACTTCCTCATACATTCTAACTGGTTTTACTCACTTTGAAGCATGACTTTTTCTTGGGTGCTAAGGAGAATGCCAGCCGCCGAGAGTGGCTAGGACTGGGCTACAAAAGAACCACCAATGGGTGACATCCCATAATAAGTTTTGACCTTCCTGTAAAGCTATACTCTTGAGTCTGGACTTCTAGCCTTCTAAGCTGTGAGAAAATACATATCTGTTCTTTAAAGCCTTCACTAATATCCCTGGAAAGTTGGAATGATATAAGCACTTGACCGCTAGCCAAAAGTTGGCAGTTCAAACTCACCCAGAGGCACTTCAGAAGACAGGCCTGGTCATCTGCTTTGGAAAGGCCTCAGTCTTGACATTCCTATGGAGCCGTTCTTCTCTGCAAACATGGAGTTGCCATGAATTGGCATTAACTTGATGGTATCAAAGACTTCAGTTTGCTTGGATCAACCATCAACACTCACGAAGCAGCAGTCAAGAAATCAAATGACGTATTGCATTAGGCAAATTTGCTTCCTAAGACTTATTCAAAGTGTTCAAAAGCAAAGAAGACTAAGGTGAGCCGGACCCAAGTCATGGTATTTTCAATAACCTCATATGCATGTGAAAGTTGGACAGTGAATAAGGAGGCCAGTAGAAGAGTTGATGCCTTTGAGTTATGGTGTTGGAGGAGAATATTTAAAGTATCATGGACTGCCAAAAGAACAAACAGATCTGTGCTGGAAGAAGTGCAGCCAGAGTGCTCCTTGGAAGCCAAGATGGCACGAGTCCCTCTCTCATACTTTGGACATGTTATCAGGCGGGAGCAGTCCCTGGAGAAGGACATCATGCTTGGCCAAGTGGAGCATCAGCGAAAAAGAGGGAGATCCCCTACAAGATCAGTTAATATAGCATCAATAGGCTCAAACATAACAACAATTGTGAGGTTGGCACCAGTGTTTCATTCTGTTGTGCATAAATCAGTATCTAACAACAGCAATAATAACCAGAAACTGAGACATGTCCAGTCTTTAAAGCCACCACGTGTGTTATTTGTGTTCAGCAGGACTAGGAGACTGTGAAGGGGGCTCCCCCTAGTGCAGTGGCATGGAAAGGCACATATCCAACAGCACCTGTGCCCCAGGTTAGAGGTTGGTGTCTTCTGTTCCCAACTATACAGCTTGGGCAATATTCCTGTTGGCTATACTTTTCATACAATATTCCTGTTTCTTATACATCTCTTTCAGACATGAATGCTCTCTGGGCAATGCCAGAAAGATGTTGGGATGTTTCTTGATCTCTCTCTCTTCGAGGGAGCCAGGGTTTGGACACAGCCAACCCCAGGGCTGTGCAGACACTGAACCCTGTTTGGGTGTTTTAGCGACTGCACTTATTTGACGTTTGCAAGTCACCGCAGAAGTATGTGGAAGCAACTCCAGCAAAGATAGATCCTCCCCCAGCAGAATGTTACTTTAGAGGAGACGTCGGCAAACTTCCAAACAAAGATCAAGGGTAGGATGCAGGGCATCCTGGGAAGTGTTGAAAGACTGAACCGTTTTGATGATGAGTCGCCTCACTGTCTGTACCCAACCAAGAGGACTTGCTTTGCCTCCAGCCTGCCACTTGCCTTGCTGGAACCAGGTGACTGGCCAGTGGGCTGCTGGGATACCGGGACCCTGGTAGTTAAGGTTTTGTATTAACTTGTCTGGGTCAGGATTCTCACTGGTTTGGCAGTTGAGATGTAGCTATCCCCCTTCCCCCATAATGTGATTTGATGTGATAAACCAATAAGAAGATCAAGGCTGGGATTTTTTTTTTTAATAAATGTTTTATTGTGAATTATGTGATAGTTTACATGGGAGACCATTAGTTTTACATTCATTCTGTCATATATCGTTTCATTGCCATAGTTACAATCCCATCCATGCATCATCAACCAACCAAAGGGTATACCCTGCAATCCCTCACCCCCCGCCGGTCATCAGCACACAGCTTCTTTTTTTTTTTTTTTTCGTTTTTAAAGTGTGTTTGAGTCCGTTCTGACTCATAGCAACCCTGAGTAAGGTTTTCGAGAGCAGATGGTGGGTTTGACTCGCCAACCTTTCGATTAATGCAGTTAGCAGTCCAGTGCTTACCCAATACACACCAGAGTCCCACTGTTGTTGTTTAGTGCTATCAAGTGGGTTCCAACTCACAGGGACCCTGTATAGGATTTTCAAGGAGCTGCTGGTGGATTTGAACTGCCAACCTTGTGGTTTGCAGCCTAGTACTGATCCTACCTCATCACACCACTTGTTGTTGTTGTTAAGTGCCATCGAGTCGATTCCGACCCATAGCAACCCTGTCTAGGGTTTCCAAGGAGCGGCTGGTGAGCTTGAACCACCAATCTTGCAGTTCAAACAACTTTGCAGTCTGATGCATTAGCCCACAGCGCCACACCAGGACTCCTTAATGCCACCACCATCCTGATCCAATTTACAGGAGATTCCCAAGGGTGTGACATATAACACCTTTCATCTTACAAGAGATAAGAGGAGAGAAGTGAGCAGAGCTCAGAGCGGCCTACTGCTACCAAGAAAGAAGAACCAGGAGTGGAAAGTATCTTTTGGATCTGAGGTCCCTGAGCCGTGATGCTTCTAATCCAGGGGACGAGTGATGCCAAGATGTACGGCGCTCTCCAAGGGCTACTGGGCCTACAGATGCTGAAAAGGGACAAGAACCTTTCCCCAGCACTCCACAAAGAGCAAACCTTCCCCAAGAATCTGTGCTCTGAATGTGGGCGTCCAGCCTCTTAAACTGCGAGAGAATAAATTTCTGCTTGTTCAAGCCATCCACGGGTGGTATTTCGGTCACAGCAGCAGTAAACAATCCCGATGTGGGGATGTTGCTTCCCTCCGTGTGCTGGAGCTACCAGCTGTGGTTGGGGGAGAGGAGGTCTTGGAAAAGACATCACCTGGGACCGGGAAACTGGTCTGGTTCATCTGGTAGAAGAGGATCAAGTGTGGGACACACACTGTTTTGTGCTCTGGTTTTGTCCCTGGGTGTCCTGATTTCCCAGAGTTGTAGTAAAGAAACACCACAAATGGGTGACTTCAAAGAACACATATTTATTTTCTCCCAGGTCTGGAGATTAGAAGTCTAAACCAGGGTCTTGGCTGTGTGGATTCTTTCTGTGGGCTTCTCTCCTAGTTTCTGGTTACTGCTGACAATTCTTTGCTTGTAGATGGGTCCTCATATGATATGTGTCTTTCTCCTGTGAGTACCTCTGTGTCTATTCTGTCTAATTACTCAGAAGTGATTTCGGTGGAACCCAAATCACTCTGGCAGGACCTCGTCTTACTTGATTGATTGATTACATTTCCCTGAGGAAGTGATCAGATTAAGTTATGTTACCGTACTTGACATGACATTATATTATTGAAGGCAATCTGCTCTACCCAACGCAGATCCATTGAGCCATACTATTCCATAGCAGCAAACAGAGTAATGTTTGGCCAAACAACTGGGAACCATAGTCTAGCCAAACTGACATTGAAACCTAGATGTCACACTGAAAAACACAGGGGCCATGTTGGGGAATTGCTCAAAACCTATCCTACAGTAAGATTCTACTTCTCCTAGACACCCTTCTTGGGGAGCCTCTGTCAGGTCCGGCATTGGGGTCCTACTGAGAAGGTTCTGTGTTGTGTCACTACACGAGACCTCTTCACTCCCTGAATGAGATTCCTGGAGCGAATTGCCACCAAACTGATGAATTTAAAAAAACACACATGTATTTTCTCTTGGTTCTGGAGGCCAGAAGTTCAATGTCAAGGTGTCAGCAGGTCTGATTCTTTCTGAAGGAGAATCTAGTCAATGCCTCTCTCCCAGCTTCTTGGAGCTGCCAGCAATAATTGGCATTCCTTTGTTAAAGCTGCACCCAATCTCTGCCACTGTTTTCAAATGGTCTTCCTCTCTGTCTGTGAGGGGCCTTCAAAAACTTTGTGAAAAATTGAAGTGAAAAGATAATGAATCTTTTTCCATGAACTTCTTGAAGCCCTTTTGTTTGTATCTCAAATCTTCCTCTCCTTTCTCTTATACGGATACCATGATTGGATTTAGAGTCCACTCCTAAATCAGATCTGTGTGCATGTGCACAGAATTCCTTGAAATTTAAAGTGAGAGTTTTGACATAAAACCAAACGGCTACCACCCGTCTGTCTGTCGTACTGTGGTGGCTTGTGAGTTGCTGTGATTCTGAGGGCTGTGCCACCGGTTATTTAAACCAGCAGGATCACCCATGGTGGACAGGTTTCACACGAGCTTCCAGACAAAGACAGACTAGGAAGAAAGAGTGATGAACTACTACTGAATCTTTAGTCACTGAAAACCTTATGAATAGCAGAGAAACACTGTCAGATACAGTGCCAGAAAATGAGCCCCTCAGGTTGGAAGGCACTCAAAATGCGACTGGGAAGAGATGTCCCCTCAATGTAGAGTTGACCATGATGATGTGAATTGAGTTAAGCTGGTGGGAGAAAAGCCCACAGAACCTTCATTTGCTGATGGGGCACAACTCAAAATGAAGCGAAGTAGCTGTAAACATCCATTGAAAATCAGAACATGGAATGTACAAAGTATAAATCTGGGAAAATTGGAAGTTGTCAAAAGTGAAATGGAATGCATCAACATTGATATCTTAGGTATTAGTGAGCTGAATCTGACAACCATATGGTTTACTATGCCAGGAATGACAAATTAAA
>NW_006408691.1:3817266-3818061 GCF_000296735.1 Chrysochloris asiatica | reverse complement strand
AATACTGAAAGTGCCACGGACTGCCAAAAGAACCAATAGATCTGTTTTGGAAGAAGTGCAACCAGAGTGCTCCTTAGAGGCCAAGATGGCCAAACTTTGTCTCTCACACTTTGGACATATTGTCAGGAGGGAACAGTCGCTGAAGAAGGATATCATGTTTGGTAAAATGGAGGGTCAGAGAAAAAGAGGAAGACCCTCAACAAGATGTATTGGCCAGGTGGCAACCTCGAGGGACTCAAGTGTGGCAATGGTAGTGAGGTTGGCCCAGGATCAGCCATTGTTTCATTCTGCTGTGCATAAGGTCTCTATGAGTCGGTGCCAACTCAATGGCACCTAACAACAACAACCTAAATCAGAATGATATCATCATAGATCCTTAACTTGAGTGCATCTGCAAAGGTTTGAGGGGTTTGGGATTTGGACATCTCTTTTCTTATTGTTGAAGAGCCATGATGATGCTGTAGGGTCACCAGCACAAACCCATCAGCTACTCAGAGAGAGAAAGATGATGGTTTCTGCTCAAATATTTACAGCCTCAGAGCTCTCGATAGGATTGATATGAGTCACAGTAGACTCGATGGCAGTGAGTTTTTGTTATCATTAGGTGCCATTGAGTCAGTTCAGACTCAGAGTGGCCTTACGTAGAACAGAACAAAACACTGCCCAGTCCTGCTTTTTCTTCACAATCGTTATGTTTGAGCCCATTGTGACAGACACTGTGTCAATCCATCTTGTTGAGTGTCATCCTCTTTTTCATTGACCCTCTGCTTTACCAAGGTGATGTCCTTCTCTGAC
>NW_006408691.1:3813271-3815875 GCF_000296735.1 Chrysochloris asiatica | reverse complement strand
CTGAGAATGAGACTAGAGATAGAAAATCATAAGGATGAGTTTTCTAAATCGATTCTCAACTCTGACTAGTCTTAAAGGCATGTGACTCAGCCTCCATAAAGTTGGTGTTGTTCAGTGCCAACTCATGGTTGTTTAGTTCAGTCAAGGTGGTTCCAACTCATAGCAACCCTGTATGAGATTTCCGAGGAGAGGCTGGTGGATTTGAACCACCAACCTTGCGGTTAGCAGTCCAGTGTTTATCTTACAGTTCTATACCAGGAGTCCAAGTGCTGACTCTTAGTGATCCTGTACAGGGTTTTCAAGGATTGGCTGGAGAGTGTGAGCCACCGACCTTGTGGTTTGCAGTCCAGTGCTTACCCTACAGTATCACACCAGTACTCCTTATTAGTAAGGTGGACACTGCTTTACATGGTGTGAAGTGGCAATACTATGACGGTGAGAAACCAAGTTCTGAATGATCTCATGTTTGATAATTTTCTGCCATTTTATCAGGATGAGAAAGATAGGGAAGGTGGTAGGTTGGTCTTACTTATGCTGGACTAATTGGTGACAAAAAGAGATGAGCTCAGGGCTTCCAAGTCACAGCTTAAGTGCCTCAGAAAATACCTGAAATTTGCCACTTGTGGCTCAAAAGAAAACATGATTTCTGATAGCAACAGGGCTGATAGTCCCAAAAACCCAACCCCGAGTTTTATCATAAAAGTGGCTGGATTACAGCACCAATTGCATAATCAACTACCAATGGTGTTTGAAATTAAAGTGAGGGCACTGATTGGGAAGAAATAGGATCCTGAAATAGGATAGGGACATATGAGCAGAAAGCTAGGGCCACTGAGCTACTAAATTCCTTTGAATCACTCCAGCCAACAGAACCAGCCCTCTTAGCTAGCTGTGATGGAATTAACCCAGGTGTGTCTGATATATTCCCTGGGGGAGGCACCTAAAGCATTGTCTGGGGCCAGTGCCTGAAGCAGATGTCTTATAAGACATTCTTGAATGTTCACAGGAGTTCATTACTCACTTTTACTTCTAGTCCCAGCAAACCCCAAAAGGTGATGTACAAAGTGTGATCCAGGAAGAGGGACCCTATACTGTTGCTAAATGCCAGCAAGTTAGCTCTGACTCATAATGACCCTGTGCAAAGACCTGGAGTTAGAAAACCAAAAGGGAAGAACAGGTTCAGCATTTCTTAAGCTGAAAGAACTGAGGAAAAAAATCAAGCCTCAACTTAAAATATTGAAGGATTCTTTGGGCAAAATATTGAATGATGCAGAAAGCATCAAAAGAAGATGGAAGAAATACCCAGAGTCACTCTATCAAAAAGAAATGGCTGGTGTTGCATATGGTCAAGAGCCAATGGCACTGAAGTAGAAGTTCCAGGTGCACTGGAGGCATTGGCAAAAAGCAAGGCTCCAGGAATTGATGGAACACAAATTGAAATCCTTCAACAAACTGATGCAGCATTGTAGACACTCACTCATTTATGCCAAGAAATTTGGAAGACAGCTACCTGGCCAACTCATTAGAAGAGATCCATATTTGTGCTCATTCCAAAGAGAGGTGACCCAGTGGAATGTGGAAACCATCAGACAATATCATTAATATTGCATGCAAGTGAATTTTTGCTAAAGATAATTCAAAAACAGCTGCCAGAGGTTCAAGTTGGATTCAGATTATGACATGGAATGAGGAACATTATTGCTAACGTCAGATGGATCATGAAAGCAGAGAATACCAGAAAGATGTTTGCTACCTGTTCTTAATTGACTATGCAAAGGCTTTTGACTATGTGGATCATGACATTCTATGGACAACATTGTGGAGAATGAGTGTTCTGGAACACTTAATTGTGCTTGTGAGGAACCTGTACGTACACCAAGAGGCAGTTGTTCGAACAGAACAAAGGGACAGTGAATGATTTAAACTCAAGAAAGGTATGTTCCAGGATTGTATTATTTCATTGTACTTATTCAGTCTACACGCTGAGCAAATAATCTGAGAAACTGGATTATGTGAAGAAGAATGTGCCATCAGGATTGGAGAAAGATTCATTCAACAAACTGTGATTTGCAGATGATACAACTTTGGATGCTGAAAGTGCAAAGGACTTAAAACTTATTGATGAAGAATGTAAAGAAAACAAAAATCCTTACCACTGGAGCAATAAATAACATCGTGATAAATGGAGAAAAGATTGAAGTTGTCAAAGACTTCAGTTTACTTGGATCCACCTTCAATCCTCATGGAATCAAATGAAATATTGCATTAGGAAAATCTGATGAACAAAAACTCTTTAAAGTGTTGAAGAGCAAAGATGTCAAAAAGTGTGCCTGACTCAAGCCATGGTATTTTCAGTAGTCTCCTATGCATGTGAAAGCTGGACAATGAATAAGGAAGACCACAGAAGAACTGATGTATTTGAGTTATGATTTAGAGAAAAATATTAAAGGTACCATGGACTGCCAGAAGAACAAACAAATTCCTCTTGGCAGTGCAACCAGAATGCTCTTTAGAAACTAAGATGATCACACTTTGTCTCTCATATTTTGGATATATTATCAGGAGGGACCAGTTCCTGGAGAAGGACATCATGCTTGGTAAAGT
>NW_006408691.1:3810444-3811015 GCF_000296735.1 Chrysochloris asiatica | reverse complement strand
TAAGACAATCAAGCATTTTAGTATTATTCCCCTCCTCAAATTATGTCTAGATCCCTGTATCCCAGAGTCCTGTTGTTCCAAGGTTTAACATGCATTACTATTTACCTCTGTCCCACTTAGGACATGCAAACCTGTCTCAGTGTTCCCCTATCTTGTCCTTCCACCTCCTTCCCCTTCTTGTATTGCCCTCCTCAACACCCAAACTAAACCCCCACCCCAACCTCACTGTTGTGGTTACCTTATACTCCATTAATTCTTCCCTCCATTTAAGGAAGTCTATTTTATCCTCTAATCCACCTGACCTTCTCACCACCTGGACCTCTGTTCCTCTGTGTTTACCTTCTTTCACATTGTAATTGTTTTGATCATAGATTGACCTCCCAGATCCTCTGTTCTTATAATTTTATTCTGTTCCTGACTCTTCCATTTGTCGATTGAGTTCAAGGTGATGCTGCCATGTATGTCATTCTCTGGTTGTTGTCTGTTCTTGTTGGTTTTCAGTCCACAGAACTTCCTTTAGGATGTTTTTCATAGCAGGATTGGTTTTGGAAAAATCCCTTAGCTTCTGTTT
>NW_006408691.1:3798543-3809037 GCF_000296735.1 Chrysochloris asiatica | reverse complement strand
TGAAAGACCAATGAACAGATACAAAAGAAAAAAAAAAGCATGTCGACAGCTTTATATCTGTAGTTCTGTCAGGCGTCCATGGCTGCTCTGATCCTTCCCCCACTTGGTCTCACCCAAGATGGCGGCTCTGGGAGCAGCTGAGCATCTTAGGTTAGAAAGCACTGGATTTCTTGCTTCTGCTACAATTTCCCCTGGCTGTAATCCTTCCAACCTTCTAAGTATTCCTTTATATGTGGTTCAGAGTTCTGGCACCATCCCCTGAGCTTGCTTTGTCCAGTATTCTGTGTTGTTGCTGATGGAGCTCCTACCGATCCGCCATCTTGTTTGTTCTCTTCATTTAATTTCTTGACTGTTGCTTCCATATGTGTTGATTGTAGATCTAAATAAAATTAAGTTCTTGACAACTTCAATATTCTCTCCATTTATCATGATCCTATTCATTGATCCAATTGTGAGGATTTTTGAAGTGCAATCCATACTGAAGGCTGTGCTTGTTAATCTTCCTCTGTAAGTATTTTAAGTCCTCTTCACTTTCAGCATGTAAGGTTGTATTATCTCCATATCACAGGTTGTTAATGAGTCCTCTTCCAATCCTGATGCCATATATTTTTTTTTCATAAAATCCAGTTTCTTGGGTTATTTTCTCAGTATACAGATTGAATAAATATGGTGACATAATACAGTTCTGGAATACACCTTTCCTGAGTTTAAACCATTCAGTATCTCCTTGTTTGGTTTGAATGAGTGTCTCTTGGTCTATGTACAAATTCCTCATGAGCACAATCAAAGTATTTTGGACTACCTATTCTTTGCAATGTCCTTCATAGTTTGTCATTATACACACAGTTAAAAGTATTTGTACAGTCAATAAAGCACAAATTAACTTCTTTCTGGTATTCTCTGCTTTCAGCCAAGACCCATCTGATGTCTGCAAAGTGATCCCTCATTTCAAGTCCTCTTCTGTATCTGGCTTGAGTTCCTTGCAGTTCTCTGTTGATGTACTGTTGCAGTCCTTTTTGCTTTTTCTTCAGCAAAATTTTATTTGCATGTGATATTAATGATATTGTTCAATGGTTTCTGCATTCCATTGGGCCACCTTTCTTTGGAATGAGCAGAAATATGGATCTCTTCCAACCTGTTGGCCAGATAGCTGTTTTCCAAATTTCTTGGCAAAGATGAGTGAACGCCTCCAGAGCTGCATTAATTTGTTGAAAGACTTCAATTTGTATTCCGTCAATTCCTGGAGTCTTGTTTTTCTGCCAATACCTTCAGTACAGCTTGGATTTCTTCCTTCATTAACAGCGGTTCTTGATCATATGCTAACCTCTTGAGATGGTTGAACACTGACCTTTTATTTATTTATTTTTTTGGTACAGTGATTCTGTGCATACATTTCATCTTTTTTTTTTTTTTTTTAATCTTTCTGCATCATTCAGTATTTTGACCATAGAATCCTTCAATATTGCAAGTTGAAGGCTTGACTTTTTTCCTTCAGTTCTTTTAGCTTGAGAAATGCTGAGTGTGTTCTTCTCTTTTGTTTTTCTAACTCAGGTCTTTGCACATTTCATTATAACACTTGACTTTGTCTTCTCGAGCTGCCCTTTAAAATTTTCTGTTCATCTCTTTGACTTCCTCATTTTCTCCATTCACGTTAGCATCTCTACACTGGAGAGCAAATTTCAGAGTCTCTTCTGACATCCATTTTGGTCTTTACGTTCTTCTCTGTCTTTTTAATGACCTTTTGCTGTCTTCCTGTATGATGTTCTTGATGTCATCCCACAGCTCTTCTGATT
Source organism: Chrysochloris asiatica (assembly GCF_000296735.1). Classification (NCBI taxonomy): domain Eukaryota; kingdom Metazoa; phylum Chordata; class Mammalia; order Afrosoricida; family Chrysochloridae; genus Chrysochloris; species Chrysochloris asiatica. The sequence continues at coordinate 3,807,244 of NW_006408691.1, read as the reverse complement.
CTTGCTCATTAGTGTCTAATGCATGAAAACTGTACTTGAGATGATCTCTAAATTTAGTTGGGATATGTTTAAGGTCATATTTTGGCCCTTGTAGACTTGTTTTAATTTTCATCAGCTTCAGCCTGAGCTTGCATATGAGTAATTGATGGTCTGTTCCACTTGGCCCTTGGCCTTGTTTTGGCTGATGATATAGAGCTTTTCTGTTTCTCACAGATGACTAATTTGATTCCTGTGTGTTCCATAAGGTGAGATCCATGTATATAATCACCTTTTATGTTGTTTAAAAAACGTATTTGCAATGACTATGTCATTGTTGTTGTTAGGTGCTATCGAGTCAGTACCGACTCATAGAACGAAACACTGCCTGATCCTGGGCCAACCTCACAATTGTTGCCATGCTTGAACCCATTGATGCTGCCACTTTGCCAATCCATCTCATTGGGGCTCTTCCTCTTTTTCTCTGACCCTACATTCTACCAAACATGATATTCTTCTCCAGTGACTGGCCCCTTCTGACAATATGTCCGAAGTATGAGAGACAAAGTTTGGTCATCCTAACCTCCAAGGAGCACTCTGGCTGTACTTCTTCCAACACAGATCTGTTGGTTCTTTTAGCACTTTGAATATTCTCCTCCAATACCACAACTCAAATGCACGAATTCTTCTACGGTCTTCCTTATTTACTGTCCAGCTTTCAAATGCATATTTGGGTATTGAAAATATTATGGCTTGGGTCAGGAGCACCTTAGTCCCCAAGCTGACATCTTTGCTCTTCAACACTTTAAAAAGGTCTTGTGCAGCAGATTTGCCTAAGGAAATACGTCGTTTGATTTCTTGACTGCTGCTTCCGTGAGTGTTGATAGTTGATCCAAGAAGAATGAAGTCCTTGACAACTTGAATTGTTTCTCCATTGATAAGAATGTTTTTTATTGGTCCAGTAAGAAGGATTTTTGTTTTCTTTACATTGAGATGCAATCCAGAATGAAGGCTGTGCTCTTTGATCTTCATCAGTAAGTATTTTAAGTCCTCTTCGCTTTCAGCAAGCAAGGTTGTATCATCTGCATATCACAAGTTGTTAATGAGTCTTCCTCATTGGTCTTATAAAGGTCTAGCATGTTATTTCCAACATCATTTCTATCACCAAAGCCTTATTTTCCAACTACTGATCCTTCCTCTTTGTTTCCAATCTTTGCATTTCTTTTACCAGTAATTGTCAATGCATCTTGATTGCATGTGTGATAAGTTTCAGACTAAAGAAATTGGTAGAATTCTTCAGTTTCATGATCACTGGCTCTAGAGGTTGGTGCATAAAGTTGAATCATAGTGGTATTAATTGGTCATTCTTGTAGGCATATGGATATTATCCTATCACAGACAGCATTGTACTTCAAGCGCTGTCAAGTCCATACCGACTCATAACCCCTCTGTATAGGATTTCCAAGGCTTTGAGTCTTTGTGGGAACAGAAAGCCTTGCGTTTATAAATGAACTTCAGAATCATCTACTCAAAGACTTCCTAATGAATCTATAAAAGTTAAGGTTTTGGATGTGATAATTTGCTCATCTAGACAGTTTAGCCTCTCTAGCTTTAACAAGAATGGATGCTGAATTTTACAGCAATCGCTGTGTGGAATAACACTTGTGCAAGTCAGTGAAGGCACCATCCATACTACTGACCTTACATTTTATGATGGGCACTTTGCATTCATGTGGCCCTTCCATCTGAGAATGTGAAATTTTGACCTTCATTAATTTGTTTGCTCTCCAGACAGCAGAAATGTTGGGAAAATTCCAGTAAGACACTATATGATATTCTTGTTGTTGTTAAGTGCTGTGGAGTCAGTTCAGACTCATAGCAACCCTGTATAGGGTTTCCAAAGTGCAGCTGGTGAGTTTGAACCATCGAGGTTCAAACTGATCTTAGGGTCCAGTGCTTTATCCCACAGCATTCTTGGATGGATACAGATACTAGCTCAGGGACTTTAAAAAGAGTGTTTTGAACCCTGCTCATGGTGAACATGTCTTTCAAATCTCCAAGGGATTAAAGTTCGAATGTAGAAAAGACACAGTCCCACAGCCAGCTCTAGGGATATAGGGGAGGAATGGTTTGCTTTGGAAATGAACACTAGGAGTTGCCAGCCAAGCCAGTGATGTTTTCTTCTTACTACTCACATTTTGTTTCCTTGGGCCAGAGGCTATTTTTATTATTTCCATCACAGAGTGAGACAATAGCACTGGAAAGCACTATGATTCTCAAAAGAGCTTGCCAATACACACTAGAGTGATAGTTTGCCAGATGTAAAAACAGAAATGCATGCACTCCTCATGTCTGCTTTGGACAAGGCTCCAAAGCAAACCTGATTCTTTGTTGAATTCTGGAATGGCAACCATATGACCTGATGTATGTCAGAGAAGCTCCAAAGGTGTTCTGTGGCTGATTGGTTTGGAAGTTGATTGCCAGGTCTTTCTTCAAAGGTATTGCTGGGTAGACTTGAACCTCCAACCTTCTGGTTAGCAGTTGAAGGCTTTAACAGTTTATACCACGCAATGCCCTAATTAGTGTCCTATCAGACTTGAGGCATTTTTGACAAGGTGCTGATACTTAAGGAGAGGAGGGATTGAACAGGGCCCACTAGGAAATGCTTGTGGCAGGAGGGGGCCTGGGTCACTGGCAATTACGTGGTTCTGCATCTGGGCATCAGCTGCCCAAGCAGCCTCTTCCTGGTCTGAGTGTCAGTTGGGATGCCCCACTAATGCTCAGGATTGTGATAACCAAATTGTGTCTGTGGCATGTGTTTTGGTTTGCTGCTATAACAGACATGCCAAAAGCAGATAGCTTTAAAGAACAGAGATGTATTTTCTCATAGTTCAGCTGGCTAAAAGTTCGAACCAAGGTTTTGCCATATCAGTTCTTTCTGTGAGTCACTCTTTTGTTACTGCTGTCAGCCTGCAATCTTTGGCGTTCTTGGCATCTCTGTGTATGTGTCTCTGTCTCTTCTGCTTTTTGTAATTCAGAAGTGATCAGGTTTAGGACTCACTTTCTGTCGGTGTGATTTCACCCGCATAACTGAGAGTCTTATTCACAAACAGAATCATATCTGAAGGTATAAGGATCAAGGCTGTAATATGGATCTTTGGAAACACAATTCAATCTATAACATTCCACTCTTCTGGTCCCCCGACCCCTGCCCATGCCAAGTTCACGTTCTTTCCATATGTAAGACACATTTGCCCTATTGTAGGAGTACCACATAAGTTGATTCAGCAAATCTATTAGTTGGGATTTGCTCCAAAGATGAGATAAAAATGACCTGCGGTAACTACTTTAGGCTTCCGGGATGGAAATTTGAGCTGGAATCTGAGACCAGATTGGGCATACAATTCCTTTTGATTCCAGCTTTGGCTCAATGGGTATTTTGAAGTCACGGGAAACCACCATTTTGGTAGAGGATAACATGGAGACCCAAAGAGCTTAGCAATGGGGACTGGTGGGTCCTGGTGGGTCCTGGTGTGGCGCTGTCGGATAAGCACTGGATCGCAACATCAATTTAAACTACAAGGCTGCTGGTTCAAACTCACCAGCTGCTCCTCAGAAACCCTATACAAGGTCTTTGTAAGTGGGAACTCATTCCACGACACTCAACAATACTTCCATCCACATACCCACAGAACCACCACCTCCATCCTACACAAGGGGGCAGTCTACCCCAACAGTCCCAGCTGCAAGTCATTCCTCTAACTGATTGTCAGAAAGCGAATCTTCCCTTTACAATTTTGACCCTTCTCAAACTCTATTCATTCTGAAGATGTCTGTTCTTCATTTGTAAGAGGGCTTCAAAAAGTTCTTCAAAAAATGGGATGAAAAGAACGAAATTTTTTCATGAACGTTTGGAAGCTGCGTAATGCAAGTGGAATGCGCACAATTCCAATAGAAAGACCAATGCAGATTTGAAGGAACTGGGTAAAGTGATTATAATTCATTTGGGAGAATGATGGGAAAGAAATACCAATGAAATTCAAGCAGAAGAAGAGTTATGGGAGTATTTGTTTTACAGTTCCTTATAAGCATCTTATCAATAAGCTGGGGTCCTGGTGTGGCACTGTAGGTTAATGCACTGGACTGCAACGTTGGTTTGAACACCCAGGTCGGCAGTTCCAGCTCACCAGCCGCTCCTTGGAAGTCCTATTCAGGGTTGCTATGGATCAGAACTGAATCAACTTAGCAACAACAACATCAATAAAGTAGAATAATAACCATGACCAACACTTTTGCAGCCATCCTTATGGGACTGATACCGTGTTAAGGGTCCATACAAACTCATTCAATCCTCAACAGGCAGCCAGTAAGGCAGGGTAAAGAATGAAAACTATGTGAAGGTGGAGTAAGCATCAGTAGGAACGTCCAGAGACAGACCCTATCTGCGGTTAGTATGGGATGAAGATGTTATCTCACAGTGGAAGGAGGGAATTAGCCAGCAAACAGTATCTGAACAACTGGCTAATTATCTAGAAAAACAAGTTAGGTTTTCCTCTTGCATCATGATTGGCAGAGGAATGGTGGTAGGCAGTGGTGGTTGTGTGCTGTGGAGTCAGTTCCGACTCATAGTGACCCTGTATAGGAGGGTTTCCAAGGCTGTAAATCTTTAAAGGAACAGAAAGCCTCATCTTTCTCTCTAGCTTCGAACTGCTGGCCTTGAGGTTAGCAGCCCAACTTGGAACCACTACGTGCTACCAAAGGGTCAGTGAAAACGAGGAATCCTCCATGAGACAGATTACACAATGGCTGCAAAACTGGGCTCCAACATAGCAGCGATTATGTGCAGGCCCAGATACCGCTTTGGTCTCTCCTACGTCAGACATAATATCAGGAGGGACCAGTCCTTGGAGAAGGACAGCATGCTTGGTAAAGTCAGCGAAAAAGAGGAAGACCCCCAATGACATGGACTGACACAATGACAGCAGCAGTGGACTCAAGTGTAACACCGACTGTGAGGAGGGAGCAGGACTTGGTCATGCTTCAATCTGTGGTGGAGAGGGTTGCTATGAGTTGGCACCGACTCGACGGCACCTAACAACAGCTACAACAATCATCAGTATTAAAACTGAGACTACCAACCGGAAAAATGTTTGTCATCACCAAGTCCTCTCCACTCTCGTTTCATTAGGAAAATGGACAAAATTAGACAAATTTTAGGAATATTTATTGTATTCTGTATTGTTTGACTCTAAAAGAGAACATGTTTATTGAGAATTAAATCCAATTATTAAAGTATATTCAAATAGGAACCCTGGTGACACTGTAGGATAAGTAAGGAGGACAGTTCAAATCCATCAGCCACTCCTCAGAGAAAATGAAGCTTTCTGCTCCCATAAAGACTTACAGCCTAGGAAACCCTATACAAGGTTGCTTTGCATCAGAACTGACTCAACAGCTCATACCCATAACAATCTACAATATATACATATGGAGTCCTGGTGGAGTTGTAGGAAAAACACTGGACTTCAACACTGAACTACGAACTACAAGGTCAGCAGTTCAAACCCACCAGCTGCTCCCCATAAACCCTATACAGAGTTGTTATGAGTCGGAACCAGCTCACTTAACAGCAACAACACTAACCACAAAGTCAGTAGTTCAAACCTACCAACTGCTTTGTGGTAGAAAAATGAAGCTTTCTGCTCCATTAAGATTTACGGCTTCAAAAACCCTATATAGGGTCATAACAGCAAATAGGTATATACACTTTTCATTACCTTTTTCAAGTATAAAATCTCAGTGTCCTCTTTGGTGACATGTGGGTTGTCTGTGCAGGAACAGCACATTTCAGGACGCAGACAGCTGTCCTTCACTTTTCCCTCTGGTTTCAGCCTGTGCAGAAGTGACAGATTTGGGGGTAGGCAGGGACAAGGCTTTGGTTGGTAGAATTGCCTAGAGCCTCTTCCTCATCTGTCTTTGTGACGGGACCTTGCTTTGAGAGGTGAGTTTAAAAAGGTGTTTCATTCATCTTGACGTGGGCCTGAGGATGACAGCTTTGTTGGGAACCTCCTTCCCAGACACTCACCCCATCTGGACCGGCATGTGGGGAGAGGTAAAATGCCTGCAGGGAAGACCAAGGAGCTCTGGTAGCGTAGTGGTTACAAATAGGGCTGCGAACACCAAGTTCAGCAGTTTGAAACTACCAGCTGTTCCACGGGAGAAAGATGAGGCTTTCTGCTCCTGTGAAGATTTACAGCCTCGGAAATATTACAGGGTCGCTATGAGTTGGAATCGACTCCACAGCACATAATAACCATAGGGAAGATCAGTTAATACCACTATTGTTCAAATTTACTCACCAACCACTAAAGCCAGTGAGGATGAAATAGAAGAATTCTATCATCTTCTTCAATCTGAAATACATCTTGGTTGCATGTTTGTGGGGAGAGGGTGGGCATCCTTAGGGGTGTACACAACAGACTCCTACGGGGAGGTCCATCCGGATGTATCTTCCCACTTCTTTCCTACCATTCCACCTGGCTGGCACCTATGGTGCTATGGATTAATGCGCTGGACTGAAAGGTTGATTTGATCCACAAGAACGGTGGTTCAAGCTCACCAGCCACTCCTCAGAAACCCTATACAGGGTTGTTATGGGTTGGAATCGACTTGATGGCACACAACAACAATAGAGTTGGTGCCTGGACAAGGTAGGCAGCAGAGTACAATCCACCATAAGGCCAATAAACTTTTATTTCAGGAACTGTTATCAGTTGCAGTATGTCCCTACAAAAGATATACTCAAGTTCTAACCGTATTTGGTTACCTGTGAATGTGACCTTATTTGGAAATAGCATCTTCACAGATGTAAAGCGTTAGCATGAGGTCATACTGGAGTAGGGTGGGTTCTAATATCTTTATAAGAGGACAGAATCCCAGAGGGAAGTCCTTGTGAGGCAGAGATGGGAGTGAGGCTGCCATAAGCTCGGGGGCCACCAGAGGGCACAAAAGGCAAGGAAGGGCCTTCCTTAGAGCCCCTGGAGGGGGCATGGCCTTGATTTGGACACTTGATCTCCAATGTTGTTGTTGTTAGGTGCCATCGAGTGTGTACCGACTCATAGTGACCCTATGCACAACAGAACGAAACCCTGCCAGGTACTCAGCCAACCTCACAATTGTTGCCACACTTGAGCCCATGGATTCTGCCACCAATCCATCTCGTTGGGGGTCTTCCTCTTTTTCTTCGACCCTCCACCTTACCAAACATGATATCCTTCTCCAGCGACTGGTCCCTCCTGACAATATGTCTGAAGCATGACAGACAAAGTTCGGCCATCCTAACCTCCAAGGAGCACTCTGGCTGCACTTCTTCCAACACAGAGATCAGTTAGTTCTTTTGGCAGCCCATGGCACTTTCAATATTCTCCAACACCATAACTCAAATGCATCAATTCTTCTAGTGTCTTTCTTATTCACTATCCAGCTTCGCATGCATATGAGGTTATTGAAAATACCATGACTTGATACACTGACTCTGTGTTTCCCTTCCATCTTCTTTTGATGCTTTCGACATCATTCAATAATTTGCCCAGAGAATCCTTCAATAACAAAAGTTGAGGCTTGAATTTTCTCTTCAGTTCCCTCAGCTTGAGAAATGCTGACCGTGTTCTTCTCTTTTGGTTTTCTGACTTCAGATCTTTGCACATTTTGTTGTAATATTGGACTTTGTCTTCTCGAGCTGACTTTTGAAATTTTCTGTTCAGCTTGTGTACCTCCTCATTTCATTTCATTTTTAAAATGTTTTATTGTGAATTATATGATAGTTTACATGGGAGAACATTAGCTTTACATTCATCCTATCGTATATCTTTTCATTGCCATGGTTAAGTACCTCCTCATTTCTTCCATTTGCTTTAGCATCTCAACACTGGAGAGCAAGTTTCAGTGTCTCCTCTGACATTCATTTTGACCTTTTCCTTCTTTCTTGTTTTCTTAATCACTTTTTTGCTTTCTTACTATATGATGTTCTTGATGTCATCACACAACTCTTCTGGTCTTTGTCTTTAGTGTTTAACGTATCAAATTTGTTCTTCAGATGATCTCTAAATTCAAGTGAGATATATTCAAGGTCTGAGTCCTGGTGTGGTGCTATGGGTTAATGCGCCAGACTGCAAAGCCATTTGAACTGCAAGGTTGGAGGTTCAAGCTCACCATCTGCTCCTCGGAAACCCTATACAGGGCCGGTATGGGTCGGAACTGACTTGACAGTACTTAACAACAACATATTCATAGTCATATTTTGGCTATCGTGGACTTGTTTTCATTTTCTTCAACTTCATCAGTCTGAATTTGCATAGGAGCAATTGATGGTCTGCTCCACAATCTTCCCCTGGGCTTGTTTTAGCTGATGATCTGGAGCTTTTCCCTCGTCTCTTTCCGCAGATGTAGTCAATTTGAATTCCATGTGTATAATCGTCTCTTATATTGTCTAAAGAAGGTATTTGAAATGAACAAATCATTGTTTTTGCAGAATTCTATCATGTGATCTCCAGTATCATTTCTATCACCAAGGCCATATTTTCCAACTACTGTTCTTTGTTTCCGACCTTTGCATTCCCATCACCAGTAATGATCAATACATCTTGATTGTATGTTTGATCAATTTTAGATTGAAGAAGTTGGTAGAATTCTTCTATTTTATCCTCACTGGCTTTAGTGGTTGGTG
>NW_006408691.1:3792126-3798256 GCF_000296735.1 Chrysochloris asiatica | reverse complement strand
GCATGGATATTATCCTATTACAGACAGCATTTTACCTAATGACTGATCTTGGTAAGTTCATTCTGGCGATGAATGCAACACCATTCCTCTTCAATTTGTCATTCCAGGCATAGTAAACAAGGTGGTTGTCAGATTCAAAATGGCCAATACCATTTCAGCTCACGAATGCCTAAGATATCGAACTTTATGCATTCCATTTAATTTTTGACAATTTCCAATTTTCCTAGATTCATACTTCGTACATTCCATGTTCCAATTATTAATGGATATTTACAGCTGTTTCTCTTTATTTTGAGTTGTGCCCTATTAGCAAATGAAGGTCCCGAGTGAGGGCTTTACTCCCATGGGCTTTACTTCTTTCGCATCATCATGGTCAACTCTACTTTGAGGAGGCAGCTCTTCCCTCATCGCATTTTGAGTGTCTTCCAACCTGAGGGGCTCATTTCCCAGCACTATATCTGACAGTTTTGCTCTGCTATTCATAAGGTTTTCAGTGACTAAATATTTGGAAGTAGTTCGTCACTCCTTCTTCATAGTCTGTCTTCGTCTGGAAGCTCCTCTGAAACCTGACTACCATGGATGACCCTGGTGGTATTTAAAATATTCATGGCATAAATTCTAGAATCACAGAAACTCACAAGCCACTACAGTGTGACAAACTGACAGACGAATGGTGGGACCTCCAATGTAGAAAACTACTTTTTGTTGTTTGAAGCCTACAGCAGCAATGCGCTCAATGTGAGGTCGGCCCAGGAAGGCGCAGTGTTTCATTCTGTTGTTCATAAGGTCAGTATGAGTCAGTACCAACTCAATGGCACCTAACAACAACAACAACAACAACAACAATAGTGTATGGTTGTTTGTTATGGAAGCCCCACGAAATCGTGTGTGTGCACGCACGTACTGTAGTTATCTGTTTTTATGAAAGTAGTAATGTACCATATTGTATCACTTTTTAAAAAAGACTTTACATGTTCTACATTGCAGGTCCCACAAAACCTGCTCCTCCCCTGCCCAGAGGTTTCCTTTTTAGCCCAAAGGATCCAGGGAAGTCTTTGGTTCCAGCTGGAGACTTTTCTGAGACCATTAGTCATCTACCCGCCCTCACGCCTTGGCCTCTGTGGGTAGCATGGAATTTAGGGGAGTAACTGGTGAAGATACTTGGAGGTAGTAATTTATTCAACTGCCCATTTGGTGCCAAGTGAACTGATTCCACAGCACCTAACAAAACAACAATAGCAACAAGCAGCTCTGGAAGATAAGGGGTGAGCCAAAAAGTGTGAGGTTTGAAAGGAGAGGTGTGGGGAAGAGACCACGAACTGGGGCAGGCTTTCTTGGTGTAGGCTGCCGTGGAGTTTGTCCAATTCATGCGGACTCCATGCATAAAGGACTGAATGGTCCTGCATCATGGTGAGGGTCCATTACAGATCCACTGACCGATTTTCAGAAGAAAATCACCAGTCTTCTCTTCCTAGTTTGTCTTAGTTTAGAAGCTCCACTGAAAGCTATTCAGCATCGCACAATGCACAAGCCTCCACAGACAGGCTGTTCATGTGGTGCACTGGCCAAGAATTAAACTCTGGACTTTGGCATGTTGTTGCTGTTAAGTGCTGTAGGGTCAGTTCTGACTCATAGAGATTACTGTATAGAGTTTCCAAGGAGCAGCTGGTGAGTTTGAACCACAGACCTTGTGGTCCAGTGCTTTAATCCACAGCTTGACAACATGGGAGGCAAGAATTCTACCACTGGACTGTCTATCACTGCCTGACCCCACTCCTAAGTACCTAACCCTAATCACTGTGGGTCGGCTCTGTTTCGGGGTGGATCAGTGGTCTGACAACTGGGCGGGGCCACCATTCTGATCTCAGGAGGGGTGGGTGAGTGACGGGCAGAGAAATAAGGTGGAGAGCAGGCCAGGCCACCCATTAGGCAGACAAGGGCACTTGCTCAGGTTTGGGATTTCAAAGAACAGTGAGATGAGCACTGTGGGCATCCTGTGGACTTAGATGGAACTTACGCTCTAGTGTGGCATTGTAGGATCAACACTGGACTGCACATCACAAGGCTGGCAGTTCAAACCCACCAACTGCTCCTCGGAAACCCTATACAGGGTCACTGAGTTGGAACTCAGTTGGTGGCACACAACAACAACCAAGCTCTGTAGGGGTTTTGATTCATAGGCAGCAAGGTACTTAAAGGTGGATCCTGTGCCCAGTCCCCAGGCCTGCCCTTTACAGCTTGGGAGGTTAGGGGCGCTGCTCCCCTCCTATGATTCCAGGTTCCTCATTTGTAAAGTAGGGATGACAGACCTGTTGCCCTGTGGGGCCCCTCCCCCATTCAGGAGACTGTCACCCTCCAGGTGTGAGGAGAGGAGCAATGCTGCATTTCCACTGAGTGTAGACAATCTGGCGTCTCACCCCCCCCAACCCCTCCCCAGAAGGGGCCCCAGGGCTCCTTGTGAAGGATGGGGAATTCTCTCCCCTTCCGCATTGCTCATACCCCATGAAGGTTGGAGAACGAGGGTCCCAAGACCTCCAGAGTGAGGTCAACAGGCCTATATCCCTGGGTATACAGTGGGGTTGCTCTCAGCACCTATTGCTGCACCCACAACCTGGTACCACGCAGCCTGCATCATGAAGGGGGTGTTTACTGCCCTCCACTTTTCAAAGAACTCCTGAAGGACCCCACGCCCAGCCTCTGAGCCCCCTCGTCCTCAGTCCTGGAGTTAATCCACCGCACATCATCGGAAACAGGTTTTAAGGAGAGAAGTAAGAAAAGCAAAATCAAGCCGCTGCCGAGAATCAGAAAGAGGGAGACCCAAATTCAGAGGGTGGTGAGTGCTGAAAAGGGGATCTTGGGGTCCAGCAGCAGCTATCAGCCTGGAGCGGGGACAGTGGGGTGCCGGATTGAGAGTAGATGAAGGTCTCAAGGAACACAAGCTGAGGCCAGCTTTCCGGGGCTTGGGGAGAGAAGGGAATTATGGGGGACTGCTAGTCTTCGGAATCCGTGTCCGCCTCTGGGCCTATAGCTCGCCCTCCTCACTTCTGCTGCAGTGAGTGCGGAGCGCTCAGACCCCGACCCTGCAGAGGTAGGTAGTTCGCTTCACAGCCGACCTGAGGGATTTAAGAGACAGAACTTCGCGGATCGGGGCGGGATCAGGGGCGTTCCGTGGGCGGGGCGGGATCTTTTGTGGGGGGGCCCAGGGATGGAGGCGGGGCGGGGGTCCGAACAGGGGTCAAGGTTGGAGCGGAATCGGGGGCGTGTTCGGGGCGTGCCCAGAGAGGCCCCTGAGAGGGCGGGGCTGGAAGTGTGTCTTGGTTGGGATGGAATCAGGGTGTGCGCCGGGGCGGGGCCTAGGGCGTGCCGGGGAGGGGCTGGCTGAGGCAAGGGGGTTGGGGCGGGATCGGAGGTGTGCTGGGGTCTGGGCGGAGCTGGTGAAGGGGCTAGAAGCAAGGCTGGGGGGCACTGTAAGGGAGCGGGGCGGAGCTGGGGGCGTGCCCAAGGCGGGCTGGCCTTCGGGCGCGGGTCTCTTAGTACACAGGGTTACAGCCGCAGAGAGAGCGCGGGTTTGGCATCCAGTGTTTGTGAACCCACTTGGCGCTCAGGTCTTGGCGGGAGCCCCACCAGGCGTGGCAGGAAGCGGAGCCTCAGCACCTGCAGCGGCCCTCGGGCCCCGGGCACCTGTGGCTGCGCCCCGTGCGCCATCTGCAGCCATGACTCAGGTGAAGGCGGCTCTGAGCTGAGCCCGGACAGTGGGACCTGGCTCGAAGCTGCGGCACAATGACTTTCCTTCGGGAGGAGAAAACACTTGGGCGCGCGGCGGTGCGCTCGGTGACCCTGACCCTGGTGCTGCTTCTCCCGGCAACGCTCGCCGGCGTCCCGCCGCTCCTGCCAGCGCTGGAGCCCAGCATGTGAGTAGCAGGCGCTCCTGAGGCCTTTTCGCTCGGCCACAGAAAACAATCGGCCTGGGCTGTAGAGAGGGTGGCCATGGCAAGGTTCCAGGCTTGGGTTCTGGGTGGACCTCTGCGGCAGGGCTACCTCACCTTCTTCTTTTCCCCTTCCTGCGCGCGCCTGCTGCAGATCGACCCCACCCCTTTACTTTCCAGAAAAGCTGGGGGAGTTCATGGCTCTCGCCGGCAGAACTAACCAGGGAGGGGCCTTGGAGAGGGGCCTGCAAGCAGCATAGCCCACTTCCTTCAAAGTTTGGCTCCTGGGGTACGTTTTGGGGCAGGGCGAGGTGCACACAGACCCCAGGAGGCTGAGCCACTTTAGTTTCAGTGCTAAATAAACGTGTGTGCTTAGAGCTGCTGGAGAGACTGCCTGGGGAGCAGGGATTTAGTACCTGATTGGCAAGAAGAGATTGGTCAGGAACTGAGTGAGATGCATTTAATTTTGAAAGATGATGCCCCAACGATCTCTTCAGCAAATCAGTCCTGCGTTGGTCTCAAAGGAAAACTGGTGTTGAAGCCAGGCCATCCAGAGGAGGAGGGAAATCTGCTGGTGGCTCCAAACCCCATGTCCAGGCAAGATACGGGGCCTGGGCCTGCAGAGCTTGGAGAGGCTTTGGAGACTATGTTCAGAGGGGCCGGTAGGCTTCCCTTGTTAGAGCAGGGAATGCATGCTGGTTTAGGCTCGGGCCTCCTGGCTGCATGCCTAGCAGTCCACCCTTTCTGGAGCTGCAGAAGGTGTTTGCCAATCTTCTCCCAGCCAACACTTCCCTAAAGGCCTGGTGCTGAAGGCCCCCAGGCTGCACACCTGGTCTCCTGGTCTCCAAAGATGAAGCTGCAGCTGTTGGATCTCTGGGGTCAGAAAGGGGACAAAGAGAGGGTAGACTTTCCCTGGGGAGGGAAGCAGGCCCCCACTCCCTGACCTCCACTAAGGTCTTTGTTGTACTCAAACAAGGGTTCTTTCCACAGAAATCATAGCTCTGGATTGGGGACTTTGCATCCAGAAATGTAACTGGCCTTCCTCAAGCCCAACTCTGACCCATGCCCGCCTCTTCCCTGGGGCCCTAGAGAGTTCCTCCAGGTGGCCCTGCAGCTGCAGACAAGCCATGGGAGGGAGCTCCACCACTTACCTGTCCTGCGCTCCAAATGGTTGACCAGAGATGCTCAGAGCTTCAGGCTCCTGAGGTTCTAGGGCATGGTTCCGGGGAGTGGGCAGCTGCTTGGCAAAGTAGGCTGTTTTTGTCCTTCAGAGAGGGCTTCTATCCCCAGGTGGTGACACTGCCACCACCTTTCTTGCATCCCTCCTAGCTCACCCAAGCTTCCTGCGCTCTCAGGGAGCAGAGCCCAGAGTCCCTTCCGCTGTGTGTATGTGGTGTGTTTGAACTGGCTCCCATGGATTAGATGACTCTGATCATGGGGGTCCACTGGGTCAGTCCTTTCTGTTATACTTCGCTTGACACAAGTCTCTCCTCCCTTATGGTGCCTCTTCCCATCATAGTGGTCCTGTCTCTGAGGTCTGGACCCCCAGTCCTTGCTCTGGGGCTCACCCACTTCAACTGTACCATAGGTCTCACCATGAGTGAAAGCGCTAGAGGACTATGGATCATTGCCTACAATCTTTTTGTCTCTTAGACACGGTGGGATTGCAGCAGGCCTGGGCTGGTCTCTGGACTGTGGGGACCAGGACCTCAGCTGGCAACTTATTTTGCTGAGCAAAATGGGGGTGGACATTGGTGGTTTTACAATTGAGTAGGGGAGGAGGCGAGGAGGGCAGCAAAGATTCTCATCTTATTTGTTCCTCTCCTGCCACGGTTCCCTCTGGGGAGATCTGGTGAACTGGCAGGGCTAGGCACAGGGATACCTCCTCTGGCCGGAATTCCTGAGCTGTTGGCAGCCAAGTTTTGACAATACGCACCAACCTCCAGTCTGACTTACTATTCATGTATGTGGTGCTGTGGATGGAGCCCCAAGTGTTCTGTAACCTTTAGGGATCTCTGGGGACCACGTGCACGCCCTGACCCTTCAGGTCCCACTGACTGGCTGCGGCTCTCCTGGGCTGTAACTTTTTTTTTTTGCCTTCAAAGGAAATTTCTGGTGCCTTGGAAGAACGACTTCCTGGGGCTTGGAACAACTGCTGACCACATGCAGGGTGGCCTGAGGTGGCTGGCTGGGTTGCAGGGGTG
>NW_006408691.1:3781502-3792026 GCF_000296735.1 Chrysochloris asiatica | reverse complement strand
GGTGGTGGTGGGAGGGGTGGGCAGAGCCCGGCAACAGGGAGACAGATGTCCCTACATACTGAGCTTAGTCAGCGCTAGACCTGAGGTTCTGCAGTTCAGAGCAGACTCACAGCGCTTCAGTGTCCCTGGGCAGCTGGCTGTGAGAAAGGCTCTTCTTTGAAATGGCCTAGTTGGTCCAGGAGGGACCCTGGCTCAAGTCCAGTCATGCAAGCAGCTCTCTGAGAAGGCCCTGGGGCCTGGGATAACCTTACTTCTAACCCTCTGATCAATCCCCCAACCCTCTCCCATCTCGGGAAACCCCATTACTTACTCATGGAAGGAATCGAGAATGGAATTAGGTAGTCTCTAAGTGGGGCCTCCTCTTTGGGGCCTCAGGGTCTCCACACTCCACGCGCCCCACCTCTCATGCCGTAGGTGTGGTAGGGAAGGCAGGGGAAGGGATGGGGGGGGGGAAGCTTTGTGCCTGGTTCAACACACCTACTTTGGCAGGTGATTGTCTTATCACATGGTAGAGGGACCTGAAGGTCAGAGAGTGATTTGCTTGGGCAACAGCATCTCAGACCAGGAAGGTGCCCACCCTGGTACGTCTCTGTTGCCCCTGGCCAGGAGGACACCTTAACCAAAGGAACTGGGTGGGTCCTAATGGGGCCTTAAAGAGACTGAGAAGGGACAAGGTACGGTCAGATGGCTTCCCACTTGTGTGAGGCCAGCTGCCCCCCAGGCTCCTTCTTGTCCATCTGTCTTCATGTGCAAACCCTTGTGTGTGTGTCCTTGAAGCTAACTGGATGCCCTCGAGGGATGCTTTCCTTGTGCCCCCGACCCACGGCTCTGTTCCATGAGCCCAGCCGGCCTGCGAACAGATGGTCCGACAGCTGGGATTGCTTCCCCCTCTGATGGGCTGGGCTCCCTTAGTAGTGTGGGAACTGCCTCTCCGTCCCCAGACGGGAAGCAGGCCCCACTGCAAGACACAGAGGTCTCGACTGCTCCATTTTACCAGTGGTCCTCACACACTTTAGTCTTGGTTTTTGTTTTTAACGTTTTATTGTGAATTATGTGATAGTTTACATGGGAGAACATTAGTTTTACATTCATTCTATTGTATATCATTTCATTGCCATGGTTACAATCCCCTCCATGCATCATCAACCAACCAAAGGGTATACCCTACAAGCCTGCTCCGTGGTCATCAGCATACAGTCCCTCTCCCTCTCTGGGTCTAAAGTCCCCAGCTGCTCCATCTCTCCACGTCATCATCTCTGCCTCCATCTCTGGCGTCACTGCTTCTCTGGGTAGGGTTCTGCTCTCTGCTTTTCTCCCTTGATGGTCCCAGGGACCTCTGCTCCTAGACACACTTTAGTCTTGTATCTGTCAGACTCCTCCAGGGATCAATTAAGTTTCTCTTTATCCCCTCCTCGGCTGACTGCCCTCTGTCCAACGCACCACCGTCCCTTCTGCTCTTCCACATGGAAAAGCTGCCACAGTTGTCTGTCTGAGGGGCCAGAGCTTTAACACAGAGTGCTGCCTGAGCCTGGGCCCAGAGCCATTTTCTCTGAGAACCTCAAGTGCCTGGGAAGCTGGCTGTCATGCGGGCAGGACGCTGGCTCCCTGAGACCCATGTTGACCATGCTTGGGGTCAGCAGTGGCTCTGTGGGCACTCCTCAGAGATGTGGAGCTCAGACCACTGCCACAAAGGTGCCTCAGAGGGCTGGGACAGGAGAATGAGGCTGAATGACTATTCCAGATGGGCTTCTGTGTGAGCCATAGGAGGGTGGGCGGGAGGTTGGGATGGGTACCCTCAGTGTTACAAACTCACTTGATAGAAACAGCTGATGTTGAAGAGGTCTGAGGATGGGGTAGGAAGGAAAAGGAGGGGATCATAGGACAACACCAGCCCCACCCAGGTTTCCTGACAAACCCTGATATTCTCAAGTTTTCCCCCACCCCATGCTCACTGACCCAACCGCTGCCCAGGCTGCCCAAAGCACAGGGAACGCTGCCTTCAGCATCATCCTCCCAGGCCCTGATGCTGGCATTTGTGTGCTGGGCTGCACCAGCCCCGAGAGCTGAGACATTTTACAAACCAGCCTTGTGCCAAGTTCCTGACAGGAAAGATCTCATTTCAAGTACGCAAGAGCCCTGGAGGTGCAGAGCGGGCCAGGCCCCAGACTGGACTGTCTGCTCCAACCTATGTTGGCTACCATTGTACCTCTGCCTGCTCCAGGCCACCTCTACCCTCAGAGGAGGGAGGGGTCCTGTCACCACGGCCCCCAGAGCATAGGGCTGCTGGCCACTGTTTCCTGTAAGAGAGTAGAGTCGGCTCTGGTCCTAGGTCTCACGGTGGATTATTACACTGCAAGGCATAGGTGTAGATAAAATCATTGGAACAAGAATGATGTGTCACTGAAAACAGTTGGTTTGGGTCAGATTTCAGTTTGCAAATGATTTTTTTTTCCCTTGGGAGGACAGACAGTGGGTTCTGTGAGTAACACTGCCTGGTCCGGCCTCATCTTCACAACCATTGTACCAGCTAACACCCGTGGGGTTGCCAGGAGCCCTGCCCTGTCCTGCTGGCTCACTGGGCCTCACACCAACCTGCTCAAGGCAGCACCATTCTCCCCTCCACTTTATAGATGAGAAAAGCAGAGCATGAACAGTGAAGGTCTTTGCTGATTTTGCCATATGTTGGAACTCGGGGCTCATTAAACCAGATGTGGACCCACCACCACCGTTCTGGGGTTGAGGTCACATGGTTTACATTTAATAGTGGGTGAGGATCCTTATATGAGAACCCCATCCCCTTCTGCCTGACATGGGTCTGGGCTTGGTCTTGAGTGGGCGAAGCTGTTCTTGAGTTCTAGCTGACAAGATATACACATCCTTTTTTTTTTTTTTTTTTACTGTTACTGAGTATCACTGAGTCAGTTCCCATCCCCCAAGGAGGAGTGGCTGGTGGGTTTAAACTGCTGATCTTGTGGTTAGAAGCCCCACGCTTGTCCCAGAGCACTACACCAGGACTTGGAGATTGTAAGAGAATCTGTGTTCCAATTCTCAATGTTAAGTGTGTCTGCCAGCAGGAGAGACCGGAAACAAACGGGTCTCTCCAAGGACTTGGGTTTGGGGAGACAGTGTTTACAAAGGAGTGAGGGGTGAAGGTGGGAAATGACACGGGGGCACCATTTCTATTCCAGGGCTAAGGGCAAGAAGAGGTGGTTCACAGGACCCAGAGAGAAAGGGCTGCACCTGGAACTGAGGGTTCTGGGGCTGTGTCTGGGGGTGCAGGGAGAGAATGGGGGTACATATGCCAGATGTTCTCTCCTCCCACCCTCTAGTCTCCTTCTGGGCTTCCCATTGCCCACACCTCAGAAACCAGAGGGCTGAGATGTGTGTGGTATTTGTATGTTTCTCTCTGTGTGTGTTGTGGAATCCATAAAGGTCATCTCTCCCCTGGGGGGGAGCACAGAGCAGGGTGGGACAGGAGAGACCACCCAGCCACCCACTTGGTGCTGTAGGGTGGGTGGAGGCAGGGACTCAGCACCACAGGCCAGGACTCAGATTGAGGAGGGGCCCATCCTGGTTATGGGAACCCCCTAAACCAGGTGTCTTCTGTGTTCTCAACTCAGAAACCTCGGCCCAAGGACTTGAAGTTGATGCTTGTGGCCCCTGGAAAGGTCAGGCCTCAAGCCGCCTTCTGCTGGCCTTCCTGGGTGCCACTGAGAAAGAGAACTGCTGGGTCTTTGGGGGGGGTCTTTACTTCTCCTTAACAGGTGACCTTGAGTAGACCCTCCCAGGAGACACCCCAGAAATTCACTGTCTCTTCCCTGGAAGTCCTCCTCCACCTCTCTGTGGGGCCAGAAGAAGCAACACCAACCAGCCAACCAGCCTGGGGGTCTGTTCACAGCCAGCCAACCCAGGCTGGAGGGCCAGGCGTGATGCTCCAGGGGCTGTGGAGGCAGGTCACATCCAGCTATTCCTGGCAGACCCCAGACCCCACCTGCAGCAGGTGGCCTCTGCTCTGCTTCTTCAGGGCCTTCGATCCACGATGAGCACCGGCTCAGGCTCCTGGACAATCCCCATGGCAGTGGAACAGCCTCTATTCTGGAACGGGGTGTTTGGGAGCCAAATGGGCAGGTGTGCTGAGTGTAAACAGGTGGGCTTGACCATGATGAGCAGTGGAGTGGGCATGAATGGGATGGGCTTGTGTGGGGCAAGTGTTCAAGATCAGTAGGGCTGGAGTGGGATGGATCTGTATTGGTCGGTGTGAACAGGCAGGTGTGAGCAGGGGGAGGCAGAGAGGGGTGTGTGTGTAGGGCAGGTGTGAGCAGGGCAGGCGTGTGCAGGGTGTGTGTGTGAGGGCAGGTGTGTACAGGGCAAGCGTGTGCAGTGTGTGTGTGCAAGGGCAGGTGTGAGCAGGGCAAGTGTGTGCAGGGTGTGTGTGTGTGAGGACAGGTGTGTGCAGGACACGGGCCATCACAGCCTCGAGAGGTCGGGCATGATCCTGGGATGCCAGTGAAGCCCGTGGATGCTGTCTCTCTATGTTTGGGCCTTAGAATTCCTCCATGAGGCAGGGTGCTGAGGGCCAGCTTTCAATAGGGACTGAAGCTTCCGGCCCAGCATGAGCCAGAGGAAAAGAGAAACAGTAGCTTCCATTCGGAGAGCGTCTCCTGTAGGCAGGTGGGGAACCTGGGCTAGGGTCTAAAGGATATGTCCAGGGTGAGGGGTTTGGGCATGAGGGGTTGTAATAAGGTTGACAAGGGATAGATACAGGGGCTGTTGGGCCATAGGAAGTGTCACCTGGCAGAGCTGGGACCAAGGACACCTGCTGCACCCCAGGGAGGCAGGTGGGAGCAGGGCCTTGCCTCGCCCTCTGTGCCGGAGAGATTTCTGTATGCGGACAAGCGAGGCCCACTGCGCTTCAAGGTTCTGTGGAAGCCGGAACCTTCCCGAAGCTTCCCTCCAACACAACTGGCTTAGGAGCTGAGTGTCTGCTTCCAGAATTTGCCTCCAAAGAGACCATCCTGGTCCCTCAATCAGGGCAGGCCTGGGCAGGTCTCCCTGGCCTGTCTCTGGAATGTTCCTCCTGTTGATCTGTCTCCAGCAGGCAGCAGCCTTCACAAACAGGCTCCTCTTGACTCACCTGCTCTGAGGCTGCGGTCATCGTCTGCAGTTGGGTGCCCCCCTTGCCTGGCTTGTGCAATAATCCAGGGCTGGCAAGGTCACAGTGGGTAGGAAACCATCAGGTGAAGTGGGTGGAGCAGGATCGGTTTATTCCGGTTTCACAATCTCATCTCCTGCTTCATGAGAATGGAACACTCATTGTCCAAATACTCACTGTGGGGTCAAGGATGCTGAGAAGTGGGGACTGGCTGCCTCTCTTCCCAACCCCTACCGCGGCCCCTCCTCCGTGCTCCCTGGGTGCTAATTTCTCCCACACCCGTTCTGCTCTGGCTTGTCCCTTTCCCTGGTACCAACCCCCGCTCCCCTGCGTGCCCCGGCACGACTAGACTTGGGGGCGTCTCTGAAGTGGGTAGGGCTGAGGGGGATTGAATGTAGCCGTGGGGTCAGATGGACTTGGGGCCCCATCCTGGGGTGTGCTGAGCTGGGCACTGTCCTTTGATGGCCCTCACCTCCTTGTCTGTTTAGTGACTCCTGCATTGCAGGGGTCTTGGGAGGGTGAGAAATCAGGCCGCTAGGACAAAACTACCGCAAGTGGGGGCTTGAAAGGCAGAAATGTATTTTCTCATAGTTCTGAAGGCTAAAACTCCAAGTTCAGGGTGTGGTTTCAGGGTGGGTCCTTGGTCAATTTTACTGTGACTTTGTCAGTCTGTCTTGTTGAGGATCTTCTACTTTTTTAAGATTTCTAACTCTTCATTGAAAATAACTAAAAAAAAAACAAAAACAAAAAACAAAAAAACCCCTTTACGTTGATGTTGTATTTTAAAAAAGGGCTCTCTCTCTCTCTCTCTCTCTCTCTCTCTCTCTCTCTCTCTCTATATATATATATATATATATATATATATATATATATAGTATATGTGGTTGGTGCATAAATTTGAATAATAGTGGTATTAACTGGGCTTCCCTGTAGGCGCATGGATATTATCCTATCACAGCATTGTACCTCATGACTGATCTGGATATGTTCTTTTTGACAATGAATGCAACACCATTCCTCTTCAATTTGTCATTTCCAGCATAGTAAACTATATGGTCTTCAGATTCAAAATGGCCAATACCAGTCCATTTCAGCCCACTAATGCCTAAGGTATTGATGTTTATGTGTTCCATTTCATTTTTGACAACTTCCAATTTTCCCAGATTCATATTTCGTACATTCCATGTTCCGATTTTCAATGGATGTTTACAGCTGTTTCTCTTCATTTTGCGTTGTGACCCATCAGCAAATGAAGGTCCCACAGGCGTTTCTCCCACAGCTTTACTCCATTCGCGTCATCACGGGCAATTCTACTCTGAGGAGGCAGCTCTTCCCCAGTCGCATTTTGAGTGCCTTCCAACCTGAGGGGCTCATTTTCCAGGACTGTATCTGACAGTGTTTCTCTGCTATTCATAAGGTTTTCAGTGACTAAATATTTGGAAGTAGTTTGTTACTCCTTCTTCCTAGTCTGTCTTCGTCTGGAAGCTCATCTGAAACCTGTCCACCATGGGTGACCCTGCTGGTATTTAAAATACCAGTGGCATAGCTTTCAGAATCACAGCAACTTGCAAGCAACCACAGTACACAGAGTCACTGTACCAAAAAGGAATAGTTAATGTGTTCAACTGGCTCAAGAGGTAGCATATGATTAAGGGTCAATGATCCTGAAGGAGGAAGTCCAAGGTGCCTTGAAGGAACTGGCAAATAACAAGGCAGGAATTGATGGAATAAAAATTGAAATCTTTCAAGAAAGTGAGGCAGCACAGGAGGCACTCATTCATCTCTGCCAAGAAATTTGGAAGACAACTATCTAGCCGACTGATTGGAAGAGATCCGTATTTGTGCCCATTCCAAAGAGAGGTGACTCAATGAAATGCAGAAATCATTGGACAATCTCTTTGATATCCCATGCGAGTAAAGTTTTACTAAAGGTAATACAGAAACAGCTGCAAGCATACATTGACAGAGAACTTCCACAGGTTCAAGCAGGATTCAGAAGAGACCGTGGAATGAAGGATATCATTGCTGATGTGCAATGGATCTTGGCTGAAAGCAGAGAATATCAGAAAGATGTTTACCTGTGCTTTATTGACTATGCAAAGGCTTTCGATTGTGTGGATCATGACAAGCTATGGACAACATTGCGAAGTATGAGTATTCCAGAACGCTTAATTGTGCTCATGAGGAATCTGTACCTGGACCAAGAGACAGTTGTTCAAACAGAACATGGGAACGCTGAATGGTTTAAAATTAAGAAAAGTGTACGACAAGGTTGTATTCTTCCACCTCTATGCTGAGCAAATAATCTGAGAAGCTGGATTATATGAAGAAAACCATGGCATCTGGATTGGAGGAAGACTCATTAACTACCTGCAATATGCAGATGACACAACCTTGCTTCCTGAAAGGGAAGAGGCCTTAAAACATTTATCAATGAAGATCAAAGAGTACAGCCTTTGGTATGGATTACATCTCAATGTAAAGAAAACAAAAATCCTCACCACTCGACCAATAAATAACATTCTTATCAATGGAGAAAAGATTGAAGTTGTCAAGGACTTCATTCTTCTTGGATCAATTATAAACACTTACGGAAGCAGCTGTCAAGAAATAAAACTATGTATTGCATTAGCCAAATCTGCCGCGCAAGACCTTTTTAAGTGTTGAAGAGCAAAGATGTCAACTGGAGGACTAAGGTGTGCCTGACCCAAACTATGGTGTTTTTAATAAGCTCATATGCATGTGAAAGCTGCACAGTGAATAAGGAAGACCGTAGAAGAATTGATGCTTTTGAGTTATGGTGTTGGAGGAGAATATTGAAAGTGCCATGGACTGCCAAAAGAACCAATAGATCTGTTTTGGAAGACGTTCAGCCAGAGTGCTTCTTAGAGGCCAAGATGGCCAAACTTCGTCTCTCCTACTTCAGACATATTGTCAGGAGGGAGCAGTCTCTGGAGAAGGATATCATGTTTGGTAAGGTGGAGGGTCAGAGAAAAAGAGGAAGACCCCCAAAGAGATGGATTGGCCAGTGGCAGCATCGATGGACTCAAGCGTGACAACAGTAGTGAGGTTGGCCCAGGATCGGGCAGTGTTTTGTTCTGCTGTGTATAAGGTCGCTATGAGGCGGTACCGACTTAGTGGCACCTAACAACAACAACAACAACATATGTATATGTATGCTGTTGTTGTTGTTAAGTGCCATCGAGTTGATTCTGACCCATAGCGACCCTGGTTTAGTGTTTCTGAGGAGCAGCTGGTGAGCTTGAACCGCCGATCCTGCAATTCGAACGGCTTTACAGTCTGGCGCATTAACACTCAGCGTCACACCAGGACTCCATGTATACGTATACATACGTATAATTTACATTTTTATTGTGAATTGAGTGATAGTTTACATGGGAGAACGTCAGCTTTACAGTCATCCTATTGTATTTTGTTTCATTGCCATGACTTCAATCCCCTCCATGCCTCATCATTCAACAGCATTTGCTTCTATTCCCTCTGTTGTTGTTGTTGTTTAATATACACCAAAGCAGGGACATATAATCATTCAAACAACCAAAGGGCATACCCTGCAAGCCTGCTCCATGACCACCAGTACACAGCCCCTCTCCCTCCCTGAGTCCAGAGTCCCCACCCGCTCCATCTCTCTACATCGTCGTCTCTGCCTCCATCTCTGGCGTTGCTGCTTCTCTGGATAGGATCCCACACTCCGCTCTTCTCCCTTAATGGTCCCAGGGTCCTCCACTCCTGGGCTGCAAGATCAACCACTCCCCTCCTTTTGTTACCAAACATCTACCTTTACATTTGCAACCATCGCAATCAGTGAGGGTCTTCCACTTTTTCAATGACTCCACAGTTCAGCTTCTGTTGTTATTAGGTAGCTTCAAGTTGGTTCCGAAACACTGCAAGTCCTGCACCATCCTCAAATCATTGTTAAGCTTAAGCCCATTGCTGCTGCCACTGTGCCAATCCATCTCTTTGGGGGTCTTGTTTTATTTTTGCGGATCCTTCACTTTACCTAGCATGTTGTCCTGATAAGTATGAGAGACAAAGTCTGGTCATCCTGGCTTCTAAGGAGCACTCTGACTGTACTTCTTCCAACACTGATTGGTTTGTTCTTTTGGCAGTCCATAATACTTTTTTTTCCCTTCTTTTTAATGTTTTATTGTGAATTATGTGACAGTTTATGTGGGAGAACATTAGCCTTACATTCATCCTGTCGTATATCATTTCACTGCCATGGTTACAATCCCCTCCATGCATCATCAACCAACCAAAAGGTATATATATACACTGCAAACCTGCCCCCCAGTCATCAGCACACAACCCCTCTCTCTCTCTGGGTCTAGAGTCCCCAGCTACTCCATCTCTCCAGGTCATCATCTCTGCCTCCATCTCTGGCGTCACCCTTTCTCTGGGTAGGATCCCGCTCTCCGCTCTTCTCCTTTGATGGTCCCAGGGACTTCTGCTCCTGGACTGCAAAGTCAGTCACTCCCCTCCTTTCATGATACTTTTAATATTCTCCTCCAGCCCCATAACTCAAATGAATCAGTTCTTCTACGGTCTTACTAATTCACTGTCAACTTTGACATGCATATGAAGTTATAGAAAATACCATGGTTTGGGTCAAGCTTTAGTAGCTGGCAATGCTGGGAGTTCTCGGTGTGTAGATGCATCTGCCTCCACAGCCTGAGGCTGTCTGTCCTCCCCCTGTGTCTCTGTGTCTATGCTCCCCTTATCATAACTCAGAGTTCACCACAGCCATGGACTCCTTTATGAGGATGACACAGGACTGGGCAGGGTTTCCTTCTGTTGTCTGTGAGTCTGAGTGGACTTGGTGTTTGCTGGCAGTAGAGTACTCAGAAGTGTTAATGTTTAGAACTTACTGGTCTGGCTTCAGTGGGCTGATCTCAATCCACTGATTGTATGATGGACAGTGAATACAGTACATTGTGTTAGATTAAATCCACAGTTGACATCAAGTTGGCTCCAACTCCTAATGACATTATGGATAGAAAAATGAAACACTGCCTGATCCTGAGCCGTGTTTGCCATTGTTGGTATGTTTGAGCCCATTACTATGACCATTGTGTCAACCCATCGTATGAAGGGTGTCCCTCAGTTTTGCTTTGCCAAAGATGATGTCCTTTTCTAGTGATTGTTGTTGTTCTGTGCCATTGCATCATGGGTGGAAAAGTGACAGAGTAGAACTGCCCCATAGAGTTTTGTTTTTTTAAGTTTTTATTGTGAATAGAGTGATAGTTTACATGGGAGAACATCGGTTTTACAGTCATTGTTTCATTGCAATGACTACAGTCCCCTCCATGCATCATTATTCAACAGTATTTGCTTCTATTTTCTTTTTTTTT
>NW_006408691.1:3770544-3780702 GCF_000296735.1 Chrysochloris asiatica | reverse complement strand
GTGAATAATTTTCCCTCCCTGCCTTGCCTCATAGCCATCATAGATGGCTTCTTTTATGAGGAAAATCTTTAAAAGAAATTTTTTTTTACAATGTTGGTCTCGTACAATATTTGTCCTTTTGTGATTGACTGATTTCTCCCAGCGTGCCCCACAGAATTATCTAGACTGTACTCTTTACAGAAGCAAATCAACAGGTCTTCTTTCTTCCTTGGGGTTCCTAGGTGGGTTTGAACTGCCAACCACTTAGCAGTTGACCACTTAACAGCTGTGCCACCAGGGCTCCTCATTCTAGCCATTGGGGTCAGGATCCCACACACATTTGGGGGACACATTTCAATCCATAGCAGTGGTGGCAATGGGGCCTCTGTGCTGTGGTCACTCTTGGAGGATCGGGACTCCATGCTGTGGATGATCCCCATGAGGACAGGTGGCAGGATGGGCTGACTGTTGATAACTAAGATGCTGACTGTGTGTGTCCTTCCATCCCAGGCCCCACGTATGTGCTGAGCGGGAGCTGATCCTGGTGGGCCGCCACCAACCCTGTGTGCAGGCCTTCAGCCGCACTGTGCCCGTGTGGACACCAGGCTGTGGGCCTCAGAGATGGTGTGTCAGCCATGTGAGGAGGTATGTACCTGGCCAGGTTCCATGTTGAGGGGTCTGCTCCTACACATACTCCACTCACTGTCTTGGGCTGGAGCACCCTGTCCAGTCCTTGCTGGGTCACTAGGGGACATCAGGAGGCAACGCCATGGAGGAGGCCTAGCACAGTGGGAGCCTGGGGTTTTATTGCTGGCTTTGTCCAATCAACTGGCTACTGTCCACTAGTTCTGTTTTCTCATCCATGGAATGGACTGGCAATGCTGATTGTGCCTATGGGTCTAACTAACTATTAGTGCTTGTATTAATCCCTGGGGCTGCTGTAATAAAGTGCCACACCAATCCCAAAATCCGAGCCACTGCCCTGAAGCTGATTCTGACTCACAGTGACCCTATAGAGGGCTTCTGAGACTGTAGACCCTTACAGGAGTGGACAGCCTCATCTTTCTCCCCAGGAATAACTGGTGGGTTTCAGCTGCTGATCTTGCAGTTTGTAGCCCAATGCCAAACCCACAGTGCTACCAGGGGATCCATCCTTAAAATATCATACACTTAGGGCTTAAGCCAGCGGCATCCATTATCCCACAGTTCTGGGGGACAGAAGAAGAAACTCAGGGGCTAGGGGCCACCCTCCCTCAGAAGGTTCTAGGGAAGGCCTCTTCCTTGTCCCTCCTGGCTTCTGGTACTTTGCCGAGGACTTGCCTCGACATAGGGGTTTGGTTTACTAGGAGGAGATACCTGGCGGCGGTAAAGATATATCAAGAATGCACAGAAAGAGACAAAGAGAGAGACAATGAGGCACCCCAAAGCCAGGGTGGATACATCACTGGTGGGCAGACTTGGGAGTACAGGCATCGTGGCCTCTGCAGGCAGCAACTCACTGCCCTGCAATCTTTACTGCATGCCCTCCATCTTGTAATGCACTGCAATCTTTACTGCATGCCCTCCAACCTGTAATGCACTGCAATCTTTACTGCATGCCCTCCAACCTGTAATGCACTGCAATCTTTACTGCATGCCCTCCAACCTGTAATGCTCTGCAATCTTTACTGCATGCCCTCCAACCTGTAATGCACACCTGGGGAGGCCCGGGCCTCTGTTTTATTTACGGGAGGAGCTTCACACCAAGCTGGGAGGGACTTAGGCAAGGTACAGCTAACATCAATACTTTTCCAGACATTCAGGTAACTTTACATCGTACTTCGCTGGTTTGAATCCCAGGCCCGCAACTTGGTTTCTCAGGCTCAATTAACATATCCATAGCCCCTGAGCTCAGTTGGGGGAAGGTGAGAGGTAAGGACAAAAGCTTGGGTGGAGTCCCGCTGTTTCGGCTTGCTGAGCCAGGTTTTCAGGAGGACTCGAGACGCCCAGGTGAATGGGCTGCACCTGGAAAAGGGATTAGGGAGGATGGGTTCTTTGTCTATAGAACAAAGAACCGAGAAGTAGCTACGATGTTTTTAGTTAATCCTTTGGAGAAAGGTTTGACATTGCAACTTTTACAGTCTTCGGCTTTAGGAAAATATCACATTTATCTGTGGATTATCAAGGGCTCCATGTATTAAATTAATAAATGTAACTGAACACTAAGATGAAAAACAATTTGCTATTGATTGCCAGTGGCCTCATGTGTTACACTCGGGCCTATAGGGCCTCGAACCTCTGACCAGGCCTACACGGTCTGCAATAGTACTTGCCTGTAATCCTTGGTGTCTGATTTGGGGCTGTGTCACTTCACTGTTGTCATGCTCTCCTCTGTGACTCTCTCTGTGTTCTCCATTCTTCTCATGAGGACACCAGTTACTGGATTTAGGGTCCATCTAGGATGGTTTCATTGGAGTTCTGGTGCGGCACTATGGGCTAATGCGTCAGACTGCAAAGTCATTTGAACTGCAAGGTTGGTGGTTCAAGCTCACCAGCTACTCCTTGGAAACCCTATACAGGGTCGTATGGGTTGGAATTGACTTGACGGCACTTAACAACAACAACAAGAAGGATGATTTCATTATAGATCTGTAACAAAGGATGTCATTGCTGACACAAGATGGATCTTGCCTGAAAGCAGAGGTAAACAGAAAGATGTTTACCTATGCTTTATTGACTATGCAAAGACTTTCAATTGTATAGATCATGACAAGCTATGGAAAACATTACAAAGAATGGATATTGCAGAACCCATGAGGAACCTGTACATAGACCAAGAGGTAGTCATTCAAACAGAATAGGGCATACTTGTTGTTGTTGTTGTTGTGATGTGCCATCGAGTCTGTTCCGACCCATAGCGACCCTGTATAGGGTTTCCGAGGGTGTAAATCTTTACGGGAGTAGAAAGCCTCATCTTTCTCCTGCGGAGCACCTAGTTGGCTTAAAATCAGGAAAGGTGTGCACCGCAGTTGTAACTTTTCACCATACTTATTCAATCTGTATGTTGAGCAAATAATATGAGAAGTTGGATTATATGAAGAAGAATGTGGCATTACGAATGGAAGGAGACTCATTTATAACCTGAGATATGCAAATGACACAACCTTGCTTGCTGGAAGGGAAGAGGACTTGAAGTACTTACTGATGAAGATCAAAGATCACAGATTTCAGTATGGGTTGTGCCTTAATGTAAAGAAAACCCAAATCCTTACAACTGGAGCAATAAATGACATCATGACATATGGAGAAAAGACTGAAGTTGTCAAAGATTTATCTTTGCTTGGATCCACAATCAACACACATGGAAGCAGCAGTCAAGAAATCAAAGATTGGTGGAGACCTGGTTGGCCAGCAGTGTGGCAAGACCTGGAGACTCTTGGGTCCAGAGTCAGTGACATAGCCACAGAAGACTAGAGTGGAAAGTGAAGCATCCAGCTGGTAAGAAGAGAGGGCATATGCATAAGAACACCCACACTTGCAGATTATACCCACTTGACCTGGCTTCAGTGGCTGGATGAACAGAGCTCAACCAGAAGAAGAAAGAAGAGGAAAAAGAGAGTAATCTGATACAATTTGATGAACTTGACCTACACCTATAGATACAGTAGCTCAAAAGAGGTAACAAATCTTTACAGCAAGGACCATTCCCACCTCCTCCATACAGAGTAGACAGGGATGGGCCACTTGGACATTGGCTACCCAAAATGGGTGGGTGGGGTGCTACAAAGGCAAGAAATGACTGTCTTACAAGATTTCAAAAGGGATACTAGATCCAGAGGGCGTGGAGGAAGGTAGAATCTCCACTGAGTAGTATCCAATCTGTCTGGACGGGGCTGATGAAGGGAGATGGGGATAGGTCTCTTGTGGTACAATAGTGAATAATTGTTATCAGGACTGATTGTGAGGGTTGGAAATGTAAAGGTAGATGTTGTGTAGCAAAAGGAGGGGAGTGGCTGACTTTGCAGTTCAGGAGTGGAGGTCCCTGGGACCATCAAGGGAAAAGAGCAGAGTGCGGGACCCTACCCAGAGAAACAGTGACGCCAGAGATGGAGGCAAAGATGATGATGTGGAGAGATGGAGTAGCTGGGGACTCTAGACCCAGAGAGGGAGAGAGGCTGTGTGCTGACAACCGAGGGGCAGGCTTGAAGGATATGCCCTTTGGTTGGTTGATGATGCATTGGAGGGGATTGTAATCATGGCAATGAAATGATATATGATAGAATGAGTATAAAGCTAATGTTCTCCCATGTAAACTATCACATAATTCACAATAAAACATAAAAAAATAAAATCAAAGATTGTATTGCATTAGGCAAATGTGGATGACCTCTTTAAAGTGTTCAAAAACAAAGATGTCAATTTGAGGACTAAGGTGCACCTGACCTAAGCCATGATATTTTCAGTTGCCTCATATGCATGTGAAAGTTGGACAGTGAATCAGGAAGACTGGAGAAGAATTGATGCCTTTGAGTTATGGTGTTGACCAAGAATATTGACCATATCATGGCCTGCCAGAGGAATTAAGAAATCTGTCTTGGAAGAAGTATAGCCAGAATGCTCGTTAGAAGTGAGACTTCATCTCTCCTACGTTGGACATGTTATCAGGAGTGGCCAATCCCTGGAGAAGTGTAGGGTCAGTGAAAAAGAGGAATACTCCCCCAATGAAATGTATTAACAGTGGGCTCAAACATAGGCACAGAGTCAAGTAGTATTTGATACTGTTGTGCATAGGGTCGTTATGAGTCAGAACCAGCTGAACCTGGGAGCACCCTTCCTTAGCTGCCTGGCACAGGGCAGAACTCAGAAATAGGTACTTGTGAATAGAACATCTGCCAGGAGCTGCAGGGACAAGGAATGGCCTTAGCTGCCTACACGTAGCATTGGAGCCCACGGAGGTCATCTGGGCAGTTCTGGCCTCATCCCCTGGTCCAGCCTGCACAGGGGTTGCTGAAGCCCACTCTGGCCTGACCGCCTGTTCTAGGCTATAGTTCCTTCCATTTCAATATAGCCGACACTAAGCCCTCTGTCTCAGAAATGAGGCCACTGAATGCTAGAGCATACAGGCATTGTGGTTATGGCTACACAGGGAGATTAGCGTGCTGAAATATGAACTCTGATCTGTATGACTCCATGTCCAGAGTGCTGGCCATGATGCACAGAGCCTCTGTTGAACTCCTATTCACCCATCAAAACCTGGCCCAAATATGGCCTCTTTTGAGAAGCCCTCCCCACCTCTGGGAAGCCAACAGCTGCCTTCATGGTATCTTGCCTCAGTGGCAGATGCTCAGAGCTTCAAGGGGCGTGGTGTGGCAAGTTAGGCTGCTGTGGTAGTGGCAGTGATGGGATTAGCAGTGGAGGGAAGGATGTGGCAGGGCGGGGACGGGGTGGCTCAGGACATCCCCAGCAGTGAAACTCCAACAAGGAGCCTTGTGGGCCTTGGGGACTCAGCTCCATCACACCCTAAACAGTACTGTCTCCCAGCAGTCTCACCCAGCTGAGGAGACAGCAGGGATTGCCCCAGACTTGTAGCTGCCTGGAAGGTGATTCCAGGGGCTTGGACCAGCCGTGAGGACCAGTAGCTCTTGTTATTGCTCCAACTCACAGCAACCCTATCGTAACGTAACGAACACAGCCTGGTCCTGCGACATCCTCACAATCATTGGTAAACTTAAGTCCATTGCTGCTGCCACTGTGCCAATCCAGTTCATTGGTGGGTTCTTCCTTTTTTTCACAGACTCTCCACTTTACAAAGCATGAAGTCCTTCTCTAGGGACTGGTCCCTCCTTATGAGAGTCTGGCCATCCTGGCTTCTAAGGAGCATTCTGGCTGTACTTCTACCAACATAGGTTTGTGTGTTCTTCTGGCAGTCCATGGTACTTTCAATATTTTTCTCTGACATCACAACTCAAATGCCTCTTGGCTAGCATGGCGTGGCGGCTGGAGGTCTATAAGTAGCAGGTGTGGTCCTGGGTACGATGGAGCTCCTTCTCGGGGATTCTCACTGTCTAACAACCTCTAGTTTTGTTTGTTGTGCAATCTTTTCTTCCTCTAGCGATTCCTGAGGCCTGAGGATGGATTTACCAGTTGGTCAGAGAAAGGCACTGAGTGGCTTGAACAGGTGGTGAAGAGGCAGCTTACTTCCAGTGGGGCCTGTGGGCAGTCTAGGCCATCCCTTCCTGCCAGACATACTGATGAGATGCCTGGATTTGTATTCCTTGAAGGGGAGCTGTGGAACAAGGAGTTCATAAGATGGAATTTGAGACACAGACCTGGGTCTAGGTGTTCATGCTGACAACCTGGGCCAGGTTCAGAGCCTACCTGGGCCCCAGTCTCCCCATCTGCAGAGCAGGGAAAATCACTGGGTGGCACACTGGGCAGGATTAAGTCACCATCCCAGGTGGACAGCAAGACTGTCCTGAAGAGGGTCCCACCCCACCCATGAGCAGCCTGCTCTCCGCCTGGATATGCCTCTACATGAGGGTCCCTAAGACCCTCTGCCCTGCTACATGGACCGAGCCCCTTCAGCCCTGGACCCTGTGTCTGCAACTGGGGCTGTATGAACTTAATGGAGATGTGCTGTTGGCTCTTGAAGGGCTGTGGGGATGATGGGCTGACCAGCCACTTTTGAGGGTCTTTAATTTGGAGGGTACAGGGGAGGGATTGTCCCGGTGACTGTGACTGTGACTGGGAGCACACAATTTCTGCTGTGTGACCTGGGAGAGGATAAATATTTATGATGGAAGGGCCCACACTTTGGCTGCCAAGCATTGTCATGCTGTCGGCTGCACCCTGAGCCTGCAGTTTCATGTTCTGCCAAAGGGGTCTTCCAGGCTGCCCCCCCGCCCACACTTCCGGGAAGCTTGCAGGGGGGTTCCTGGTTGCTTGTGGACTCTGTCCTTCCCACCTGGAGAGGAGCCCAGTGAGTTGCCAGAGGGACCTGTGTCCCCTGGACATGCCGTTCAGGCTGCAGGGCTCCGACGACTCAAGGGTCCTGGACCCTATGGCTGCAGGCAGGCCTGGTCCCAGTCCCCCAGATGATAAGCACTGGAGAATCTTGGGGTTTCTGTCCTCCTCCATGAACACCTGTGTGACCTGGATCAGGGGCATAGGCCACTAGAGTGAGGGGACGTGGTGTGGGAACTAGAAGCCAGGAAGATGGCAACTCCTTCCGATGTCACACTCATCCCCTTGAGCAGCAGAAAGGGCTCGCTGGATGGCCAAAGACCCTGCCCAGATGTGGCCCAGAGGGAGAGGAGGGGCTTAAGAGCTCTGGAATGTGGGCACAGACAGGCCAAGGGCAGATTGATCCGGGGTGGGCAGGACGCCCCAGGATGGTCTCACTCAATGTCCCTCTATTCCATGGGCAGGGTAGACAAGTGCCTGGTGTCTAAGGTGGTACCACCAACTCAGTGTCAACACTGCCCTGACACTGGGCACCGGGTGACATTTCAGGTCTGACCTTCCCCCGTCTCCCTACCTTCTCGGCCTGGCCTGACAGTGAGAAGTGGGTGTGGGTGGGGCAGGGGTACCTGTGAACCCTGGCTTAGAGGTGGGACTGCTGGGGGTATGGGGGCTGGGCCAGGCTGAGGGAATGGGAGACCCAGTACAAGGGCCACCACCTTAGCCTCCCTCTTCTCATGTGACCCGAGCCGGTAACCCCCACTGCACTGAGTCAGGACAGATTGGCAGTTACCCTTGTAGTCCTACACCTTAATACCCCTTCTCTCTGCTTTTCTAGAACCTTCTACTACACGGCCTACAGGCAGGTATATGCCACGGAGGCCCGGACACTGCTCAGATGCTGCCCTGGGTGGACCCAGCGGCCTGGTGACAAAGGCTGCCTCTCCTGTGAGTACCCCCTGAGCCCCATGATGCATCGACACGAGTCCCTGTCATGAGATCCCATAAATCTGGGTTCAGAGTTCGGTATGTGCCTAATGAGGCCACAGACTCCATACCTCTGCTTGTCACAGGGTGTCACATGGTGTTGTAGGGAGAAGAACCTGTGTTGGCAGGAGCAAGGAGAGAGAGCAGAGTGGGGGTGGGGGTCACCAGGCTGGTGCCCCAGTGTCCGGTAGAGGAGGATACAGGCCTCTTCAGAGCCAGGATTTGGGTATCTCTTGGTTCTGGGCCCCTCACCCAACCACCGGCCACACCACACCCTTCCCCAGCTCGGCTGTGCTCTGCTATGGCTGCCTGGGTCCAGACCAGGTGCCCTTGGACCTCTATAGCTCAAGAGAATGGCTCTTCTCCTTTCCACCCCCAGTTTCTGGCAGCCTGGGCTGGTGGACCTACCTGGTCCTCAGGGTCCACTTCTGCAGAGTGGGTCCCAGAAAAGGTCCCTGGTGGGAGGTAGCAGTGAGGAGCCATGTGCCCTCCTGTCCCTGCAGCTGCCTCTGTGCAAATGAGGAGGCAGGCACAGACAAGCTGCAGAATTGTAAGTGGGCAAGGACTGGGGCCAGATATCTGAACCTAGCAGACAGCTGGGGACACAGTTTGTAGGTGAATGGGGAGAGGTGGGCTGGCAGGCTCATGGGGTCAGCCGGATTTGCAGGTGAGCACAGACAAGTGGACTGGCAGGTGAGTAGGGGCAAGTGGGCCAGCAGGTGAGGCTGGCTGAGTAAGAGGAGTCAGTGTCTCCCAAGAGTCAGCCCAGAGATCAAAGGATCTTGTCGCATAGGCCAGGCTGCCCTGAGATGGTGCTATGGCTTCTCTGTGTCATAAGGTAGGGACACACCATGCCATAGGGCTGACCGAGAGGGGCCAGAGGATTGGACTGTGGACCTGTGCCCTCTCTTCCTTCTCACATGGGAATGGGGGTGTTGCTGGCCGGGGCTGGGCTCGTCCTTGTGTGAACTCAGTGAGAAGATGGGAAAGAGAAGGCATGGACTACGTTTTTCCACTGGAGGAAGTGAATGATTGTCTCTGGAAGGGTGGAAGAGGAAAGGGAGAAGGCAGCTCCGGCTCCCCTGCAGCGGGAGACAGGTACTGGGTCTCAGCCAACAGCTTCCCCGGCCCCTCAGTCTCGGGTGGGAAGTGGCTCTCTCTCATCATCATCATCATCATCATCATCTTCATCATCATCACTGATCTTGCCTGGTGCATCCTGCCTCCCCATTGTGGTGTTTAAGGGAACAAAGAGGCAGTGTTTGATGGTAGGGAGGTGGGGGTGGCTGTCAGGGCAGCATCAAAGCAGATGTCTCCCCTGGGGTTCCATTCCTAGGTGAAGGTCCCTCAGGCCTCCCGAAGGGGGTTCTGATCATCAGGTGAAATAATAGCAGAGCTTTGCAGCGGCTGGTGGGATAGCCGGGGAAGTGGGGTCATGAGGGAGCCTGGATGGAGACATTGACTTTTCACCTTCAGGAAGGGACAGTAAATTCATGACCACATGGGGCATGGGGGCTGGTCCACCCTCGGGGCTGGGGGAGGGGCCAGGCTGGAGTAGGTGGTGTGTTTGTAGGTACTGAGCCCATGCACAACGTAATTCCCATTGCTACTGCCGCTCCACCTACCTGAGCTGGGACTTGAGGGAAGACTACAGGAAAGAATCTAAGGCAGCCCTAGGACCAGGCAAAATGACCACAGAGCATCTCAATAGGAGATACCACTCACAGAAACAGGGAAAGGGAAGGGGTCTCCTGCTGGGACCCTCTCCAGACAACCTTGGCCTACAGTGGTGGAGGAACTGGGCTTGGGGCAGCTAGGGATGATGTGGACATGGCTAGTGGAGTCTCGACCCTGGGACTCAGGCTATCACAGTCTCTGTGAGATGCAGTACAGGGCCCCCTCATATGCCCCAGACTTGAAGTGAGACCCCTATGTACATCCCAGGCTCGAGGCAGGATCTCAATGTGCGTCCTGAACTGGAGGGTCTGGCTTTCTTAGATGTTTGTTTAGAAAAGTTCATTTTTAGCACAGGATTTACTTAATTTTGGGTTTTACTTTTATTTGTTATCATGAGCCCAGAAAAGCCCTGTGATCTGGCTTCTCCGGAAGCTAATTTGTTTGCTTCCACTGTTTGGTTCACAGTGTGGTAAGGGGGCAGGTGGGTGTGGGCACACATGGTGTGGGATTGGTTCACGTGGGCCCAGAGGGGAGCCGAGAAGTTCCACAGTGACCATGTATTCATCAGTCCAACCA
>NW_006408691.1:3757661-3759024 GCF_000296735.1 Chrysochloris asiatica | reverse complement strand
CAACGCTTGGGCCCACAGGGCCTTGAACTCCTGACCGGGTCTGCACGGTCTGTATCAGATTCCGCCTTATTTATTATTTGTTTAAGGGACGCTGCCTGTCTTAGGCGGTCAGTGCGAATTCCTCAGTCTTAACCCGTCATCGAAACTCATTGCAGCATGGCAATGGCTCTGTCTTAGGTTGCCGAGGTAGGTTGTGTTTTGATTCATCTCTTTAGAGCTAAAAAAAGGAGAGAGAAGTGAGTAGAACTCAGAGGGACCCACCAAGAAAGAAGAGCCTGAAGTGGAGTGTGGCTTTTGGACCTGGGATCCGTGCACTGTGAAGCTCCTAGATCAGGGAGTGATTGATATCCAGAACCATGGAGATCTCCAAGGAATGCTGGGCTTCCAGATGCTGAAAGGAGACAAAGACCACTCCCCAGAGCAGGTTCTCTGAATTCAGACTACCAACCTTGTAAGCTGTGAGAGAATACATTTCTGTGAGGTGCAGTCATCCACTTGTGGTATGTATGTTACAGCAGCCTGAAAACACGGAGACACACAGCAACGTGCTTGAAACCAGGACCCCTGCTCTTTTCCCTAAAGCTTATCTACAAATGTTGTTGTTGTTGTTGTTATGTGCCATCGAGTCGGTACTGACTTATATCGACCCTATGCACAACAGAATGAAACACTGCCTGATCCTGGTCTACCCTCACAATTGTTGCCACGCTTGAGCCCATTGATGCTGCCACTTTGCCAATCCATCCCCAGTCGCATTTTGAGTGCCTTCCAACCTGAGGGGCTGATTTCCCGGCACTATATCTGACAGTATTTCTCTGCTATTCATAAGGCTTTCAGTGACTAAATATTTGGAAGTCGTTCGTCACTCCACCTTCCTAGTCTGTCTTTGTCTGGAAGCTCATCTGAAACCTGTCCACCATGGGTAACCCTGCTGGTATTTAAAATATCGATGGCATAGCTTTCAGAATCACAGCAACTCACAAGCCACCACAGTAGGACAAACTGACAGATGAGTGGTGGCATCTACAAATAGCCCCTCTCAAGTCCAGTTTTGCCTAGACGTTTAGTTGTTTGTTCTTGCCTTCATTTGACAACTTTTCTGGAGCAGCTCTTAGTTAAAGTCTTGCTGCTGAAGACTATAATAGTGAGTAGAACAGAGTTTCACAGGGAGCTCAGAACCTGGGTTCGTTCTCAAATCCATTCTGACTCATGGGGTCAGAGTAGAACTGTACTCCACAGGGTTTTCAATGAGTGATTTTTTAAAAAAAGTAAATCACTCAGGTACCTCTGAGTGGATTTGAACCATAAGTCAATCTTTCAGTTAGCAGCTGAGCACATGAACTATTGACACCAGCCAGGGAGG
>NW_006408691.1:3748838-3757561 GCF_000296735.1 Chrysochloris asiatica | reverse complement strand
ATCCATCCATCCATCCATCCATCCACCTATCTATCCATCCATCCACCTATCTATCATCCATCCATCCATCCACCTAGCTATCATCCATCCATCCATCCATCCATCCATCCATCCACCCACCCATCCATCCATTTATCCAACCATCCATCCATCCATCCATCCATCCATGCACCCATCATCTATCATTCATCCACCCATCCATCCATCCATCCATCCATGCACCCATCATCTATCATCCATCCACTCACTCACTCATTTACTCACACCTTCACTGATTCATTCATTCATGTTCTTTTGGCTGCCACTAGGTGGTCACTGCTCTGGGTGCTAGGATGGGTAAAGACTGGGTAGGGAACTCATAGTTTGTGAAGGAGGCTGCCGTTCAGATGCTTACTGTGTGATTGTCTAGGGTGGAGGGAGTGCAGGGCTGGTCTGGAGCTGGGAAGGTCTCCCAGCAGATACACCCTCCAGGATGGGCAGGCGAGGACTAGCCAGGTGGGACTTGAGGGTGATGGCAGTGGTCTGAAAGCTTCCTGTGAGCCTGGAGTGTTAGAACATGAGTAACTCGAACAGAGTGAGCCAGGTGGTCCCTGGGGATGGCTTGGGGAGGTTGGTAGGCCAGGCTTGGGTTGAGATCTCGCCGTGCCAGCCATCCGGACCTGAGGACCTGTCTGTGGGCTGTCCACCTGGCTGAGGGCATGGGACATCAGGACCCTGTAGGACAACTGTTCTCTGCTGGGCCAGACAGCCAGACTGCCTGAACCAAGCAGCGGAGAGAGGGAAATGTTGTGGCTGTCCTGCGTTCCAATTCCCGCTGGCCACTGTGAGCTATGTGACATACGGGATCATATTCGGTGACATGTGTGACAAGGAGCATCTCAAGCTGAGGATTCAATGAGTGACCCCGGATGGAGCCTTCGTGTAGTGTCTGCACCCAGTAAGTTCTCAAACAATGCTGAACCAGCTGCTGTGGGGTCCACTCCAACTCATGACCACTTGACCTCATGTGTGTCAGAGTACAACTGTGCTCCACAGGGTTTCCAGTGGTTGATTGTTTGGAAGTAAATAGCCAGGCTTTTCTTCCGAGGTGCCTCGGGTGGACCTTTCTGTTGACAGCTGAGTGAGTTCACTGTTTGCGCCACCCAGGGACTCCCAGCAACGCTAGGTGGTTGTGACAAGGTGTTCTCAGCCACCGTAGCTTTGCTAGCATTAGCGATGGTAATGCTTGGGGGCCTCTTAACAAGCCATCAGTTAGTTGTTGAAGGTCTCAACCAGTGGAGGGGTCAGACCCGTGACCCCCCACCCCTCCCATCAATGATTGTGACCTGGAAACTCGGCTGTGTGTAGGACAATGTTGGGGTCTGAGGGTGGACCTGGTTTGTGTAGGAG
This sequence comes from Chrysochloris asiatica, assembly GCF_000296735.1. Taxonomy (NCBI): domain Eukaryota; kingdom Metazoa; phylum Chordata; class Mammalia; order Afrosoricida; family Chrysochloridae; genus Chrysochloris; species Chrysochloris asiatica. The sequence continues at coordinate 3,756,172 of NW_006408691.1, read as the reverse complement.
TGCAGGGATGTTTAATGCCTATGAGAGAGAATGGCCGGAAACTTCTAATCTCAGTGCAACTTCTCAGCTCCACCCAGCAGCATGTGGCTGGGAGGGGACTGGGAAGAAAACGTGCAGGAGTAGGCAGCTTTGTCGGTGACCAGGGACCCTGAGCCCATGTGACTTTACTGACAGCACACCCCGGCTGCAGCTGGCTCAGACCTCATCCTTCTCTCACCCAGTTGGGGTAAAGAGTTTTACCAGGATCCTCCCTATGTTTCATCCATAATCACCCTGGGTCCTGTCTGAACCATCTGCTTTGGGCTCCCTCTCATTGAAGAGGGACCCCTGATGCACAGAGGCTTGAGTGAGGTGCCTGGGTGCCCCTGAGGACATGCGCAGGGGTAAGGCACTGGGCTACCCCATCTGTGGCTCCCCCTCTGCATCTCCCGGGGTGCGCTGGGGTGGCTGGAGAGGGAGCAAGGGTTGCTGCTGGGAGCAACGCCAGCTCCCTGGGTGTGAAGCACACGCTGGACAGGATTCTGTGGTCCAGGAAGCATGGGGCCTTCTGCGGGGAGCAGAGATGAGTCAGCTTCATGTCTGTAGGCCTTCTAACGTCTTTCCCGGCTGACATGTACCTGAATTCCTGGATGAAGTATTAGCGGAGTCCATGGGTATCTTAAGAGCTAAGGAGGAAAAGAAAAGGGTTACCGCCTAAGAACTGAGCAGTGTTCCTAGAGCGGTATTGAGGAATGCTGGCGTGGGCCACTCGCCCCACAAGCTTCCGTGTTGGGGAGACATGCTTCATCCCAGGAGTAATTTGAGAGCGGAAACTGGCCCTGCCCATCACACGGAGACATTCTGGAGAGGAAGGAAGGAAGAAAGCAATTATGTGTCCTCTGGTGACAAGGGCTTCAAAGAACAGTGACAGAAGGGGTTGGGACAGGGCATGGAGCTGTGGGGCTTGGTGGCCCAAGTGAGGACAGGTGTAGGGAGCCCTTGGGAGGAGCAGGTTTGAGCAGGGTGCCGGGGCAGGGGTATGTGGAGCTGCCTAGCTGTTTAGAAAACTCTGTGGCCTGTGAGGGTTGGGGTAGGCAGAGGGGGCAGGAACAGGGGTAGCATTCCTTGTTCTTGTGTTTTCAGGTGGGGCGGGGGTGCCCCAGGCAGGCAGTGACACTGCAGGCCTTTCTTGTCCTCTGAGACATCCAGCACCCCCTCTCCCTGTCGGCTGCCCAGCCTGGGCCGCTGTCCCCTCTGGCTCTCCCTCTGTGCTCTGGACCCAGTGGTGAGCGGGGTGTCTACAGCAGGAAGGGGCCACTGTGACCCGTGGTCCCCCTCTGTTTCCTGCCTTTTCGCTCTTGTTTTTCCTTTTCCTTCCTGGACTGAGCAGCGTGGGAACTGCAAGGGCCCGAGTCCTGCCTCTGCTCTATCCTCAGACACCATGCACTGCCACAGAGGCCCAAGTGGTGGTCCGGGGTGTGGGGCCCTACTGCTACCTCCCCTCCTCTCACTGCCCCTTACATGCAGAACTCATCTGTGCCAGGATTCACACTCACAGTTCACTCCCCACCCCTTCCGCACACACGCATGTGCATATCCACATGCGTGTGTGGGCGCATACATGTGCACACACATGCACACATGTGCCCATGCTCATTCACACTCATGGATGACATCCCTCCATACTCACCTCTGCCAAGTACATTCCCTGCTGTTTCCTCCCCACGCCCGCCCTGGCACTCAGGAGCCATGTGAGCTCATAGGACCTCTGTGTTAGGAATCCCGAAAGGGCAGGCTGAGGATGGTGGCCTTGCAGTCCACAGGGATTGAGACCTTCGTGGGCCCTGCAGCATCACTGCCTCAGACATGACCTGGGGACTTAGCAGGAGGGCACGGAGGGAGCGTTCATCGATGTAGAACTCACTCAGCATTGATTGGTTGGGTTCAGACCCCCCACACTGAGCCGTCCCAGGACACCATGAGGCAGTGGGGAGTTCAGGCAGCAAGAGCGGAGGTGCTGCCTACAGCCTGGAGTCCAGAGCAGTGCCAAGACAGACTGGGCACTGTCCAGGTCAGTTCCTTCTGGAAGGTTCTGGGTGCATACTCTGAGAGCTAGGTGTGGTGAGGGCAAAAAAGGAGAGAGAGGCAGTATGCCCTGCCCTGCCCTGCTCTGCTTGTGCTCCAGGAGTTGAGCAGCCAGATGTGGAGGCCAGAGGGACAATAGGATTCCACAATCATCATTAGGGTACACGCCTTCCCACCTTCCAGACACGTTCCCTGATTCAGAGGGCCTAGGTCTCTTCAGGCCTGGCTCTGGGTGGAGGAAGGCCTACCTGTGTCCTTGAAGTCCACCTTCGTGGAAGGTGCAGACTCAGGTACAGGGTACTGGGGGCCTGGAGCCTCTATGCCCACTCTGTGGCAGCTGGAATGATTCCACATACACAATGAGACTCAACAGAGAGGAAGCTGGTGGTGAGACGTTGGCTGAGCCTTAGCCTCAGGATGTCCAGGGGAACTGACTAGTCGTGTGGGTGGCCCTGGGACTCTCACCCTTGTCTGTTCTCATGCAACCCTTATCAGCAACTCAGACATGGCTTAGGAAACGGTAGTGCCGCTTGCCCACCCTGCTGATAAAAGCTGAGACAAGACCTGTTTCTCAGCTGTGTGCTTGGGGACCCCTCACCGTTGTCCTGATCATCATGGTTTCTCTACACTTTCACGTGCCCCATGCTATGTGAACCCCAGTTCCTTTAGTTAGGTGTACATCGAGGATTTGGGCCCTGACTGCTTGGTGCCAGCCTCTAGAAGCTACTGGATGTGAGGTACATGGAAACTTCTGGAAGATTTTTCAGTGTCTCCACTGTGTGGCAGTGAGCCCCTCAGATGCCTAGTTCCTCTGGCTGTGGGCAGGAGGCACTGTCCACTTGTTCCATTGTTACTTGCAGGAATGGGTGGCTGGCTGGGCTTCAAGCTCAGACTATCTGGACCTAACACAGTGTCCCAAAGATTGTAATGCCTGACAGCTTGAGGCTGAGTGGTCACACTCCAGGCCTGCCATGCTCTGGACGCGTCCCTACTGTCTCCTGACATGGCACCCATGCCGCACTCTAAGGAGACCCCTTTGATACTGACACCCATCATGAGTGCATTAAAGAGAAGTTGGGAACCCCTTGCTCTCTTCCAGAACCATCCACAAAGCTCCCTGCATGGCTTCCCTGGCTCCTGTAGTTAGATGCTGGTACAATCAGGGTTTCAAACTGGCTCTTCCCTGTTCAGTCATGGCTCATGAAGCAAAACCAGAATGGACCCGAATTGTACCAGAATAGGAGAAATGATAGGTCGACAATCTGCTAGAAACTTCATCTCCCTCTTAGAAAACAAGGGCACCATGTGAGTTTCATAGCAACCAAATATATTGACTGAACGAGTCAGAAACAATGGTGTCCAGCTCAAAGATGGCAGAGACCAAACCAGTTTGAATGTGAATTGTTCAACATGGTCCTAGAAATACTCCAACCTTCTGCATCAAGCTCCTGAAAGGGCTCGTTACACCTCTTTAAACAGTCACCTATTTTAAGGCTTTTACTCATAATTTTTCCTGTTCTGGTTATTGTCACAGAAAACCCACATTTTACATGACCACATTCAGGTGTGTTGTGATTTTGTTGTGTTGGCCATGACTGAATGGTTCAAATCTGTTCAAAGCTCTGGGGGAACACAGACCCTGGACCATTGAGACCCCTTTGGTGACTCTGTTGACATAGGCCTTCTGAGTTCTGGGCACAGATAGTCCTGCCTGGCCAGCAGGAGACCTGGATGTGGACCCCAGCCAAGCTGGGTGAGAATTTTACTCTGTCATCCATACCACACTTGACCTTCTTGTGATACGGGTCCTTGTTACACATGAGGGAAGACCCGAGACAGGGAGATGATCACTGCTTCCAAGATGAACCTTTCCCAGAAGATTCTGGGACCCAATTAGCACATGGCCATAGTACCTGGCGTGGTGCTGTGGGCTAATGCGTCAGACTGCAAAGTCGTTTGAACTGCAAGGTCGGTGGTTCAAGCTCTCCAGCTGCTCCTTGGAGACCCTATACAGGTCGCTATGGGTCAGAATCGACTCGACAGCACTTAACAACAATAATAGCACCTCCAGCTCCCTGGAAATGTACATCAGGAAGCCACATCATCTCCTAAGTGGACTAACAAATACATGGGAAATTAGAGGCCCCTTCCTGGGATGCCGAGAGTTCCAGCACCGGAACCAGATCCAAACAAGACTTCTGGGGGAGGAATTCAACCTCATAGTCAAGTATCTCCAACACTCCAGAGGCTCCATCTTCTTCCAGGGCTCCTCCTTGGGGTGCAGGGGAATGAGATGCAGGTCAGGGTGACTGGTGGGCTTTCAGGAGGCCCTGAAGGGTGTGGGGAGTGCCCCCAGGCAGGGCTGGCCTTCAGATCATCTGGCATAGATTGGCAATCTCAGCTAGTGCTATCAGAGCTTTAGGATGGGGGTCACCTTGGTCTCATCCATCCTTTGTGACACAGACCTCACAGTTCCACCAGATGGCCACGCAGGAGGGAGGAGGAGGATGTGCTCTGGCTCTGGCCCAGTGGCAGTTGCAGGGAAAATGGCCCAAGTCTGCCCCTGCAGTACGAGCCAGCAGAAAGGAATTGAGAGCCAGTTCTGTCTGTGCGTGCTGGCTCCCGCCTCCTGCTTTTTCTTACTTTCCACCGTAAGAGAAAGTGGCAGGAAGAAGCCATAGGTGCTGCCCTCTCCCAGACACTGTGCTACCCCAATTTGCTGACCTGTGCCCAGACCTGTCCAAGAGCACCCTTGGATTAGACAGTTCAAAGGTCCTCCTAAGCCTTTGTTCCAGGAACAGGCCTTCCTGGCATCACCACCAAACAAAGGCTTGTTCTGGAAGAAGCTGGGATGGTTGACAAATTGACAATGTCCTGGCACCTCTGGTTCCCTGTAAACTGGGAGAGATGTACCTCCTGCTTGCCTGGGACCTTAAGGGTAGTTGGACCTGGAGGTAGTACTACTGCTATGGAGCCGGGAGAGGGGGCAGTGCATGGTAAGTGAGTATGCATCCCAGCTTTGGGAGATAACATGGAGGTCAAGTTGACAGTATTCAAGGTTTGCAAAAATACATTGGTATGTGGAAGCCATGTGTAACAGTCACATGTCCTAGGCTGGGTTCTCTAGAGAAGCAAAACCACTGAAACTTACATGTGCATACATAAAGTGAAGTTGGTATCAAGGATATGGTTCACACAGCTGTAGAGGTGGGAGAGTCCCAAGTCTGGGTCAGACGGTAGGCAGATCTGGCAGGTGTGGCCGGTAAGAAGGCAGGTTGCTGATGGCTCCCAGAATCAGCAGGTAATAAAGAAGGTTCAAGTCCAAAGAACCAGTGGTTGCAGGATGAACCTGATGCAAGATCCAGACCCAGTAGAAAGCAAACTTTGCCAGAGTGTCTAATATCTTGGCAACAGGCCACACCCCTACGGAAACTTCCTTTCAATAGATTGACTTCTCACAGCAAAACTCATCATAGAGTTAATTCCGTTATATTAGATCTCATCTTGGGAATAACTACATTTCAACTGTCAAACCACTGAGAATCCTGGGCCAGTCAAGTCGACACAAAGCCTTAACTATCACACTACTGCACCATCTGTTTGAGGTTGAGAAATATCAGAACTGAACCTTGACATTGGTCTCCAAAGCCTTGTCCTGCTCAGACACTGGCCTCAATTCTGGGGCCAGTGGAAGCTAATGGGGGCTTTAGTGTTTGTTTTTCTTTTAACTTAACTAAGGTTGTTGTAGGTGTCATTGAGTCAGTACTGACTCATAATGACCCTATGTACAACAGAACAAAACACTGTCTGGTCCTGGGCCAATCTCATAATTGCTGCCATGCTTGAGCCCATTGATGCTGCCACTGTGCCAATGCATGTTACTGGGGGTCTTCTTAAATAAATTTACTAATAAATCTCAAATTAATTTTTGCAAAGCATTCATCCATTTATTCATTTAACACTCAGACACTGAGTTTAAACATATTTCATTTCCATGTTTCCCACTTGGTTTTGTTTTCTTGTACCTATTCTTCCCCTCCCCCCCACCCCCCCATTTAAATGATACCCTCACTTTTTCACACAGAGAATTACATTTGTTCTACTTCTAAAGTCATGTCCTAATGCTCATGAGCTCTGGCTTCTCAGGTGTGAGTTCTTCTGTTTTCTGAATGTGCTGTCTCTTCCATGTGTTGACTTTCCTTAAATGCTGTATGGTTCTTAGTTGGGTGCTTGTCCATCTGGTGGGGGCACACTCACTGAGTGGGAGACACAGACACTGTTGGCTCTTTGCAGTGACAGGAGAGTGGGATGGGCCATGCTTCTGGAGGTGGAGGCAGGTCTACTGTCCTGTTCTCTAGACATGAGCTGCTCCTAACTCTTACTGTCTGATCCACTTGGCTGCCGGATATGGAGGGCAAGTCTTGATACCCATCCATCCATCCCTTGTAGGTTTGTACTATTGGCAGATCTCACTCTTTCCAGCATCCCATGAGGCTCTACGTCACCTGGAACACTCTTCTGGGTTTGGAGTGTGGCTTTGTGTAGGTTTGTTTAAAACTTCAGTTTTTCCCATTTCTATGGATGTGATTCTTACAAGACATATAGCCCGAATGCTCCATAGAGGTGAGGATGGTCGAAATTTCATCTCAAATTTCAGGAAGAACAAGTATTTTGAGAAGCACGTCATGCTTGGAAAAGTGGAGGGCCAGTTATAAAAAGGAACCCCCCCACCCCCCAATGAGATGGATTGGCACAGTGGCAGCAGCAATGGGTTCCAGCGAAACAACAATTGTGAGGATGAAGCAGGCCTGGGCAGTATTTGAGTCTGTCGTGCATATGATTCAATGGCACCTAACAAAACAAAAATATGGAGATGATGTCATTCATAGTGTGATAGTTAAGGTTTTGTGTGCACTTGACTGGTTTGCTAGGTAAAATGTAGTTATCACCTCCATGATGAGATTGAATATGATGTGATCTGACAAGGTCAGCTCTGATCTGATGTAACTGCCCTTACGTATTGTAAATTCTCACACCTATTATGTTAATGAGGCCAGATGCAATCTACAGCATTAGGTTGTGTTTTTTTTTTTGTTTTTATTGTGGATTGAGTGAAAGTTTTCAGGGCACATCATTGGTTTCATATTCAAACATTCATATACCTTGTTTCATTACATTGATTATAATCTCCTCCACATACCATCAGTTAACAGAGTTTCTCTCTATCCTCTTTAGCTTTCTTTTTTTGGAAAAACTTTGCCTTTTTGGAA
>NW_006408691.1:3738431-3747057 GCF_000296735.1 Chrysochloris asiatica | reverse complement strand
GGTTCCGACTCGATGGCACCTGACAACAACAACAACAATTTAAATGTTTCGTTACAACTGAGGGCACGACAAAGGGGACGTGCATGAACCGTGAGTACTGAGGGCTGAGCAAAGCTCCCTGGGGAAGAGGTGTTTAGTTAGGGTCAGGTTGTTCCCACATTGGTGGGTGTTGGAAACCAAATGCATCACATGGGGCCTTGAAGTAGAGAGTGCTGGATGCACACAGAGCATTGGGGATGCGTGTGGAAATGAGGCTGATGGCCAGGTAGCGGTCTAGAGGCACGGACGAGGAGCCCATGGAGTTGGGCTTGTTCTATGTCAAGACAGCCACTGAGAGCTTTCAATCAGGGTGACACGATCCAGATTATGTTTGAAAAGATCACGAAGGCTTTAGGGTAGAGAATGGATTTGAGTGAGTAGGACTGAAATTTGGGAGAGGACACGGGAGGATTTGCAGGGGCAGGGGATGACGGTGGCTTTGTCCAGCATGGTGGTATTGGAGATGGAAAGGAATGAGTGTGTTCAAGGCACACAGGCTGCAGGATTGGGTGAACCCTGGGCAGGGTATGAATATGGATTGGGGGGTAGCGTGCAGGTGAGGATGGTTCCCTGGTGTCTGCCCTGAGCTGATAGGTGGGTTGCTGTCTAGTCAGTTCTGATTTATAGCAACCCTACAAATTTCCTAGGAGTGTCTGGTGAACTTGAACCACCGACCTTGAGATTCAAACCGACCTTGCGGTCCAACGCATTATCCCACAATGCCACACTAGGACTCCGATAGGTGGGTGGTGTTGCCAAGTCACTCAGTGGCATCTATCAACAATTGGGCCAGGAGCCATTGAGTGAGTTGGCGCCCACTAATGGTGATCGTATGTGTAACATGATGAAATCGCGCCCCGGCCTGCACCATTGACACCGTAGTCGGTGTGTTCGAGCCCATTGTTGCAACACTGTGTCAAACCCTCATCTTATTGAGGGTCTTCCTCTTTTTCACTGACCCTTCAGTCTTCTACAGTCTTCGTTTTAGGATTTTTCATTGGAATAACAATAAATGCCCAGGGAAATTGCTGTTGTTAAGTGCCGTTGAGTCAGTTCCAACCCATAGTGATCCTGAACAGAGTTTCCGAGGCTGTAAATCTTTACGGGAACAGAAAGCCTCATCTTTCTTCCACGGAGCAGCTGGTAGTTTCGAACTGCTGACCTTGCAGTTCACAGCCCGATTTGTAACCACTATGCTTATATAGTCAGAAAATCAAGCTATGTTTTGCAATTGGCAAATCTCTTGCAAGAGACCCCTTTAAAATCTTAAAAAATAAAGATGTCTTTTCCAGGAAGGAGATCAATTACTAACATCCATGCTGGATGCAGAGAGCGAGCACAGTGGTTGCTCCCAACGCTGTGTGTCCTGATGTGCTTGTGTGTGTGTGTATGTGTGTGTATATGACAATGTGCACATGTGGATGGTGTATCTATGGGTGTGTGCCCACAGGTCTGTGTGTGCAGTAGAGCTGGTGATACCCACTACCCCACTGGCCTTAGAGGTGGTGTTTTGAGCTGGACCAGCCAAGGGTGCTACAGTGGAGCTGGGCCAGAGAGGGAAGGGGAGCAGAGTCTTGGTATGCCTTTCATCGCATGTGTGTCGATGTGGTGAAAACATATACAACAAAACCTTCACCAATTCAATGAGTTCCATATGTGCAATTTAGTGACCTTGGCTGCATTTTTCAAGTTGTGCATTTATTCTCTTTATCCTTTTCCAAATCATTCCACCAACATTCACATAAACTCAATGCCCCGTGAGCAGAAACTGCCGCTTCCTCCCTCCATTGGCCCCCGCCCCTGGTAACCACTGGCAAGCTTTGGTTTCTATGACTTTGTGGATTTCATAGAAGAAAGTCCCAGTCCTTGGAGCTCATGTTCCTTTCCTCTTTGTTTTGAATTAGGCAGATGCTTCCTGACGGGTAGGGGTGGCAGGGTGGAAAAGACTGGGATGAGGAAGAGGGACACATGAGGACTGTAAGGACAGGTGACAGGGTGGAGGGAGACACCATTGACTCAGAGGAGAGATGGAAGTATGGGAACAGGGACAAGCTAGTTGTCCTTTGACCTCCAATGCCCCAAACTCAGAACCATGGTAGGCCAGGACTGGGCCCCACTGAGGGTGGGTCCTGCCTTCCTGGATGTCTGGCTGTTCACCTGTTCCCCATCCGGGGGTGGCCTGCCTTTTTGGTTTGGGCTGGGTGTCATGGCAAAAAGTAAACACACTGGCTTTTCATTGTTGCCAATGTCAAAGGTTTTGGGTGTTCTGTGCCTGGACACTGATGTTTCCCATTACATGGGCCCTGGGCTTCCCTCTATGGGTTCTGGGTGTCTCTGAGCATTCCCTTGGGTTCCATGTGGCCCCAGAAGGCCACCTCCCTCCTGTTTTAGACACATCCTCATGTTGCTGTGGGAGGGAGGATGGTGTGGGACCAGAGCTTGGGGTGTGGGTGAGAGCTAGCTTTGTTATCTGCAGGGGGCGCTCTCTAAGCCTGGGGCAGCAATGGACAGATTGAAGGCTGTGTGTCTCTCCTCATGGGCCCAGTCCTGTCCTCCTAACTCAGATGCCTGAGAGTCCTGGACTTGAAGACTGGCTGGGTCTTCTGGCTTAGTGGGGCCCCTGCCTCAGGGCAGAGCAGAGCTGAATGGGGGGGACTTCATTGGAGTCCCTGGAGGTTCTGTGTCAAGCACATGGTGGGTCACCTGTCATTGCCCTGGGGGGGCTGATTTAGGAGCCTCTGCTCTGCCCCTCCTTACCTGTCCCCACCTTGCTTTCACAGCTGTCTGTAGCTCCGGAGTCTGTTTCAACGGCGGCCACTGCCAGCCAGGCGCCACCCAGCCGTGCCTCTGTCCCCAAGGCTTCCATGGTCCCCGTTGTCAGTACGGTGAGTAAAGCACCAATGGGGCACCCAGCCGGGGATGTGGCTGCAGACACCAGGGACCTGGACACCAAGGCCCTGGCCATGGCAAGACTGTGGGTGGCAGGGCCAGGACACTTAGTGGGGTGGGGGCATGCAGAGGGAGACCATGTTTTACCCCTTCTTCTGCAGGCTCTGAGGCTGTAGGGAGAAGGACCATCTTGAGGGTCCCACTTCCCCCGTGGGTGCCTGGGCCTCACACAGTCCTTGAGATGGATGCCAGGCCCAGAGTGGGGCAGGGCCTCTGAGGGAGCAGTATCATGACTCCGCACAGGACACTGGCCACCTTGCTGGGTTGTCGTCATTTGCGTCTCACCCTGGGGTCCTTCCTGCAGCATCTGAGCCCGTGCCTAGCTTGAGAACCAGAGTGAGGGGTGAGGGACAATTCTTGCAAAGGAAAGTGTGTGCACGCAGGATAAAGAGTAAGCCAGCCCTTCCTTTGGGAGGCAGGAGGCGTGCGCTCTTTCCGAGTGTTTGCAGTGAACGTGAAGTTTAAAGGCCCCCTTGGCACCGGCCTGCCGGCCTCTGGGTGAAACAGGATACTTGCAGCCTTTTCCTCTGCTTTGAAGTGGCTCCTGTGGGACAGTGGGGGGCTTCTTCCCAGGTGGACATTGCTGGCCAGTGGGGGATGTACATGGTTGCTTCCTGCCTGCCCTGCGGGCAGCCAGGAAGTCTGGGGGTCCACTTTGTACATTTGTAAGGAGATACCCGCCCACTCTATGTGCTTTGATGGCTGAGCAGAGAGGCTCTGGTGGGAAGGGGAGATGGAGGGGCTTCTGCAGGGCTCGGAGACTGGGTGAAATCCCCCCCCCCCAGGATGTTGACTGGGTGACCTTGATTATTCCCCCAGAAACCTTTGCTGTCAGGTGTGCTTGGCTGGCCTTGTTCCAAGTGCTTGGATAGCTAGGAGTGTGTCTGCCCAGGGCCATGCTAGGGGACCAATCCTTGTCATTTAGACCAGGACTGGTCACAGAGGGAAGGGGTCAGAGGGTGGATTCCCATGGGATGGAGGGGCTCAGTGGTCACACTTCACCTCTTCTCTGGAACTTCAATGAGGCCTGCTAAGATTAACCCCATCTGTCTGTCTGTATGTTTTTTTCTGAGTCAGACCCTGCTGGACTTCAGGCTTGGCAAGGAGGGGCCGAGAGGGGCCTCTAGTGTGTTGGTACTGGCTGTCCCAGGGAGCTATAATGTGAGGCTTCCTCCAACCCATACCCCTTTCCACTTGCCTCCTAGTCTCCTAGCCCAAGGTTTTGTGGGACCAGCGTTTGCAGAGAGCAGCCTTCCTGACCCCTCCCCTCCCCCTTTCTCCTGGTCTTTCCCCTCAGGAGACACTGACACTTGACTGGGGAAGTGGGGTGGGGAAATAGGAGTGGATAGAGCACTGCATCCTACGGGGGTGGGGTGGGGGCCATGACGTACTGCCCTGTGCTTTTGTTCTCCTATCCCACCCCCTAAAGCTTGGGAAGACCTTACTTCCCACTCTGACTGCTGCACCCCATCTGCCTGTACCAGGGTCAGAGGTCAGACAGTGTCCTGAAGCAGCACGTGTGACCATTGGCCCTGCTGCCCCCTGGGCAGTGCCAAGCTGCACCCCATCCCTGACCTTCACAGGGAGGTCATGCCTGTGACCAGCCCTCTACCCTCTGGGTGGGGGGCTCCCTGGGAGAGTGGATTGTCCTGCTGGGGACAGATGTGGCCTGCAGGGAGGCATGCAGACTCCCGAGGATGGCTGTGTCTCCTCCAGGCATTCTCCTAGAGCAGGGTCTGGTCCTTGGCCACCTTCAGGGGCAGCTCTGTCCAGTCTCCAGTCCATGCCCTCCAGGCTGGGTTTGGGCACCACAGACCTGAGTCTGAGCTCTGTTGGGAATATTTAACCAATTCCCCAATTATAATTGATTCCAGTTTTGGAAATAAAAGCCACATTTTTCTGGTTCCCCCAAATTCTTTCATTTGAACAAGAGTGGAGGAGGGAAAGGAACGGTTTCTTGATTGTGGTGAGCAGTGGGGAAGGGCCCCTCTCCCAGGGAAGCCCCCTGCCACCCCCTCCCTTCTGATCACCAGTCAGGCCTGGATCTGCTGAGGAGGTTTGTGGCTTTGTTCCCTGCCTGCCCTGAAAGCTCCGTGCAGAGCACAAAGGGGCCTGTGTGTGGTAGAGGGCAGGGCCCGGGGTGCCAGCCTGCAGCAGAGCCCCACCCGGCACCCCCCCCATCTCACTCAGGCCAGAGTGGACTTCCATGTCCCCCCTCGGTATGGCCAGGGTGGTCCTTTGCTGCTCAGTGGGAATAAAATGTTGGAATGTTCTGTGGAATCCGAGAAACTAAAGGCTGTGGAAGAAGGGAGGTGGGGGAGAGCTGCAGTCAGAATAAGAGCAGCGGTGTCCACGGGAGGTGACAAGGATGGTGATGGCGGTGAATTGTCCCTGATTGTTGGGATGACTGCTCCCAGAAACACACACCAGCATTCCTAAGCTTATAAAGGGCTGGCTCTCTCGAGGCGGTGGGTAAGCACTGTCGGTCAGCAGTAAATGAAGAGGAGTGGGCTCTGGGGAGCCCTCTGTCTCTCCAAGGGCCCTTTTACTCAAAGCATCAACTCCTTTAGACTGGCCAAGAATGGGGTTTACCTGGGAAAACTGGCAAGTGTGTGCCAGCCAAGGGAAAGGCCTCCTTTGTCCCTTAATAGCTGCTAATTGATACTTAAAAAAAAAAAATGTTTTATTGTGAATTATGTGATAGTTTAGATGGGAGAACATTAGTTTTACATTAATCCTATCGTATATCATTTCACTGCCATGGTGACAATCCCTTCCGTGCCCCCCCAGTCATCAGCACACAGCCCCTCTCCCTCTCTGGATCTAAAGTCCCCAGCTGCTCCATCGCTCCACGTCATTGTCTCTGCCTCCATCTCTGGTGTCACTGCTTCTCTGGGTAGGGTCCCGCTCTCTGCTCTTCTCCCTTGATGGTCCCAGGGACCTCCGCTCCTAGGCTTCAAAGTTAATCACTCCTCTCCTTGCTACAAAACGTCTACCTTTACATTTCCAACCCTCACAATCAGTCCTGATAACAATTATTCACTATTGTTCACAAGAGGCCTATCTGCATTTCCTTTCATCAGCCTGCCCAGACAGATTGGATACTACTCAGTGGAGATTCTACCTTCCTCCATACCCTCTGGATCTAGGTTCCCTCATGAAAGCTTGTAAGTCAGTCATTTCTTGCCTTTGTAGCCTCCCCATTTTGGGTAGCCAATGTCCAATTTGCCTATCCCTGTGTACTCTGTGTGTGGAGGGGGTGGGCATGGTCCTTGCTGTAAAGATTTCTTCCCTCTTTTGAGCTACTGTGCTAATTGATACTTAAAAGTGTTGTTGTTGTTAGGTTCCCCTCAGTCAACCCCATGTCCAACACAATAAACTGCTGCTCAGTCTGCCACCATCGTCACAGTCATTGTTATGTGTCAGCCATTGGCACAACCCCTGCGCCAGCCCATTTTGGTAAAGGGCTCTCTCTTTTTCACTGACCCTCCACTTTACCAAATACGAGGTCCTCCATGGAATGATCCTTCCTGTTAGCATGTCCAAAGTAACCGAGGCAAAGACTCGCCATCCTTACTTCTAAGGAGTATTCTGGCTGTCCGTCTTTGAAGACAGATGTGTTATTTCCTCCGGCAGTTCATGGTGTATTTAATACTGTCTGCCAGCACCATAACTCACATGCATCAATTCTTTCGTTTTCCTTATTCATGGTCCAGTTTTCTTCTATGCACAAGGTGACTGAAGATACCATGGCTTGGGTCAGGGACACCTTAGTCCTCAATCTGACATAATTGCTTGTTAAAGAGGTCTTTTGCTGCAGATTTGCTCAGTATAATATGTCTCTTGACTGCTACTTCCATGGGCATGGATTATGGGGACCAAGTAAAATGACATCCTTGGTAACTTCAGTCTTCTCTATTTATCATGTTGTTGCTTAGCGATTCAGTTGTGAGGATCTTTGTTTTCTTTATGTTGAAGTGCAATCCACACTGAAGGACGTAGTCTTTGAATTTTATCAATAAGTGCTTCACGTTCCTCTTTACTTTCAGCAAGCTAGGCTGTGTCATCTGTGGGTTACAGGCTGTTATTGTTAAGTGCCGTTGAGTTGATTCTGACCCATAGTGACTGTGTATAGGGTTTCCAAGGAGCAGCTGGTGAGCTTGAACTGCTGACCTTGCAGTTCAAACAGTCTGGCGCATTGGCCCACAGTGCCACACCAGGACTCCAGGCTGTTGCTGTTGCTGTCATATGCCGTGGAGTCGGTTCCCACTCACAGAGACCTGCATAGGGTTTCCAAGGCTGTAAATCTTTACGGGAACAGAAAGCCTCATCTTTCTCCCGCGGAACAGCTGGTAGTTTCGAACTGCTGACCTTGCGGTTCGCAGCCCGATTTGTAACCACTATGCTACCATAGCTCCTTAGTCTCTCTCTAATCCTGATACCTACCGTGTTCTTCTTCATATAGCCCAGCGTCTCTGATTATGTGCTCAGCATAAAAATTGAATGTTGTTGTTAAGGGTTGTAGTGTCAGTTACAACTCCTAGCAATCCTCTGTAGCATTTCTGAAGAGTGGCTGGTAGATTTGAACTGCTAACCTTGCAGTTTGCAGTCCAACGCTTATCCTACAGCATCACACCAGGACAAGGATAGTGAAAAGATACAACCCTGATGCACACCTTTTCGATTTTAAACCATTGTTCTGGAATTCCCGTTCTTCACAATCTTATCCATAATTTGGTATGATCCACACAGCTGAATACTTTGGTGTAGTCAGTAAAACAGAAGTAAATATCTTGGTCTCTGCTTTCAGCTATATCCTCTTCTGAATCTGACTTGAATTTCAGGCAGTCAATGTATTGCTTGCTGCAACTGTTTTTGAATGATCTTCAGCAAAATTTTATTTGCATGTGATATGAATGATTGTTGTCCGGTAAGTTCCTCATTTTCAAATTTCTTGGCCTGGATGAGTGAGTGTTTGTTTCCCATGTTGCTTTGGTCTGTGGAAGCATCTCATTGGATATTCCAAAAGAACACTGTTTCATTGTTGTTAAGTGCCCTTCAAGTTGGTTTCCACTCATACCAACCCTGTATAGGGTTTCCAAGGAGTGGCTGGCGGGTTTGAACTGCTGACCTTCTGGTTCAGCAGTTACAATACAGCGCATAAGAACATTCTGTTGTTGTTAAGTGTTATCAAGTTGATTTTGACTCATAGCAGCTGGTGGGTTTGAACTGCAGTCCAGTGCTTAAACTACCTGTTAATATGTATATATATCTAGGTGATGCATACTTAACTGCTAATGAATAGGTTGAAGGTTTGAGTCTAGCCAGAGGGGTCTTGGAAGAAAGACCTGACGATCTGCTTCTGAAGAAATCAGCTATTGTGAGGGGAGGATCATCCATTGTGAGGGGAGGATCATCCATTGTGAGGGGAGGATCAGCCATTGTGAGGGGAGGTTCATCCATTGTGAGGGGAGGATCAGCCATTGTGAGGGAGGATCAGCCATTGTGAGGAGGAGGATCAGCCATTGTGAGGGGAAGATCAGCCATTGTGAGGGGGAGGATCAGCCATTGTGAGGGGAGGATCATCCATTGTGAGGGGAGGATCATCCATTGTGAGGGAGGATCATCCATTGTGAGG
>NW_006408691.1:3708046-3738156 GCF_000296735.1 Chrysochloris asiatica | reverse complement strand
GGGAGGATCATCCATTGTGAGGGAGGATCATCCATTGTGAGGGGGAGGATCAGCCATTGTGAGGGGAGGATCATCCATTGTGAGGGGAGGATCATTCATTGTGAGGGGAGGATCAGCCATTGTGAGGGGAGGATCAGCCATTGTGAGGAGAGGATCAGGCATTGTGAGGGGAGGATCAGCCATTGTGAGGGTGAGGATCATCCATTGTGAGGGGAGGATCAGCCATTGAGAACCCTGTGGAGTTTAGTTCTACTCTGAGACACATGGGGCTGCCATGAGTCAAACTCAGCAAGCACTGGACTGCTAACCACAAGATTGGCAGTTTAAGCCCATCAGCCAGTCCTCAGAAACCCTATACAAGGTCGATATGAGTTGGAATTCACTTGATGGCACTGGTGGGTTTGAGTCGTTAACCTTGTGTTTACCAGTCCAGTGCTTACCCTACAGTGCCACACCAGGACTCATGAGTCATCTCTTGTGTCAGTCGACTTTTTGAGACAAGGACGGAGCTAGAACTGAGACCTGGTTACCTCTAAGGGACCTTGTTGGTTTGAGAAGCTTTGGTTCAGGTTCCACTCTGGGCCTCAGTTCCCTTATCTGTAGAATGGGCAGCTTGGAAGGTCTCAGAGGCCATTTCCCCAGGCCCAGTTCATGCTGGCTGGCAGGGAGCCTGGTGGCCAGGAAGATTTCCTGGAGGAGGTGGGGCAGACATGGGGGAGCAGTGGACTGAGGGAGCTCTGGCCGGTGCAGGTGGCTCATGTTGGAGGAAGACACAGCCGGGCAGAGGGGAGGGAGTCACCAGCTTTGCCATAGGAGGTAGGCCTCTGAGGACATGATCTCCCTCTCTGAGCTGGGACTGAGTCTGCAGGACGCTGGGGTCCTACTGAGCCTCCTTGCTCAGGCCTGGCCACTGAAGGGCAGGACTCCCCCACCCGAGCAGGAAGCAGATGGGTGGGACCAGGGGAATGAGCTGGTGGGTGCCCTGCGGCTGTGCCGGGAAACAGGCCACCCAGGGATGAGCAGGCCTGGCTTCTTTGGAGGGTCTCGGGCGGGTCCTCAGCAGCCTTTAGCCCCCAGCCTTGGCTCAAGGGCGGCTGTTTCTAAACTGGGATAATTGGTGGATGGAGAGGAAACTGTCCCCAGCTGCCCTTCAATGCTACCCACTGTCTTGCAGTAGGAGTCTGACCCCTCACCCCAGGTCCAGACAACAGCCACGGCTGCTCTTGGCGGCCAGCCTGTGGCCTGGCGGGCCTGCTGCTGTTGCTGGTGGTCTTGGACTCTGGCCCCCAGTCCTGACCTCCCAGTGGAGAGGTTCCTGGAGGGGCTGGAGGCTAGAGCGCCAGGAGGTTCCCGGCACAGTGCTGAACCCTTTGGCACAGGCTGATTGGTCTACGGGCTTAACCCTGATGAGCTGCTGCCGCTAAGCTGGCCTGGTAGAAGTCAGGTCCGCCACCTCTGTGCCCTGCCACTTGCTGTGGGGCCTTGTTTGGGGGCCTGCAGCCTTGGGTGTGGCCTCGGGTTCACTTTGCCTTTAACCTTGATCTTGGTTGTGGTTCCAGGCTCCAAACACTGTTCTCAGCACTCCACTGTGGGCTTGACCAAACACATGGTTTCACTCAAGGTGGTCTGCCTGGGGTGGAGGTGTAGACATGAGACTCTGGATGTCTGATGTTGGGGGTGCTCACCACATCTAGGGAGGATCCCATCTACCCAGAAAGGAGTCAGATGCCTGGGGAAGACTCACTATACCTGGGGAGGACCCCACATGCTCCAGGACTCAGAACCCTTGGGGAGGGTCAAAGTGCCCAAGGAAGACTCAACACACCTGGGGAGGATCTAGCTTCTGGGGAGGACCCCACACCTGGGAGCCTCACTCTCTGACCTCCTGTGCAGAGGGTCCCGATGTGATGTTTTGCTGAGGGATCACCCAAGGAGCTCTGTGAGGTGCCTAAAGATGGGTGGTCTGGGGGCCCCCAGTCCCATCGGGAGTCTGTAGATGTGTATGCTGTTGTTGTTGTTGTTAAGTGCTGTGAAGTTGGTTCTGACTCATAGCCACCCTGCCTAGGGTTTTCAATGGGCAACTAACTGGTAAGTTTGAACTGTTGACTGAGCAGTTCAAATGGACCTTGTGGTCCAGTGCCACACCAGGACTTTGTAGATGGGGACAGACATTTAAAAGTTATTTTATTGTGGTAAAATACATATAACATAAAGTGTGCCATTTGGACCATTTGTTAAGTATATACAATTTGGCAGCATTAATTACATTCACAGCATGGTACAAGCATCACTGTTGTGTCCAGAGATATTTCATCACCTCACATAGAGGCTCAGTGCCCTTTCAGCACCAATTCCCATTCTCTTCTCTGCTCTCCACTCCCCACTGCCCAACTCCCAGGAACCACTAGCCAATTCTGCTCTGTGCATTTGCCTCTCTGAGATGTTTCCTGTAAGGCGGACCCTTCTGTGCTTGTCTTTTTGTGTCTGACTTATTTCACTCAGTATGTTGTTTTCAAGGTTCATCCATGTTGTCGTGTGTATCACAGCTGAGTAATACTCCATTGAATGTCTGCCCATTCATCTGCAGATGGACACTTGGGTTGTTTCTACTTTTTGGCTGTTGTGAATAGTGTTGGAGTAAGCGTTGGTATAGAGTCCTGGTGTGGCACTGTGGGCTAATGCGCCAGACTGCAAAGCTGTTTGAACTGCAGGGTTGGCAGTTCAAGCTCACCAGTTGCTCTTCGGAAACCCTATACAGGGTCGCTATGGGTTGGAATTGACTCAATGGCACTTAACAACAACAACAACAAGTGTTGGTATAAAAGTATCTGTTTGTAACCCTGCTTTCAAGTTTCTTGGGTGTATGCCTACGAGTGAAACTGCTGGGTCATATGGAGTCCTGGTGTGGCATGGCACTGTAGGGTAATGCACTGGATTTCAAGGTCGGTTTGAACTGTAAAGTCAGCAGTTCAAACTCACCAGCTGCTCCTTGGAAACCCTATACAGGGTCACTATGAATTGGAATCGACTCAACGGCACTTAAAAGCATGGTAATTCTATGTTTAATTTCTTCAAGAACTGCCGACTGTTTTCCACAGTGGCTGCACAATTTTGTGCCCTTGACTTTGTATACAGAATGAACACTGCCCAGTCCTGCACCATAATCCCAGTTGTTGCCATGTGTGAGCCGACTGTTGTGGCCAGTGTGTCACTGTAAGTCATTGCCAGTCTTCCTCTTTTTCACTGAGGCTCTACTTTACCAAGCATGATGTCCATCTCTAGGGTTTGGTCCTTCCTGATGTCGCTGTTGTTTTTAAGTGCGCTGAGTTGGTTTCAACTCATAGCGACCCTGTATAGGGTTTCCGAGGCACAGCTTGTAGGTTTGAGCTGCTGACCTTGTGGTTCACAGTCCAGTGTTGATCCTATAGTGCCACACCAGGTCTTTTCTGATGGTATGTTCAAAAGAAGCTAGATGAAGTCTCGCCTTCCTGGCTTCTAAGGATGTCTGGCAGTTTTCTGCCAAGATAGATGTGTTCCTTCTTCTGGTAGCCCATGATATATATTCAATCATCTTCATCAACGCCATAATTCAAAGACATAATTCATCTTTGATCTTCGTTATTCATGGTCCACACTTTCCCATGCATATGAATGAGGTGGTTGAAATACCATGGCGTGGGTCAGGCTCACTGTCCTCCTCGAAGTGATATCTTTGATTTTTTTTTTTTTTTTTTTAACACTTTAAAGAGGTCTTCTTGCAGTGGATTTGCCCAGTGCCAATACATCCTTGGATTTTCTCACTGCTGCTTCCAAGGGGGTTCATTGTGGATCCAAGTAAATGAAATACGTGATAATGTCAATCTTTTCTCCATTTACCATGAGGTTGTTTATTTGCCGAGTTGTGAGGACTTTGTTTTCTTTATGTTGAGGGATAATTCATATTGAATGTTACAATCTTTGCTCCGTAAGTACTTCAAGTCCTCTTTACTTTGAGCAAACAAGGTTGTGCCATCCAAACATCACAGTTGTTAATGCGTCTTCTTCCAATCCTGAGGCCACATTCTTTTTCCTATAGTTCACTTTTCTTGGATTATTTGCTCAGTGTATAGATTGAATAAGTATGCTGAAAGGATACAACCCTGATACACACCTTTAATGACTGGAAACCTCTTGTTCTGTTTAAACAGCTTCCTCCTGAGCTATGTGTAGATTCCACATGAACACAATGACATTTTCTAGAATTCCCATTCTTCACAATGTTATCCATAATTTGTTTTGATCAACACAATTGTTTCTGATGTTCTCTGCTTTCAGCCAGGATCCACCTGACTTCAACAATGATATCCCGTGTTCCAGGTCCTCTTCTGAATCTGGCTTGAATTTTTGGCATTTGCCTATTAATGTACTGCTACAACTGTTTTTCAATGATCTTCAGGTAATTTTGCTTGTGTGTGATATTAATATCTATGTGCTATATTAACATATCACATAACTATACATTTTTGATTTCATTTATCTCTGCTCTGCTCTTTGTCATATTTCTCCTTCTGGCAGTGTTGGACATTCTTTGCATTTTTTGTTCTAGTTTGTTAGTAGAGTTAGATTCTTGATGTGAGAACTTTGTTCTTTTCTAATGTTGATGTTTACAGCTATAAATTTCCCTCTGAGCACTGCCTCCAATTCATCTCATATGTTTGGATTTTGTGTTTCTGTTTTTTATTTATCTGAAGCTATTTTCTCATTTTTTTTGAGACTTCTTCTTTGACGCATTGGTTTTTAAATAGTGTGCTGTTTATGTGGAACAACAGAGGGGGAGAGTCAGGAATAGGAGGAGGATATGAAATGTGTGGCTGATTTCCTCCATGAACGATTGCCTTATGACAAATGGTAACATCAGAAGAGCTGGATGGTGCTGGGCTACAAATACTGAACATTTTGACCAAAGATTCTAGAAGAATCCTGATCAAATGGGGGAAAATACCGAACCTAATTTCAAAATCTCATGGATGCTACACTTTCTGGAGCCAGGGAGGCTGGATGGATCCCTAAAACTTTGGCCCTGAGATATCTTTAAACCTGAAACCAAAAATATCCCCTGTTACCTTCTTAAAACCAAACAGTGGCTTAGCTTCAATATTAAAGAATGTCTGCCTTGAACATTGCAATCTTTCAAAATCTGTGTCTATGGAATCGGGTCGACACCAGCAATGTGAACAATTAAGTGGAAACTTAGGAGGCAGTGAGTGTGTGTTAATGGGGGAGGCCTAAAAAGGGGGGATGAGAATGGTTGGACAACCTGAAGAATTGTCATCCATGCCACTGCCTTGTACGTGTAGAAACTGTTGAATACGTGGATGTTTTGCAACAACAACAAAAAATCATGTGTTGTTTAGTCTCCAAGTATTTGTGAATTGTTCAGTTTTCCTTCTGGTCTTGATTCCATGGTGGTCAGAGAAGATGCTTTGCAGTATCTCAGTCTTTTTTGATTCCCTGAGGTTTGTTCTGCGCCCTGGTTTATGGTCTGTCCTGGAGAATGACCCCCTGGAGTCATTCTGTGTATTCTGGAGTAGACTGTTTATTCTATTGTTCTTGGAGCTCTCTCTGTATGACTGTTGGGTCTAGTATTGCTCAAGCTTTCTGTTCCTTGTTGGTTTTCTGTGTAGTTCGATTCATTCTTTTTTTAAAAAGTGTTTTATTCTGAATTGTGTGATAGTTTACATGGGAGAACTTTAGCTTTGCATTCATCCTATTGTATGTCATTTCATTGCCATGGTTACAATCCCCTCCATGCATCATCAACCAATCAAAGGATACACTGTGCAAGCCTGCCCACCGGTCATCAGTACACAGCCCCTCTCCCTCTCTGGGTCTAGAGTTCCCAGCTGCTCCATCTCTCCATGTCATCATCTCTGCCTCCATCTCTGGCGTCACTGCTTCTCTGGGTAGGGTCCCGCTCTCTGCTCTTCTCCCTTGATGGTTCCAGGGACCTCCGCTCCTAGACTGAAAAGTCAGTCACTCCCCTCCTTTTGCTCCAAAGTGTCTACCTTTACATTTCCAACCCTCACAATCAGTCCTGATAACAAATGTTCATTACTGTATCCCAAGAGACCTATCCGCGTCTTTGTTCATCAGCCCCACACAGGCAGATTGGATACTACTCAGTGGAAATTCTACATTCCTCCGTGTCCTCTGAATCTAGGATCCCTCTTGAAAGCTTGTAAGCCAGTCACTTCTTGCTTTTGTAGCCCCCCCATTTTGGGTAGCCAATGTCCAAGTGGCCCATCCCTGTCTACTCTGTGTATGGAGGGGGTGGGAATGATCCTCACTGTAAAGATTTGTTCCCTCTTTTGAGCTACTGCATCCATAGGTGTAGGTCAAGTTCATCAAATTGTATCCGATTACTCTTTTTCCTCTTCTTTCTTCTAGTTGAGCTCTGATCATCTAGTCATTGACGCCAGGTCAAGTTGGTATTATCTGCAAGTGTGGGTGTTCCTGTGCATCTGCCCTCTCTTCTTATCAGCTGAGACACTTCACTCTCCATTCTAGTCCTCTGTGGCTATGTCACAGACTCTGGGTCCAAGAGTCCCCAGGTCTCCACCCGGGTTCACAGGCGTCTAGTGAACGCTGTAGGGCTTCTTTTGTAGCTCCATTGCTGTTTTTCCCTCACTTCCCCTTATCGGTGACGAACGTGGTCACCAATCAGAGCGTGTATTCCCATTGTGTCTTAGTCTTGGAAGGGCGTTTGCCCTGAGGGGACCCGACCACTTGGTTTGATGTCTCCTGGGCAAGCAACTTGCTTGTTCTTGTAGTAATCAGTAGGATTGCCTATATTATTTTGTATTTCTCCTGTCCGTCTTTCTTTCAGAAAGTATCTTCTGTTCTTCTAGCCTAGCTGTGCCAGGCTGGTCTGCTTGTCCTTTCAAGTGGAAATTTCCCACCTCAGAAGATTCTGGATGCTGTTCAGGATTCCACGTATAGTATTATGTAATGCAGAGGCTCCACAGGAAGCCTCCTTCACTGGACATATTGTAGCCCCATTTTAAGATATTCCAATCAGTTATAGGCAGAAGACAGACTTACAAGCTTTTTATGGTGATATTTCTGGCTATTCCTTTCTCTCCCCCTCAAGTGTCTATTTTATAATGGCATGCCAGGGAAACCAAGATTCAAAAGACAGCCAAGCATCTTAACCTTATTTCCTCCCTTTTCCCCATTCCAACCATGTCTCAATCCCTGTATCCCAGAGCCCTGTTATTCCAAGGCTGTGCATACATCATTATTTACCTCTGTCTCACTTAGCCCATGCAAATCTGCCTAATTGTTTTCCTGTCCACTTTGTTCTTCCATTCCCCTCCCTCTTCTTGTGTATTGCCCCCCTCCCTAGCACCCAAACTGTCCTATGTCTATTCAATACCCTGTGCTCCACCTTTCCTTCCCTCCCCTCACTCCACTCCCCACATCTCAGTAGCCAACAAAGAACGCCCCTACCCCCCAATTTAGTATGGGTTCTTTTCCTTAGTCTTTTGCAGTAGTGGCCCCATGCAGTATTTCTCCTTTTGTGACTGACTAATTTCACTCAGCATAATGTCCTCAAGGTTCATTCATGTTATCCAGTGGCTTGCAGTGTCCTTGTTATTCTTCAAGGCAACATAATATTCCATTGTGTGTATGTACCACAGTTTGTTTATCCATTCTTCAGTTGATGGGCACTTTGGCTGTCTCCATCTTTTTGCTATTGTAAATAGTGCTGCTATGAACATTGGTGTGCATATATCTACTTGTGTTATGGCTCGTATTTCTTGTGGGTAAATACCAAGTAGAGGAATTGCTGGATCATAAGTTATTTCTATTTCCAAACTTCTGAGGAAACACCATATTGCTTTACAGAGAGGTTGGACATTTTGCAATCCCACCAACAATGTAGGAGCATCCCAGTCTCTCCACATCCCCACCAGAATTTATTGTCCCCTACTTTTTTGACCTTTGCTGTTGTTGCTGGTGTGAGATGATATCTCATTGTTGTTTTGATTTGCATCTCTCTGATGGCTAGTGATTGTGAACATTTCTTCATATGTTTGTTGGCTATCTGGATCTCCTCCTTGGTGAAGTGTCTGTTCATGTCCTGTGCCCATTTTTTAATTGGATTATTTGTCTTTTTCTTGTAGAGGTGTTGTAGTTTCCTATAAATTTTAGAAATGAGTCCCTTGTCTGATGTGTCATTGCAAAAGATTTTTTCCCGTTCTGTGGGTTCCCTTTTTACTCTTTTGGTGAAGTCTTTTGATGCACATAAGTTTTTAATTTTTAGTATGTCCCAATCATCTATTTTGTCTACTTTTGTTTGTGTAGTTTTCAAAATGTTTGGTAGTCTGTGTATGCCCTGAATTAGTGCCCTCACATTTGCCCCTATTTTTTCATTGATGACCTTCAGAATTCTGGGATTCACATTTAGGTCTTTAATCCATGTTGTGTTGGTTTTTAAATAAGGCGCGAGATGAAGGTCTTGTTTCAGTCTTTTGCATATCACTTTCCAGTTCTTCCAGCACCATCTATTGAAGAGTGTATCACCTCCCCATGCGATATATTTAGGGACTTTGTAAAAAATCAGTTGGCTGTATGTGGATGGGTTCATTTCTGGATTCTTGATTCTGTTCCATTGATCTATGTATCTTTCATTGTACCAGTACCAAGCTATTTTGACCACTGTAGCCGTGTAATAAATTTTGAACCTTATTATTCTTCTTAAGCAGTGCTTTGCTTATCCTGGGTCTCTTTCGTTTCCATATAAAGTCTGTAATTGTTTTTTCCATCTCTTTGAAGAATGTCGTTGGAATGAGATGTTCTATTCATTCTTGAAAGTAGTGGGTTGGAGTGTCCAACTATAATAACACAATAGAATATTGTGCTATTCTTAGTGACTATGTTGTTGTTGTTAAGTGCCATTGATGCAGTTCCAACCTCTATAGACCCTGTATAGGGATTTCTATGAGTGGCTGGTAAGCTTGAACCACCAACCTTTCAGTTCAGACTGACTTTACAATCCAGCGCATTACCCACAGGGCCACACCAGGACTATAGTGACTATTGTTGTTAAGTGCTGTTGAGTCGGTTCCAACTCATATCGACTCTGTATAGGGTTTCCTAGGAGTGGCTAGTGAACTTGAACCGCCAACCTTTTGGTTCAGACCGACTTTGCAGTACAGTGTATTAGCTCACAGCACCACTGTTCCAATCTGTGGCACCCTTATCTGTCCCCAGTCCTACGATACCTTCCTAATCATCCATACGCTGGAGCCCAGCATTGTGGCTACTGTGTATTTTGAGTGCCTTCCACCCTAGGGGGCTCATTTTCTAGCCCTATACTGGACAGGGGATTTTCATTAGCAGAACACCAGGCCTTTCTTCCTAGTCTTTGTCTGAAAGCGCCACTGAAACCTGTCACAATGGGTGGCCTTGCTGGTTTCTGAAATATTGGTGGCAAAACTTTCAGCAACACAGCTATTATGTAAGCCTCCAGAGTAGGACAAACTGGACTATCGAAAAGATTGCAGGACTATCTTTATATCTCTTGAATCCTGGTAAGATTGACTTCACATATTTTGTGTGGGTGTGGACATTCATGTACTGTGGGGAGACAGGTCCAGGGCAAGGACTTGGGGATCCTGGTAGAAGCAGGGATCCAGGACCCGACCCCACTGTCTAAGGACCCATGGGAGGACCCTGAGGTGTCCCTCATGTTGGCACAGACTCTCATAGACATCAGAGTTTGGGGACTCAACGTTCCCCAGGAGCACTGGGCCCCTTCCCACATCCTTGGTTTCCCCGCTTCTCAGGATTACCTTCCAGTTCCCAGCCCCATGGCGAGCCCTGTCTCATTCTGGGTACTCAGAGAGCTCAGACCTGACCTGCACCCCACAGAGCTCCCCCCAGAACTGCCCTGACCCCCAGGCCTCCCCCACTCTTCATGCCTGGTCATATAACACCGAGGACTGAACTGCAGAGCTGTGCAGGGGCGCGGCCTTCGGGGAGGAGCTGGGCCACTGCTGAGTATGGGGAGCGTGAGGGATATGGGGGAGTGTGAGGGATGGCCTGCCCAGCCTCCCACTGGGTGTGCCTGGTACCTGACCCAGCAGGGAGGCCCTGGGGGCTGGGTGGGGTTTGACTTCCCCCCTCACCACCCCCAGTAACAGAGGGTATGGCCGCTGCCTGCTCTGGGGGAGGGCTGTGTTGGCCGGTTCTGACCCCATGAGCCTCTGGAAGGAATCCATCTTCAGGTCTATGTGGTCCCCTGTGTTGTCAGCTTCTCTCCCACACCCTCTTCAACTGCACTGGCCTCTCCTTTAGTGGACGGTCCTCAAAGCCCACAGAGCCCCTGTAGTTCCCATGAACTGTGCTGTGGAGGTGGATCCTTCCGTCTGGTCTCCCCCTCTGCCTGGTGAGGGGAGCAGGGGGACTTTGTGTGGGTCTGCAGCCTCCTGTTAGCCTCATGGCTCTAGGAGAACTTTGGGGTGCACCCAGTCAGTCACGCAATCATCAGGTTTGCTCCTTGTCTACCACCGCTGCCCACAAAGGCTGCTCTGTCTTCCTCTGGGGGTGCCTGTGGCCTCCTGATCGGCTCCTTCACCATGGGGCAGTGTGACCTCGCACAGGGGTCCACTCCAGACCCCTGTCAGTGACGTTATTATGACAGGAGACATTGAGAGGCGGATCCTGGGTGTGGAAGGGGGGTCTACAAGTGAAGTGACATAGTGAGAGCAGGAGGTCCTACCAAGTGGGCCCCACATGCAGGGGCTGGGCATTTAGGGGTCTGTCAGTGACATTGTTACAGCAGGAGATACTGAGAGACAGACCCCCGGTGTGGGGGACTGTACATTTAGGGGTCTGTCAGTGACATTGTTACAGCAGGAGACACTGAGAGACAGACCCCCGGTGTGGGGGGCTGTACATTTAGGGGTCTGTCAGTGATTGTTACAGCAGGAGACACTGAGAGACAGACCCCCGGTGTGGGGGGCTGTGCATTTAGGGGTCTGCCAGTGACATTGTTACAGCAGGGGACAAGAGAGTCAGACCCTCTGGGATGAGGGCTGTGGACTTGTCCCTGGGTGCAGGTAGAGTGGTCATCTCAAGCCACCCCTGTGCTTATGACAGAGACAGCCGTCCAGGCAGGACCAGGCTCCACAGTGGACAGTACCATCTCAGAGAAGGCCAGGTCTCCCTGCCTTCTGGGATCTAGCGGCTCACAGTAAGGTGTCCTGGCTGCTGTGTTCATGTCTGGGCCCCCATGACTCGGTTTGTGCAGAGGACTGAAGCTCCGCATGGTGAGGAGGTCACGTATCACCATGGGCAGATGTGACCCAGGACCTCCTAACCCTGCAGGATCTCTTTTCACAAGAAGATGCTGTGTTTTCAGGAAGCTACTGGCCCTCCGGCCCCCCTGGGCAGCCCTGGATGCCCACCCTCTCCCTGCCTGAATGCTGACAGCCGGGAGCAGGTGCCGTCAGGGGCAGGTTCCAAGAAATGTGCTGATGGCCCCCTTTCAGGATTCCTGGGCCTGGCACCAGCCTCCCCGCCCAGCAGGGTGATTAATGAGGCATTAGTGTGGTGTGAAAGCTCAGGCCTTCCAGAGTGGGCTGACGCTGCAGGTGGGAGGGGCCAGGCAGCAGATACCGCGCAGCTATGAAGAGGTGGCAGCCCTGAGCAGACGGGCTCATAAATAGGTCTCCTAACTGCGGATGGAAGGCTGGACATGGCTAGGTCTGCCTAGGTCAGCTCTGTGCCAATATCTGTCTTGTGCTGGTGGCGTGTCTGTGTTAAGCAAGGGGGCAAGTAGGGCCCATAGGGGGGCCCTCACATAACTGAGCCCTGGTTTGAGGTCTCGGAGGAGGAAGTGGGTCCCGAACCAGCCTCAGATGTGGTCCCTGTCTCCGATGGGATGACTGATGTGGTTACACAGCAGCGCGGAGCCCAGACATCATACACAGTTCATGCCCTCCTCGGTGGACTTGGTCACTGCCCAGGGGCAGTCCTCCCCCATCCTTGGGGGACCACAGTATGTGTGGCACATACAGGCCTCATGGCACCTGGGCAGAGTCATCCTGGGTCACCTGACTTAACTGAGAACTTCTGAAGTGTCTGGACCAGCAGGCGCCCTGTGCCTGACACCGGGAGCGATGAGTGCGGCCTCCTTTGCAGATGTGATCAAGTTAAGCTGGACTCCTGAGGGTGGCTTTTCAGTCCAGTGATTGTTGGGTGTCCTTGTAAGGAGAGAAGAAGGGACACAGACAGACACACAGAGGGGAGTTGGCTATGTGATGATGGGGACCGAGATTAGGGTGAGGTGTCTGCAAAGCCAAGGAACCCTCAGGATTGTTGGCCACAGCAGAAACTCGAAGAGCCAAGGAAGGATCATCCCTAGAGCCATCTGAGAGAGCTCAGCCCACCAAAACCTTGATCTTTGACTCCTGGCCCCCAACACCATCTGAGACAAGCACAGGAGACTGTCTGCTAAGAGACAGGAAGGATAAAGCTTGGCAACAAACTCTAGATGATGAACTTGCCCACTGGCTCCTTCCGGCAAACCTTGGCAATCATGTCAGCACACAAGAGGATGCTGTCACTCTGGTCTCCATGGCACGCTCCGGGCACACGGTCTGCCCAATGCTGGCTGGGCCACAGGGACGGATGGGGTCAGTGCCCTGGGACAAGCACCGTCGGAGAACCCTGGGCCTGCTGTCCAGGAGCTCAGCTCTGCCCACCTGGGTATCGAGGTGGCAGGACTGAGTGCAGACCTCTCCCAGGTGCCCCTCCTGCTTTGTGTTGTGGAAGGTGCAAGTGGAAACAGGTCAGGGGCTTCAGGCATCCACCACACTCATCCTGGAGGACCAGGGTTATGTTAGATCCCATTCCTAGGCTGGCCTGTCCACCCCAGGACTCTCCAGCTGGTATGATTTGTCCCACCTGGTATGCTGTCCTCAGTTCACGTTGGCGCTGGCTGGGTTCAGGACAGATGGCCACCTCCTGTGACTGGGGGCCAGGCCATGGCTGCCCTGTGAACTCTCTGAGGCTTGAGGATGGGGTGAGTGGGCACCGAGGTGGGTCCTGGCTGTTTTCCACCACCCTTGAGGCAGAGCCCTGGGTATCTTGGGAAGGTCAGGAGGTTCTGGCTTCATATGATGTTTCTCTTTGGCCTTTCTCTGACACTCAGGTGTGGCTAAGGCTCCTTCCTGCATGTCTGTATCCAGCTGGGTGACCTCTGGGTCTGCCCCAGGCTGTGAGGGGCCCTGGCGAGTATTACCCCTGTGTGGGGGTCCCAGGATTGCTGGAGACCCTGGAAGCTCCCTGGAGCGGGGTGGAGAGGTGGGGGCCCCTGTGTAGATGGTCCAGCCTGGGCAGGGCTGTGGCCAGGACAGTACAAGCTCACACTAGCTGTCCCCTTCCTGAGTCTGTGCTCCAGGAAGAGGGTGTTGGGTGGCACCCAGAGCAGGGCCCCTTTGTGATGGGGTAGCGTTTGGTTTCCCCCAGGCACAGCAGGGCCAGGCTTGTGCCAGGGAGGTTTCTAGACCTGGAGACCCAGGGAAGGGATGCTGTACTGGGCTCTCGTGACTCTCAGGTCTCAGCCCAGTGTCCAACTGAGGGCAGGTCAGGGAACTTGTCTGCCCCAAACCTTCTGTGTGCCTGGTGGGCATGCATCAAACGAGTCAATGAATGACTGAGTGTATCTGTGACGTGGGGGTGCAAGGCCCAGCTCACACACAGATCTGCTGAGCCCCAGCCAGGCTCTGCCTCAGGACCGCCCTCGGCTAGCACCAAGCAGAAGGTTGGGAGTCTGCGCCCTGTGCTCTGAATGCTTCTGTTTTACCCACACTGTGTGGCAAGATGCTCCTGTCCCCTCTCAGAGCTGGTACTGCCCTCCTGGTGATCCTGGTGGGGCTCTGGGTGAGTGGTGGGTGAGTGAGGGGGAGGCCAGCTCACATCACAGCGTAGATCCTGACTTTCCCAGGATTCCCAGGGCCCTGCCTCTCCAGGGTAGTGGAAAACAGCCAGGACCTATCTGGGTGCCCACTCACCCCACCCTCGAGTCTCAGAGAGCCCACAGGCCACCGAGGCACAGGTCCCTAAAGGCCAGGGTCAGGCTTCCTGCCCTTAGAGCTACCTTCCTGCCTTGGGCTGCAAGCAAGGGCTGGGAGAATAGTGGCTTTGTTGCCCTCTGGTGGAGATAATCAGCCATGGCAGGTGCCCAGGGTTGCTTGAGTGTGAGAATTCTCCAGACATGCTGACCACCCTCCCTGAGATGTGGTCTCCATGGAAGAAGCAGAGAAAGAAAATTTGTATGGGAACCTGAGGGCCAAGTGGGAGTTGAGGATCTTCTCTGTATTTTCTTGTCTGCTCCTGACAGCCTGTAGTGTGACGTCAGGAGTCTCACTGCTGAAGCTGAAGTGTATGAATTGGAGAGAGGTGGAGTACGAGCGTGAGAGAGGAAAGACCCAGTCAGGGGGTCCCAGGGTGAGAATGGGGTGGGGGCCTGACAGTTCATCTGGGCCCTCGTCTACCCATCCACCCACCCACCCACTCACTCATCCTCTATCCATCCTTCATCCATCTACCTACCTATCTATCTCCCACTCCCTATCTACCCACCCACCCACCTATCCAATTATCCCTCATCCATTCTCCATCCTTCCTCCCTCCCTCCATCTAACCATCCATTCCACTCATCCATTCGTCCATCCATCCCCCCATCCATCCATCCATCCCTGAACCCCTCTGTGTGTGGGCCTTACGGTCAGCTGATTGCCAGTCAGCCAGCCCCCTGCCCAGGGAGTGAAGATAGAAAACCCAGGTGCCGACACCTGTTGTGAAGAAACAGGTCAGGGTGAGGGTGATGAGGCGGGGAGGGCTGCAGCTGTGTGGACACATAGGAGTGGGCCCAGGTGGTGGCATATCTGGATGGGGAGCCCTAGGGGAGCAGGGAACAGGACACCTGCATGTATAGGGTGACATTTGGTAGGCTAAGCCAGGGGTGGGCCTTGCTGGAATCTGTGGCCCTGTGCCCACCTATGGGGCTGTGTCTGCCTGTGGTTTCTGGATGTGGTAGGTGAGGTGGTTCTGATTTGGATTTTCAGGCTAGTTGGCATCCTTAGCCTTGGAGAAGACTGTGGCTCACTTTGGGGCCAGGCTGGTTACCATGGTGACATCTGTCCACTCTGGGAGATCAGACCAGTGGTGATGGGAGAGGCGGTTGGGGGTGCTCTGTGCTGGTGGATGATGAGCTGGAAGAGGCGCCAGGTGGCTTTATGGTCCTGGTCTGATTACCTTTTGCTGAAGGAGTGGAGCAGGTGCATCCGGGCAGTCTGACCTCCATGCTGGGAGGGTAGGTGTGGCTTAGGAGGTGGCCCTCAGCCCCAGGAAGCAGTGGGCTTTCAGGCACATGCCAGCTAAGGCCAAGACCTTCCCATACATCTGACCACAGGTCACGGCCGCTCGGTGTTCCCAACCTCTCAGGTCTCTGTATCTCCATCTGAAGACTGAGGCTGACTCTGGTCTCCTTGCTGGCCCTGACCCTCCCATGTCTGCAGGCCCTGACCTGCAGACGGGTTTCTATCCAGGCAGGCAGGTTCGGCTGACTTTGAAGGACAGGGGGCGGAAAGGGCCTCCGGTAGTCACTCTTAGTGGATCTCCATCCTGGTGGGGGAGTGTGATCCCCCTTGACAACCTGGGAGGCCGTAAGTCCTGCCTCTTTCTGTTCTACTTCCCAAAGACACCTTTATGGTGACTGCCCACTCCCCCAACAAGTTCACCAGACCCTCCATGAACCGACAACCCCTCCTCCATTTGTGAGTCCCACCTCTCTTCCTCCCTCCCCTAAACCTCCCTGTCCACCTTCCACTCCCTTCATGTTCCATGGAGCCTCCGGGTGGGCTATGTCCCACAGGAAACACCAGTGACTGTTGCTTGGATTCGGAGTCATGGTGTTGCCACTTGTCCCAGAATACAATGGGGCTCCGTAGGGTTTTCTTTCTTCCTTCCTTTTTTAAGTCCATGGACGGACTGTTTTATTTTTACATGTCCCAATACAAACAAAACTTAATTCATTGTGCTCATGAGGAATCTGTACATAGACCAAGAGGCACTTGTTCAAACAGAACAAGGGAACACTGAATGATTTAAAATTAGGAAAGGTGTGCGACCGGGTTGTATTCTTTCACCATACTTATTCAACCTGTATGCTGAGCAAAGAATCCAAGAAGCTGGGTTCTATGAGGAAAAATGTGGCATCAGGATTGGAGGAAGACTCATTAACAACCTACGATTTGCAGAAGATACAACCTTGCTTGCTGAAAGTGGAGAGGACTTAAAATACTTACTGATGAAGATCAAAGACCACAATGTAAAGAAAACAAAATTCCTCACCAATAAACAACATTCTTATCAATGGAGAAAAGATTGAAGTTGTCAAGGACTTCATTCTTCTTGGATCAATTATCAACACTCATGGAAGCAGCAGTCAAGAAATCAGACGACGTATTGCATTAGGCAAATCTGCTGCACAAGACTTGTTTTAAAGTATTGAAGAGCAAAGATGTCAGCTTGAGGACTAAGGTGTGCCTGACCCAAGCCATGGTATTTTCAATAACCTCATATGCATATTAAAGTTGGACAATGAATAATTGATACATTTGAGTTGTGGTTTGGAGGAGAATATTAAAAGCACCATGTGCTGCCCATAGAACCAACAGATCTGTGTTGGAAGAAGTGCAGCCAGAGTGCTCCTTGGAGGCCAGGATGGCCAGACTTTGTCTTTTGTACTTTGGCCATAGTGTCAGGAGGGACCAGTCACTGGAGAAGGATAGCATGTTTGGTAAACTGGAGAGTCGGAGAAAAAGAGGAAGACCCCCAGCAAGATGAATTGGCAAAGTGGCAGCGTCAATGGGATCCAAAGTAGCAACGATAGTGAGGTTGGCCCAGGTCCAGCCAGTGTTTCGTTCTGTTGTGGCTAAGGTCAGTATGAGTCAGTCCCGACTCGATGGCACGCAACAACAACAACAACAACAACTTTCCTCTCTAATAGAAACGGGGGAGCAGGTCTTTCTTAGAATGTTGTTGGAGAATGGCCACAGCACCATGATTTCCTGGCAAAGTTGTCATTGTTGTCAGGTGCCATCAAGTCGGAACCGACTCATAGCGACCCCATGCACAGCAGAATGAAACAATGTCCGATCCTGGGCCAACCTCACCACCGCTGCCACACTTGAGTTCATCAATGCTGCCACTTGGCCAATCCATCTCGTTAGGGGTCTTCCTCTTTTACTCTGACCCTCCACCTTACCCAGCATGACATCCTTCTCCAGCGACTGTTCCCTCCTGACATTATGTCCAAAGTAGGAGAGACGAAGCTTAGCCATCCTGGCCTCCAACGAGCACTCTGGATGCACTTCTTCCAAAACAGATCTATTGGTTCTTTTGGCAGTCCGTGGCACTTAAAGTTGTACTAGTGATATAATGCGAACACGAAGAGGTTGCCTACCATCCTCATCTGTCTGGTCTAGTCATTCCTGGCCAAGGGCATCATCATCGGGGCTCATGTGACTTCCCATGGTGGCTGTATTCCAGGAGCAGGTCTCATTGGCATGGTCCCAGGAGGAGGAGGTCCCATTATTGGATCACGGGAGTCCCCCATAGATGGGGGCTAATGTGCTGTGGCACTGCAGGTTAATGCGCTAGACTGCAAAGTCAATTTGAATCACAAGCTGCTCCTTGGAAACCCTATACAGGGTTGCTATGGTTTGGTAAGGTGGAGGGTCAGAGAAAAAGAGGAAGACCCCCAACGAGATGGATTGGTCAAGTGGCAGCATTGATGGACTCAAGTGTGGCAGCGGTGAGGATGGCCCAGGACCGGGCAGTGTTTCGTTCTGCTGTTCATAAGGTTGCTATGAGTCGGTACCAACTCGATGGCACCTAACAACCACAACAGCTTGGGTCGGAGCCAACTCGACGGTACTTATTAACAACAACATCATCATGTTGGGGCAAGGAGGACCTGGGAGACTCAGGGGGAGGTGGGCCATGGCACCTACTTAGCAACAGAGAGGCTTTCCTTGCCAGCTGGACTCTGAGCTTCCATTCCACCTGTTTCTCACAACGACCCTTCAGATTCTGTTTGCGTTTCCTACCCTGACAGTAGTCTTTCTCACAGAGGGAGAGCTATGGGCGAGGTATGTATCCTAGTTGTCACAGTGCTACCTGAGCATGTTGCTTGTCAGGCTAGGCACAGCCCCCTCCATAGGCATTTTTTGTGTGGGTGTGGTGGTGGTGGTAGAATGTACACAAAAACACTCAGGAATATATAATCATTTAAACAACCAAAGGGCACATTCTGCAAGCCTGCCTCCTGGTTACCAGCACCTGGCCGCCAGCACTCAGCCTTTCTCTTCCCATGAGTCTAGAGTCCTCAGCTGCTCTCTCTCTCCATGCCCTCATCTATGCCTCCATCTCTGGTGTTGCTGCTTCTCTGGATAGGGTCCCACATTCTGCTCATGCTCCTCTCCCTCAATGGTCCTGGGGTCCTCTGTTCCTTGACTGACTGCAGGATTAACTACTCCCCTCTCCTCCATAGGTATTTCAATAGGTGATTTTTCAGAATCGGTTTGCCAGACCTTTCTTCTGCAGTCCCTCTGGGTGTGCTTGAACCACCAACCTTTGTTAGCAGTCAAGGGCATATATCACCTGCACCACCCAGAGACTCCTCCCTCCTCACACCTCTGCTGGACTCTGAAAGGGCTTTCTGCAAACTTGTGGCTTTCCTTGAGCCCCAAGGCCACACTGTGTCAGTTCTCGGGGTCCAGAGATGCTAAGACCTAAGCCCTGCATCCCAGGAGTCCCTGGCAAACCCCAGAGAGGTGTGGGCTCAACCGTGGAGGAGTTCAGCAAGGAATGTTCCCAGGACCACCATGGTGGAGGGCCTGTGACTTTTTCCCAGAGCCAACAGCCAGGTGACTCTGGAAATCCAGAGTGGGTAAGTCCTGTCTGCCCCTTTCTAGGTGACACATTCTTGGTTTCAAGGGTTGCCCTGGAAACCACAGATGGCGAAGGGCTGGTGGGGTCCAACCTCTGTTGATTCTGGAAAAATCTCCTGGAATCTGAGTGACCCATCATTCCTCTTGGGGACCCGCCTCCAAAGTGCCTTCCCCCCGGAATCGCTTTCCTGGTTCTCCTGGGCCAGAGCGCACCCTGCCCTGTTCTCCTGAGCGCCGCCTAGTGGTTTCTTTTTGCATTTCTTAGCATATTGCAAAGTAAGGGATCAGGCATCTCTTTCCTTTGTCTTTTCCTGAGGAAAGACCTACTCAATGCTGCCAGTTCCTGGCTGGTGTCCCGCCTGCTTCTTCTCTTTCCCCACTTCCTGGCTGGTGTCCCGCCTGCCTCTTCTCTTTCCCCACTTCCTGACTGGTGTCCCGCCTGCCTCTTCTCTTTCCCCACTTCCTCACCAAAGCCATCCGGTCTTTTGTAAGTCGACATTTAAATGATCAGGTATTTGGGGCCCCAGCGATGCCCACGCAAAGGCGTTTGTATACAGGATGGAGAATAAGTCTTTCTATTACCAGGCCAAGAAAGCCCAAACTTACTGCCGGAGAGTGGATTCTGAGCCATGGCCCTACTCCGTAGCGTTCCCTTGGCTGTTGTTTTATGTAGATCACCAGGACTTTCTTTTGCAGTGCTGCTGGATGGGAATGGTTGAGAGCAAACCATTTGGGATAACCAGGAACTTTATTGAAAGTTATTAAGAACAGCAACAACAGGACCCAGGAAAAACCACCCACAGGAATAGGAGTTTTAAAAATGGATTGCCGATAACATCCATTGTGGAGCAACGTGTGCTGAATGGCCCGGCTGCATTTTGTTGAGACCACATATGACCTTGTCCATTCAGATGCTGATTCATTTCAGACAGAGTAGGGGTACCATGAAAGATA
Organism: Chrysochloris asiatica; assembly: GCF_000296735.1. Lineage (NCBI taxonomy): Eukaryota > Metazoa > Chordata > Mammalia > Afrosoricida > Chrysochloridae > Chrysochloris > Chrysochloris asiatica. The sequence goes on along the minus strand of NW_006408691.1, from coordinate 3,718,192 downwards.
AAGTCTGTGGGTGGAGCAAATGACTACTAACTTCAGTTTGAACCCACAGTGGAACTGTGGAAGAAAGACCTGGAGGCATGCCTTCAAAAAAATTATATCCGAGAAAACTTTACTCTGACTCACATGGGGTTGATACAAATTGGAGTTGGCTGGATTGAAAATGAGGGAAACGGAGAGGGAAGGGAAGGGAGAAGCCCACCAGAGAGTTCCTAGAGAGGCCACCAGGGGGCAATGTTGGATCAGGACAGCTTGGTTACTGTCTCGGTGAAGACGCTAAAGATATGCTGTCTTGGGCTAAGGGTCTAAGGGAGAACGCTACACTTTAACAAAGCCAGGCAATAAATCCTGAATCATCAGAGCCAATAAAACCGGGGCTGGGAGAGAGGGTGGTGGTAGTTGCATTGCAAAAGCATTCCTCCTTTGATGAAGAATCAGTGTGATCCTTCAACTATTTCAGTACTCTCTTACAGCAGCTGTGAAGACTGCACTTGTCCAAGCAGACACGGCTGGTTCCCTCTGAGTCTGCCTATGAGTGTTATCAGCCAATGGAGGCTTCTTCTAGGAAGTCTATTCAGATACGCCCCTCTATGCACATCCCCTGAGCCCCCGCACCTCTGGGTGGACCTCTTGGGATGCCCTCTCCACCCACCTTGTCCTTCTCCATGTTTCTGTCTGACTCTTGGTGTCTTGGAGAGCAGAGACCCTTTTTATCCCATGGACTTGACAAGTTCATCTTGAGGGTGTGAGTTAGTGATGTCATCCAGCACCACTGCCCTGTGCTGAGGTGGGGCGGGGCTAATGGGAATGGAGATTGGAATGTGTGGGGTTGGCAGATCTTCTGAGGGACAGGAGCAGAGATAACCACCCAGAAAGGTGGGGTGTATCCTGGAGCTGGGCTTGTTTACACAGCCACTGCCCTCCAGATAGAGCCTTCCCCAGGACAACCAGCCAGGCATGATTCCCCATTGCTGCCCCTGGGGGTGGGGTGGGGGCAAGGGCAGGCAGAGCTTTAAGTAAGCGGGGGTTTCTCCCCACCCTCAATTTTAAAGGTTGTTGTTAGGTGCTGTTGAGTTGGTTCTGATTCATAATGACGTTTGGTACAATAGAACATAACACTGTCTGGTCCTGGGCCATCTCCACCATTGAGCTACATTTATTTGAGCCACTGTTTCAGCCAATGTGTCAATCCATCTCATTGAGGGTCTTCCTCTTTTTCACTGACCCTTCACTCTACCAAGCATGATTGTCCTTTTCCAGGGACTGGTCCCTCCTGATGCCATACCCAAGTGACAAATTCTCCCACCCTCACGTTTAAGAAATGTTCTGACTGTACTTCTCCCAACACAGATTTGTTTGTTCTCCTGGCAGTCTGTGATATCTTTTCATATTCGTCAAAGACGTCTATTCTTCTCCTGTTTTCCTTATTCATTGTCCAGCTTTCACATGCATATACTCATTATACTAATTTTCACTTGCTGCTCCGCCAAGCTTATGTGGTTTAGAACAACACAAGTTTATTGTCTCACAGATTTGGAGGCCAGAAATGAAGGTGTGGGCAGGGCTGTGCTCCACTTGGAGGTTCTATGGAAGGGAGATTATATGGTGGACTTTCAGAAAAACAAGCAAATCCATCTTGGAGGAAATAGAGTCAGGTTGTTTCTTAGAACGCTCTTTAGACACGAGGATGATGATGGCAGGACTTCGGCATACTTACTTCACCAGCGAAGACTCAGTCACTAAAAAAGGTCTCGTGGTTGGTAGAAAGTCAGCAAAAATGAGGAAAGAAACCTCCAAGGTGGGTTGACGCAGTGGCTACAGCTGTGGGCTCATACAGATCCATGATTTTGAGGATGGTGCAGGACCAGAGAGGGCTTTGTTCTATTACGCACAAGATCAGAACTGGCTTGATAACAGTTAAGAACGACTACTCCTGGTCTGATGCTTTATGTTAAGCACTGGACTGTGAACCATAAGGTCGGCAGTTCAAACCCACCAGCTGGTCCTTGGAAACCCTGTACAGGATTGCTGTGAGTTGGAATCGACTCAGCAACACTTAACAGCAACTACAAAAGTGGACTCCGTTTCTAGCTTCTAGAGACCTCGGAGCTCTGGTAGCGTAGTGGTTATGAATCGGGCTGTGAACCTTAAGGTCAGTGGTTCGAAACTACCAGCCTCTCCATGGGAGAAAGATGAGGCTTTCTACTCCCATAAAGATTTACAGCCTTGGAAACTCTGTACAGGGTCGCTATGGGTTGGAACCGACTCGACGGCACTTAACAACAACAACGAGAGACCTCCTGCATTCATTGTTTAATGACCTCCTCCTCCATCCTTGAAGTCAACACTGCGGCGTTTCTCTGGCCGTTTTGATCCCCTCCACATCTCTTTTCGCTGGTAGCATAGTGGTTATGAATTGGGCTGCTAACTTCAAGGTTGGTAGGTTGAAACTACCAGCTGTTCTGCAGGAGAAAGATGAGGCTTTCTGCTCCCGTAAAGATTTACAGCCTCGGAAACCCTGTACAGGGTCACTATGAGTCGGAACTGACTCTACAGTACTTAACAACATCTCTTTCGCTGTCTCTTTCCTGACTTGTTCTACTTTTAAAGGACCTTGTGATTAAATTGGGCCCACTCAGATAATCTCAGGGTTAACTGATGGTTGTTGTTGTTAAGTGCCGTCAAGTCGGTTCCAGCCCATAGTGAACTCTGTTTCTGAGGAGCGGCTGGTGAGCTTGAACCGCCGACCTTGCTGTCCAGTGAATTAACCCACAGCGCCATATCTTAATTCTATCTGTGTCCTTTACTCCCTTTGCTATGTAGCTTAAACATATCTGCAGGTTCCTGAGGTTCAAACATGGACGTCTCTGGGATGGGGCGTTAGTCTACCTGTCATAGTCATTGAATGTTGAAAAAGAGAAAAAAATTAGAAACATTAATTGCAGGCTCCCCCACCCAGGTTTATCAGGGGTAACATTTCTAATGGCCCCCTTGTGGTGTGTGTTTGTGGATGGGGCCTCTTTGGCTCTCTCTGTGTCTCCCAGACCTGTTGGGAGTCTTGCCCGATGTGCTCATCTGGGGTCACGAGCAGGTTCCTGGGTATCATGGTCTTATTAGCTGTCATCTGCTGAGACTGCAGGCTATTCTACGGCTTGGGGGTGCTATCTCCCCCGTGTCCAGCCCCCAGGAGTCAGAGAGGGAAACAGATGGCAAGCTTGGTATACCTGGAGTCCAGTGGGACCCAGAAACAACTTGCTGTACAGAGTTCGCCCCCATCTCTGCTTACACGTCTCTGGGAGGTGGTGCTGTGAGGATTCAATCCCATCCGCATTGATTTCTGGGTGTGTGGGTTACTGTGCCAGGCTTTGTCAAATGAGGGGGGTGTTTTCTGTTGCATGGAGCCAATGGGGGTCTCTGTGGGTCAAGGCCATGGAGCTGTGCCGGGACCTGCCTGCGGGTTTCTTAAGGAACCTCTTGCAGGCCCCGTCCTGGAGAGGGCTAAGGGTGGGGCATGGACTCAGAGGGTGCTGAAGTCAGTGGGTGGCCAGCTCAGGAGGGGCTGTTTCACCTGGGACCTCAGATCCCAGCTGGGTGATATCCCTGCATTCAGGCCATTTGAGGGGACGTCACTGGCTGCAGCCACATCAGTACCTTATGGAGGGGTTGCTGAGGCCTATATAGCCAGGCATGGGGGGTTCACAGAACCTGGGCTCCCCCCCTACCCTAGCCAGGAACCCTCCCTGGGCAGTGTGGTGACAGCTTTCTGGAGATGGTGCTACATCTTGGGTTTGTAAGTTGGCGGCTTGTTTGGGGCAATTTTTGCTCCACAGATGCTTAGAAAGATGACTCATTTCCTCAGCTGGGGGTAGGGGTTGGGCTCTGCCTTTGGCTGCCAGCCCTGGCTCCAACTCTTCCTGGCAGAGTCTTCTGGGGATCCACAGAGCTCAACCTTGGCCCTCGACCCCAGAGGGAATGTGGTCCGGGAGCTTCGGGAACAAGCCGAGGCGGGTGCCGGCCTGGCAGCCCTGTGCTTGGGGTGGCGAGCCTGGGGAGACAGCTCAGGCTTGTGAGGTCTTCTCCATCCCAGCAGCAAACAGAGGAGGACTGAGCCTTGAGGCTGAGCTGCCCTGGCCTTTCACTGCTGACCCGTTTGCATTTAGATCTGTCCTGACTCCATCTGTAATCAGTAGCAAGCCAGAGTGCTAATTTCTGCTGCAGTTCTGTTTCATGTTCCCAGCAGTCTTCACACCATTATGTACCATCTTCATTTCAAGGAGGAGGAAGCCCAGGGCCAGGGAGGTTTGCTATTGGCCAAGCTCTCCCAGGGTCAGAGGGGGCAAACCAGTCAGCCCTGAACCTATGCCCATGGCCCCCAGTGCCCGTGGTCAGCCTGGAACCCTGGCCTATGGTTCTTGGAATTGGAATCCATGTCTGTGGGCCAGCCTAGAACCAGTGCCTGTGGGCTAGCTCTGGAACCCATGCCCATGGGCCATGCCCAGTGGGGTTTGAATCATCCAGAGAGTAAGGTGCCAAGCCTGGATGCTCTGTTTGTGCTCCTGTTTCTTGGGCTAGCTGCTGCCTTTCTGCGGCCCTACTGGAGCTGGTGGGATGGTGCCTGGGTCATAAGAAGGGTCCCAGGGCCATGTAACAAGGAGGGGCCCAGTGGGATGCAGAACAATGTCGAGCATGTGGGAGACCCTCTCCCTAATAAGGTCTGAAGTTGGTCAGGCAAGCACATGATTCTGCTCTTGTGGGTTCAGCAGTACTGCTTTAGGACCTCTGGTCTCTACAACTATGAGAGAATGTGTTTGTGCTGTTTGCAGCTACTTAGCTTGTCATTTGTTCCCCAGCCCCAGAGAACACAACCCCCTCCCACTGTGGCTTGGGTCACCCTGCTGCCTTTAGTCCAGGTGGATGGCCAAGGGACCCCACCCCTTGTATAGCTCTGTCCCCCACCCTCAACCAGGAGACCTCAGTGTTGCCCTTGGACACACCCTCCCCTCTCTGGCCTCCGCCTTGGCCACCTTTCTCTCCTAACCCACTTTCTGTGACTGCTTAGAACCCAAACCCATCCCACCTACCAGCCTCCACCAGGGTCCCAAGCCCCAGCTTGCAGTGGGGTGCAGGGAAAGGTGGACATCCCCGACAGGGGCTTCAAGCCTGTTCCATGGAGGAGGCTGAACAGGCATGTTGGCCCCACCACCCAGCAGGCTTACACAGGGAGCTCTGATTGTCCCCCTAGGGAAGGAAGGGCTGGGTACTGGAACATTCCTGGGGAGATACATAGGCAAGCCCCAGCTTGTGTCCTGCTGGGGAGGGACCCCCCCACCCCCACCCCTCTATACAGCTTGGCCCATCTCTTCAGCCTAGGTCTGCTTCTCCAGCTAGCTTCCAGCCTGGTATTCCAGGGAGTTTCAGACTGTCCAGGCTGCAGGAAGGGGTGATTGTTGGCCTCTGATCCTAGCTCCTGCCGGGTAGCCATCCCTGCAGCCCCAGTCAAGGGCAGGTTCAGGCGTCCCTCCAGCTCGTGGTTTGGGTGGGCCCCCTGCTGGAACTCTCCTCTTCTCACCAGCTCTACTTTCTGATCAGCAATGCTTTCTTTTCCTTCTGTTCTTAACTGAGGTGAAATTCAAGTCACAAACAATTGTTGCTGTTGTTAAGCGCTGTTGAGTCAGTTCTGACTCATAGCGACCTTGTATAGAATGTCTGAGGAGCAGCTGGTGGGTTTGAACTGCCGGCCTTGTGCCATTTTAAATGGAATAATTCACAATGTGGTACAACCACCACTTCTACTGAGCTCCAAAGCATGTCATCCCCCGGAAGGTGTTCCCACTAACCAGCCACTCTTCATTTCCCCTCCTCTAGGCAACCTCTAGGGCTATGGACCACAAGGCTAGTGGTTTGAGCCTACTAGCTGCTCTGCAGGAGATAGATGAGGCTTTCTGCTCCTACAAAGATGTACAGCTTTGGAAACCTTATACAGAGTTGCTATGAGTCAAAACTGACTTAACGGCATTTAAAAACAACAAAAGCAATGGACAACCATTGGAGTCTTGGTATGGCGCTGTAGAATCAGCACTCAACCGTAAAGTCGGTTTGAGCCAAAAGGTCGGCGGTTCAAACTCACTAGCTGCTCCTTAAAGAAATTCTGTGGTTGCTATGAGTTGGAAATAATTTGAGAGCCCTTAACAACAACAACAACAACAGACAACCACTGGACTCTTAGTGTGGCGCTGTAGGATTAACAATGGACTGAACCACAAGGTTGTCAGTTCAAACCCACCAGCTGCTCCTTGGAAACCCTATATAGGGTCGTTATGAGTCAGAACTGATTCAATGGTACTTAACAAAAACAACAACAGACAACCACTGGAGTCCTGGGGTAGCACTGTAGGGTAAGCACTGGACTGCTAGCTGCAAGGTCTGTGGTTCAAACCCACTAACTGCTCCTATGAGTTGGAACCTACTCACCAGCACTTAACAGCAATAATAACAGATAACCACTGGAGCATGGTGATTTTGTAGGATAAGTACTGGACTGAAAGCCACAAGGTCAGTGGTTCGAGCCCACCAGCTGCTCTGTGGGAGAAAGATGAGGTTTTCTGTTCCTGCAAAGATTTACAACCTTGGGAACTCTACATAGGGTCACTATCAGTGGGAACCAACTCTACAACAGCAGACAACCGCAAATCGACTTTTTATCTTCTGTGCATTTGCCTATTCCAGATATTTTGTATTGATGGAATCATAGATATCTGTGGATGCCTATGAAGGTTTTTAAGGTTCATCCGTACTGAAGCATTATCAGTACTTCTCTTTGTTGTTGTTGAAGTACCATCGAGTCGGTTCCCAGTCAGAGAGATCCAGTATAGTGTTTCCAAGGAGAAGCTGATGGGTTTGAACTGCCGACCTTGTGGTTAGTAGCTCAATGCTTTATCCTACAGCGCCACACCAGGATTCATTTCGCTTTAGGGTAATATTCCGTTGTATGGATGGACCACATTCTGGGTCTCATTTTGTCTACTGATGGACACTTGTTTTATTTCCACTTTTTGGCTGTTGTGAATACCAACTGTGTGAGCATCCTTGTGCAAGTGCTGGGAAGGGGGTGGGTGGTGGTGGGAACTCTGGTTGTCATATCCCTTGGGTAGACACACGCCTGGCAGTGAAATTGCTGGGTCATATGAGGAAATTTTGAGGCAGGCATGGCTTACTGGTGGCATCTTCCTGGCTACAACCTTGTAGGGACTCTCTAACCTCAGCTGGCTCCTAGCCTCACCTGCGGCTTTAGGGAGAGCAAGTGTCCAGGGGTTGGGGATGAGTGAGAAGGAGAAGGGGGCAGCCTTTATGAATGGGCTTCTCCACTCCCACCCCTCAGCCCTGGCTTGGGGTCCAGGGACAACTCTACAGCTTTCTAGAACATGGGGAAAATGCTTCCCTACTCCCCACCCTCAGGGACAAGGCTGAGTCTTCCTGAATGGATGGGGGTGGGGTGGGGGAGATGCTACCTTCCACAGGCTTGGGACTGTGCTCTTGGGTGAGTTACCTGGAGATTTGGGTCTAGGGGGCTAGTCTCTGGTTCTTTCCTAAGCAGAATCTTCTTGGCCCCCAGCTTTCGATTCAGGGCAGGAGCTGGCTGGCTTAGAGCCACCTGGACCTGGCTTGTGGGGGCTCAGGTCTCCCCTGTCATATGTTGGAGGAGTGGGGGCTGTCTGGTTCCCAAGTTGCGGGGTTCCATGAGGCCCCCAGACTGGTTTGAGGGTCAACCACTGGGGCGGGCTCTTAGATGGAGTATACACAAGGGAAATTCCAGCCCTGTCGGGGAGGTAGGCTGGGTCAATTTCAGGAGGAGTGGGGAGGGGGCAGACACTGCTGGAATTTGGCTTCAGGATATCCCGGCCCCTATCTGTGGTGATTGATGGATTTTGTCTGCTGCGCCAGCCCTGTGTAGGGTCATGGCCAGGAAGCATCCAGATTCCCCACCCAAACCTGGAGCCCCACGCACCCCCATCCAAGGTGCAGGAAGACAGTCTTTTTTGGGAGCCCTCCATCCACTCCTGCATCGAGTGCTTACCTTCCTGGGCCCTGGCAGGACTCTGGGCCCCTGTCTCCCGTTTCTCAGGCCACATATATGAGCTGCCCACCAAAAGTCCTAGCCCTGGTCAGCTGCTGAGTTCCCATAGGTCAAGCGCCACTGTTGGTCACGTTGGGGTGTAACTGGCAGAGCCCACAGCTTCTCCTGGCCCTGGGCTGCTGTCCATCCACCCTGCCTGGGAGACCTACTGCATGTTTAGGATTTAAATAGGAAATACACTCAGGGAGATGCAATTCCAGAGAACATATTATGAGAACCCAGCTCCCTCCCACCTGCCCCAGGCCTCAGTGTCTCCCTAGGACCACACACTCATCCCTTACCCTCACGTATCCCCCAAGGGAGGGTCCACTCTCAGAGTTTCAGCACGACTGGGCTATATGGGGCATTAAAATACTGGGCATTAAAGGCTCATAGATCGCAATGAGATGACTGATGGTTCAAGATTGACTAGCAGGTCCCCAGCTGCCTGGAGCAACCATCCAGCTGGGAGACCCCTGCTCACTCGGCATGGCTGGGGCAGTGGTCTACCCAGCAGAGGAATGACTGCACTCAGGACCTCTGAACACACCTGCAAGTTCAGGGAGGCCATGCCACACCTGGGTGTTTGATCTGGCAGGGGGTTAGCACTCACCACCTTCTTGCTGGTTTCTCTTGACATCTGGAGGTTCAGGGACTTGAGTTGGGGGCCGAGGCTTTAAGTGAGGCTTGACACTGGAGAAGATGCCTTGGGTCATTTCATGTAAATTCCCCAAACAGTAAACCCACCCCCACACTGAAAACCCCTGGACCAGAGCTAGTCCTGGATCCTCTGTCAGGTGACACAGGGGACGGAAGGGCCACTCTGAGATGTTAGGGGCAGGGAGGGACCAAAGAAGTCACTCCTATCCCCAGTAACCACAGTGTTCCTGAGAGAGGAGCGGGTTTGCAGACCAAGAATTAACAGGGAAGGTCAGACCTTCTGTGCGTCTGCTGGACTGTCCTGCTCCCAGACAAACACCAGCCTCCTGGACAGACCCCTTCCCTGGGGTCCTGGGTGGTCCTTTGCAGGGCTGCTGTGATTTTGGCTTCAGAGACAGATGTCTGCACTGGCCATTTTCCCTTAGTGTGGAGCTGCTTGCCAATGCCCCCAAGACCCAGGACCATCAAGCGGGTGGCTCATCAGAACAGAATTGTGTTGTCTAACTGGTCCGGAGACCAGAAGGCTGGAATCGGGCACTGGTCAGCAGGCCCTCTCTGAAGACGCTACAGGAGGAACCTTCCTGGTCTCTCAGCTTCTGGAGGTCTGCGTGTACATGGGCCGTAGACACATCTTCACAAAGTCATCTCCCCTCTGTGTCTGTGTGGCTCTTCTCCTCTCTTATAAGGACCCTACTTAAGCCTATCCCAGGATGACCTCAGGTTGACCCTACTCACCATCCATTGTCATCTAGTTGATCCTGACTCATAGTGACCCTACAATGGGGAGATCTTTATGGGAGCAGAAAGTCTTTTTCTTTTTCCCACAGAGTGACCGGTGGACTTGAACTGTTAACCTTGTGGTTAGCAGCCCAACTCATAACCATTCGCTTTGCTACCAAGGCTCCTTTTGGAAGACCCTACCAGTCCTGTGTTGGAGTCCTGGTGTGGCACTGTAGGATAAGCACTGGACTGCTATAACTGCAAGGTTGGCTGTTCAAGCCCACCAGCTGCTCCTCAGAAACCTTATACAGCGTTGCTATAAGTCAGAACCAACTCATTAACACCTAATAACAACAACAACAATCCTATATTCCACAACTTGCCAGTCAGTTATACTGTGTTACCTTGTGTATTGCTGTGATGCTGGAAACTATACAACCAGCAGCGTTACCCATGGTGAACAGGTTTCAGCTGAGCTTCCAGACAAAGCTACACTAGGAAGAAGGAGAGGAGGACTATTTCTGAATGTATGTATGTTGTTGTTAGGTGTCATCTAATCTGTACTGATGCATAACAACCCTATGCACAATAGAATGAACCACTGCCTGGTCCTGGGCTAACCTCACAATCATTGCTACGCTTGAGCCCATCACTGC
>NW_006408691.1:3664896-3707296 GCF_000296735.1 Chrysochloris asiatica | reverse complement strand
AGATGCAACCCATACTGAAGGCTGTGCTCTTTGATTTCCATCAGTAAGTATTTTAAGTCCTCTTCACTTTCAGCAAGCAAGGTTGTATCATCTGCATATTTCTGATTGTTAATGAGTCTTCCTCCCAGTCCTGATGCCATGTTTTTCTTCATATAATTCAGCTTCTCAGATTATTTGTTTAGCATACAAGTTCAATAAGTATGGTGTAAGAATACAACCCTGTCACACACTTTTCTTAATTTTAAACCATTCAGTGTTCCCTTGTTCTGTTCGAACAACTGTCTCTTGGTCTATGTACAGGTTGCTCATGAGCACAATAAAGTGTTTCAGAATACTTATACTTTGAAGTTTTGTCCATAGCTTGTCATGATCCACACAATCGAAAGCCTTTGTGTAATCAGTAAAACACAAGTAAACATCTTTCTGGTATTCTCTACTTTTAGCCAAGATCCATTTGACATCAGCAATGATATCCTTCATTCCACATCCTCTTCTGAAACTGATTTGAACCTCTGGAAGTCCTCTGTCAATGTATGTTTGCAGCCATTTTTGTATTACCTTTAGTAAAACTTTACTCACCTGGGATATCAATGATATTGTCCGATGATTTCTGCATTCCGTTGGGTCACCTCTCTTTGGAATGGGCACAAATACGGATCTATTCCAGTCAGTTGGCCAGGTAGTTGTCTTCCAGATTTCTTGGTGTACATGATAGATTGCCTCCAGTGCCACATCAGTTTATTGAAAGATTTCGATTTGCTTTCCATAGGTTTCTGGTGCCTGGTCTTTGCCAATTCCTTCAATGCACCTTGGACTTCTTCCTTCAGGATCATTGGCTCTTGATCATATGCTACCTCTTGAAATGGTTTTACATCGACCGTTTCTTTTTGGCACATCAACTTTGTGTATTCCTTCCATCTTCTTTTCTTGCTTTCTGCATCATTCAATAATTTACCCAGAGAATACTACAAATAATTTACCTGGAGAATACTGCAAGTCGAGGCTTGAATTTTTTCCTTCAGTTCCCTCAGCTTGAGAAATGCTGAGCGTGTTCTTCCATTTTTGGTTTTCTAACATCAGGTCTTTGCACATTTCATAGTAATATTTGACTTTGTCTTCTCGAGCTGACCTTTGAAATGTTCTGTTCGTCTCTTGTACCTCCCCACTTCTCCCACTTGCTTTAACATCTCTACTCTGGAGAGCAAGTTTCTCAATGTACAGCTGCTGAAAACTTTATTAATAGAAGCAGAATATTATCAAATATAGTGCTGGAAGATGAACCACTTGGGTTGGAAGGCACTCAAAATAAGACTGAGGAAGAGCTGGCTCCTCAGAATAGAGTTGGACTCATTGATGTGGATGCAACAAAGCTTTTGGACCTTCATTAGCTGATGGACACAACTCAAAATTAGAAGAAACATCTGAAAACATCTGTTTATAATCAGAACCTGGAACATCCAAAGTATGAATCTAGGAACATTGAAAGTCGTCAAAAGTGAAATGGAACACATAAAGATCGATATTCAAGGCATTGGTGAGCTGATAGACTGGGATTGGCCATTTTGAATCTGACAATTCCTTGATTTACTATGCCGGTTACTGTTTCTAAGGTTCATCCATGTGGCGACACATATTAAGACTGCATTTCCCTTTATGGCTGAGTAACATTCGATAGCATGTCTCTACCACGTTTTATTTGTCTGTTGGTCTGTTTTGAACACATGGGCTGTTTCCACCTTTTGGCTGCAGAGACTAGTATTGCAGTAAGCACTGGCGTTCATGTGTCTTTGAGACCCTATTTGCACAACTGTTGGGTCTATGCCTGTTATTTTGTTCAAGGTCTTCTGAAGATTCTGGTCAACCTGTTCCTTCCTAGCATCAGGGGATGCTCTTGATGGCCCTGAATGCCAGGCCTGGGCTGGACACCGGGACTCGAAACCAGGTTGCACTGATCCCCAGGATAACAGTGCAGACAGACGCAGAGTCTGCACATCAGTGGGAGCGAGGGAGGCAGGTGTGCATGATGGGAATGGGGATGTACATGGGAACTGCAGGTGGAGCAGCAGATGGCTCTCCAGCAGTGACAGGAACCAGAAACATTTGGGCCTTCGGAATGTGGGCTCTCTGCTGGAGCTCAGGGTGACATGCTATGACTGACCTTCCCTGGTGTAAAGCCCAGTGCCCACCTCCAGTGTGGCCCTCTGTGTCCGGGAACCCGGGGGTCCTGCTGCACCAATAGTCGTGAAAGTGGACTGTCTCCAGCTTGCTGCTTCCACCACAGCCTGAGGACCCTATTCCTCTTTATTTTTTTGGACCCTATTCCTCTTGATCTACTGAGCTGGCCCTCTGCTTTGGCTTCCCTGCTGTGCTGGCCCGGAGAGCCTGGATGTCCCGGGCTCTGACCCCGGGGCTGGGCTGAGATCCGTCTAGCCCTGCGTAACTCTCTAGGAATTCTCAGAAAATTCTCAACACTAACCTCAGCTGGGGCCAGGCGGGGGGTTACATTCCAGTGGTCCTGAGGCGTCTGGCCTTTCCCGTGGGACTCTCAGGCTCTGGGTGTCTTCCAGCCACCCCCCCAGCCTCCTATGAGGTGCAGAGAGCAAGGCCAGAGCTGTTAGGGGGGCCCTGGACTGCTTAGGTCTGGGTGCTGACACTGGGGTTGGCGGGCCTAAGCTTCCAGGACAGCTGGTGTGGCAGTGCTGGGGCTGAGCTGGTACCTGACATTCCTCCACTTGGGGCACAAGAGGTCTCATATGCAGCCTGCCCCCCGTCCCATCTCCTAGGCAGCAGTGAGAGGCTGTGATAATGGAAACCTGGCTTAGGGTGGAGGGGTGTACAGAGACCTCTGGTCCTCCGTTACCCCACATCTGCCTTCTGTTTCTCTCCATCCCATCTGCAGCCCTGGTCTCTCTCAAGGCTAACTAGCTGCCAGGGGGCGGGCTGGGAGAGGGTGATGCTTGACCCACTTGGTGCCAAGCCATGGCAGGTAAGGAGGGCAATCATTTGAGTCCAGCCTGCCAAGTGCCCAGTCCCAGGGACAGTATCTACATGGGCAGAGTAACAGCCCCCTGGACCTCATACCTGCTCCCTCCTCCATACCCAGCCCAGCTCCTCGGAGCTCCCACTCCCATATGGGGTCCAGCCCAGGTCTTCTGAGACCACAGCCCCTTGAGGAAGAACAGGCCTGGAGTTCCTGTCTTAGAGCTAGAGCAACTGAAGCTGAGGCAGACCTCACTGGAGCACACAGGGTGCTTTCTGGAGCACTTAGCAATGTCTGCTAGGTTGGACCCTGACCACGGAGTTTCTCAAATCACAGAAGCTCATATTGCACATGAGGGGCCCCTTCACTTAAGGGGCCCATCTTGGGGTTCTTGGCTGTGGGATGGATGAGTCAGGATACCCCCTGCCCTTGGGAGGCATGCTGGATAACATGGGGTTTGCCTGCTGTCCTCTCATGGTGAGGGTCCCCTTGGGACTGATGGATCACTGCCCTTTCCCCTCACAGATGTGGACGAATGCAAAGCTACCAATGGGGGCTGTGAGGGTCGCTGCTGCAACACTGTTGGGGGCTTCTACTGCCGGTGCCCACCTGGCCGCCAGTTGCAGGGAGATGGCAAAAGCTGCCAAGGTAGGACCACACCACCCCTCTGGCCCCTGTCTGGCCTGTCTTCCAGCTGCATCCTTTCCCAGCCCCCAGATTTCCCCAAGGGGGCCACTCCAAGAGCCTGTCCCAGGAGTGACTGGGGGGTGGTCCTGGTGGGAAACCAGCTCTCAGGGACCTAGCCAACTGATCCATCCCATTGACCATCTCTGGTCACCCATCCTGACCTCAGGAACCCATAGCTGGTCTTGAAGCCCCTAGGGCAGGCAGCAGATAAGCCAGGCTTCCCTGCAGGGGAGATGCAAGGGTGGGAGGGGGGCACTGGGTAGGGAAACCACTGGGCTGGGCAAACTGGGACCTTGTGGACTTGCCCACAATCCTTCAAGGACCTGTGCTGGGCTGGGAGACTTTGCCAATTCAGGTGAACCCTGCAACTTGGCCCTGAGTCCTTGGCCAATTGTGAGTGAAACAAAGAAACAAAGGAAATTTCTCTGGAGAAGATGAGAGCTGATCAGGACTGAGATGGAGACAGAGGCGAGGGTGCCGGGAGGGTGGGTGTGGGAGCCAGCCCAACACCTCTATCTCCCAGCAAGCATTTCCTTGTCTGCAGTGACCGGAGCCCACACTCTGCAGGAATGTGGGTTTGCTGTGTTGCCTCCAGCTGTCCGAGGGGGCGCGGCCTGGGGCGGGGTGGGGCGTCTGCCCTGCCTGAGATGTTCTGGAAACTCAGGGCTTCCCTGCCCTCTTGTGTCCTTTCCCACAAAGGGAGCCAAGGGAATGGGGACCAATCAGCACCTTGGGAGTGGGAGGTGTGGGGGCTAGGGGTCCCCGTGCAAAGGGGAGACAGAGCTGGATGAGTACAGTGCCCTGCATTAGCTCTTAGGACCAGTAACCGACTCCACCAGTGTAGACCAGTGTGACCAGTGCCTGCTCTCATGGGAGGTGGCCCCGCTTCATCCCTGTCAAATAAAGCTTGGAACAACCCAAATCAACCAACTCCTGGACGTTTAAAAAATACAGGAGACTAGGCGCTAAAGCCTGTGTGTTTCCCAGCTGGGGCCATTTAGGCAGTATCAAGGAGGGCAGGGCTCTTTAAGGATTGCCCCACCCCCCACCCCGTCCCCTCCTGGGCTCTCTGCCAGCAGGAAGCAGAACCCCTAAGGCCAGTAGTGGGGACCCCGTTTGGGAGGTGGACTTGGGACAGATGCCACCAGGGAACAGATCGAACCTTGACTTTTGGAGTTGTCCTGATCTCGGGAAGCAGCATACCCCCTTTCCATCTGGTTTCATTGCAGCAAGGCTGGGCCTGGACCCACCCCCACCCACCCACCCACTGAAGCTCCCAGTATACTAACTCTCCTCCCTGTGACAGGCAGGCAGATGTGTCCAGCCGGTCCTGGGGACTTGGGCATGTCCCTTCAACTCTGAGAGCCTTAGGTGTTCCCTTTAAAAGTGGGGATGCGTATCTGGTGTAAGGATGAATTGAGGGTCTTAGAACAAGCTGAGCCTGAGCAGGCTGCTAGGGAATTGGCGTCACCCTCATACATTGATTTTGGGGATTGATCACCAGTCCTTTCGTCCTAGTCTGGAAGCACCACAGAAACGTATTCTGCACCATAACAACATGCAAATCCCCACTGACAGGATGCGCACTGGTGGGGTTTGAACCCTACGTCTTCCGCATGGGAGACAAGAATCCTACCACTGCCCTCGGCCCATTCACTGCTGTGAAGTCGATTCTGACTTATGGCAACCCCACGGTTACAGAGCAGGACTATCCTCCATCGGGTTTCTTTGGCTGTCATCTTTATGGAAACAGATTTCTGGACCTTCCTTCCTTGGTACTGTTGGGTAAGCTCCTCATACAGAAACCTTTTTGGTGAGAAATCTAAAGCAAACCATACAGGGACTCCATCCAGAAGATGCTTCTGTGTTTTCTTGGCTGTAATCTCTCTGGAAGGAGCCTGGTAACGCAGTGGTTAAGCACTCGGCCCCTAACTGGAAGCGTGTTGGTTTGAAGCGACCAGCCTCTCCATGAGAGGAAGGTGTGTCAATCTGCTTTCGTAAGGATGACAGCTTTGAAAACCCTGTCGGGCAATTCTTCCCTGTCCTGTATCATCAGGCCCACAGATGTTCAGTGGGCAGGACACAGGCACAGTATTCACAGCAAAGCAGAGACCCCTAGTGCCATTCCCTGAATCCACAGGGTCCCTAAAGACAGATGAGGTCATTGTCATCTGGCAGGGCTGGCTGGAGACAGGGGCATGGATGAGATGATCCCAACCTCCCTGACCTTGAACGTTGTGTCCTTTGTCTCAGCTGGGTATGTTGCATTGGCTGGGTCTGGTCATCACTCAGCTCTCTGAGGGCTCTGCAGGGCCAGAAACCTGCTGTGTTCTCTCCTTCCCTGGAAATGGCAGCTCGGGCAGGGAGCAAGTGGCTCGTGGACTGCTGGCTGGCCACGTGTGCTAGCTTGGATGATGGGGAATCAAGATGTTATACTTGAGGAAGGGCAGCTCTGCCCGGTCACACACAGGGTGGTATGAGCTGGGTTGACAGCGTGTGTCTGTGGGGTGAGCCAGGAATCACTCGAGGTGATGGATCGGTGTTGTAAACTTGAGCTGGCGTGGGGCCTGGCCAGCCGCCTTGGCCCGAGGTGTGGGCGCAGCTCCAGGCCAGCATGTTTATAGTCTTTAAGAACCAGTCCTAGAGCGGGACTTGGGGTGGCGTCTCTCAGGTGAGGCCAGGCAGGGTGCTGCCCCCTCCCCATGTAGGACATGAGTGAGACTGTTGGGAGCCATGGACCCCAAAGAAATGTGGACACTGCTACAGAACTCAGTCCGGCTGCCCTAAGCTCACACCCTGGGCGTCGGGTGGAGAGAGGCTTGGTAGGATCATGAGATGGGAAGACTTGGGTGTCAGCCAGACCAGGTTTGAGTCTTAGGTCAGCCCCTTGTACAGTGGGATATCTGCATTTGAGAGGACTTGTGGGAAATGCTTTGCAGTCTAGTGCCGACTGAGGCACTGTGGCAGACCCTTACGTCTGAGCTCTTGGGTGAACCAGGTACTCTGTTGAGTCTATGCGGACCCGTAGCCACCCTGTATAGGGTTTCCAAGAAGCAGCTGGTGAGCTTGAACTGCCGATCTTGCAGTTCAAATTAACTTTGCAGTCCAGCACATTAACCCACAGCACCACACCAGGACCTAAGGTGACCCATAGCTACCTGCACCTAACCTAAATACAATGCAGCCTCACTGCCTTCTCTTGGTCAGGGTGTCTGGGGACCAGCTCCCTAATGCAGGCCCAGGTCTTTCATGCCAGCCCTAAGCCCCAGAGCCTTCGTCCCCCACTGCCTGCTAGTAGGGAGTTTAGTCCTGTAAAATGGGTCGGTTCCTTACATTATGCCAGATGGCTCAGCCTGAAGAACCTAGTGACAGACAGTGTGATGGAAGGATCTTTCTGTTCTGCCCCGAGGGAGGGATCAGCTCTGCCAGTTTGCTTGGAATAAACTGAGGCCTCTCCAGGGGTGATGGTGAGGCCAGAAGTCCCGCTGTTCCAACTCCCACCAAGCCCAGCTCCTTCCAGGAGATAAGGAGAGGCCTTAGGAAATGGAGTAGCCTGCCGGGGAGGGGCAGAGGCTCCCTGAGGTAGGGAGTCTCACGAAATAAAGCCTCCCCCAGATGTGGCCCTTCACCCAGCATGGAACTGGGCCTGCTCAGAACTTTCTGGGGGAGATTCGACATCCTGATCTCTAGCTCTTTCATGGCTAGAGCTTCCAGGCAGACCTGGGTCTCTGAGAAGACCTGATGGGGCTCCAGGCCGTAGCAGAAGCTGTGATGATGTTTCTGGCCCTAGCCCCTGTGGACCTAGTCTCAAGGGCTCTTCTGAATGGGGCCTCTTGCTCCTTTCTATCCCAACCCCACCCAGAAAGCAGGTAGGAGACAAGTCCTGGCTTATCCTTTCAGCCCAGGGTCTCACTCAGCTGGAGGAAGATGGCTGGGACCTCACTGTCCCAAGGGAGAGGTGGGAATCTGAGAGTGAGAACTACCCAGCTGTCTTCTGGGGCTTAGATTAGGGAGCATCCAGGGCTCTGGCCTGAGCTGGGAGGGCTGTGGGCTGACGCAAACCAGCTGCTGCTGTCTCCCTACAGGAGGGGACCCTGGTTTAGTGCCGGGACAGGTGTTAACACCACCTACACTTCTTGGGGTCCTCCCCTATGGGCCTTCTTACACCTCCCTGCTGGGCCATGCTTTGTCACACCGATGGCAGCAGCCCCTCACCCCAGGGTAGACTTGTTGGAATACTTTGTGATTCAAGGACTGCTCCGCTTGCTGACATGGTACTGAAGGAAGACCAGGAAGGGGCGGCCATAAAGATTATGGTGATGGGGCCAGGCTGCCTGCTCCCAGTCCCCCCCCCCCCACCAACACCACCTCCCCCCCTCGCCCCCTGTTAATGCTATTCTTCTGCTGTCACGACTAGTTCTAATGTGAGCATGAGGCCAGAGAATGACCTTCCTGGAGCCACCACACAGGGGGGACACTGCTGCCTCCCCTCCAGGGGTGAAGAGCCTCTTGGGAGCAGCTCTCAACACAGACTTGAGGCACCATTCAGCATTATTGTCACCCAGCATAGTAACTCATGGTGTCACTCCCCCCCCCATGGGTACAGCAACCTAGACCTGCCCTATCCAAGTCCCAGGGTCCCACTTCTCCTGGTCCCCACATGCTTGTACCCAAAACCCTCCTTCCTACTGAGCAACACAGATACCCTTCTCTCCTACCAATGGTGGGTGCTGTGGCTCACAGTTTTGAACCCTGACCTGTGGGCAGGGAGGGGTGAGAGAGGACTCATTTTGGCTTCACCCCTCTGGCAGTGTCAGGGTATGTGGTTTATACCTGCCCCCACCCCCCCATCCCCCCAGTGATACCTTTGCTACTCAGGTAGATTTTTAATTTATGGAGGTGAAATTCATAGAACATAAAACTCACCATTTAAACAAGACAATTCGGTGGCATTGAGTACGTTCTCAGTGTTAGACAACCAGCACTTTACTTGTCCCCTAAACAGTTCCATCCCCCCAAAAGGAGTCCCTGTATCCGTTAGCAATTCCTCCCCATCCCCCTTCTTCCCAGGTCCTGCTTTCTGTCTCTGGATTTGCCTGGTCTGGACATTAGAGAGGAGTGAACTTGGACACTGTCTGTCATTTTGTGCCTGGCTTGTTTCACTCAGCATAATGTGTTCACGCTTCGTCCATATTGGAGAATGTATTAAGACTTCGTTTTTCTTTATGGCTGAGGATGATTCCACCAAGTAGCCCAGGTGACCCAGCGGTTAAATATTTGGTTACTAACTGAAAGATTGGTGGTTCCAACCCACCAACTGTTCCTCAAGAGAACAAATGTGACAGTCATTGTTTTTGTTGCTCAGTCTCAAATTGCTTCTGACCCACAGTGACTCTGCATAGGGTTTCCAAGGAGATGCTAGTGGGCTTGAGCCAACAACCTTTCGGTTAGCAGTGCAGTGATTATCCTACAGTGCCACACCAGGACTGGAAATCTATTCTGGTCTATGTTGTTGTGTGCCGTGGAGTCGGTTCCGACTCATAGCGACCTGTATAGGGTTTCCGAGGCTGTAAATCTTTACGGGAGCGAAAGCCTCATCTTTCTCCTGCGGAAAGGCTGGTAGTTTCCAACTGCTGACCTTGAGGTTCGCAGCCCGATTTGTAACCACAGTTGTTATAACTGGAATCAACCGTTACTGGTTTGGCATTTACTATTCTACTGTCCTGGTGTGGTGCTGTGGGTTAATGCGTCAGACTACAAAGCTGCTTGAACTGCAAGGTTGGCGGTTCAAGCTCACCAGCTAGCTGCTCCTCGGAAACCCTATACAAGGTTGCTATGGGTCGGAACCGACTCGACAGCACTTCACAACAACAACAATTCCACTGTAAAGGAGCTCTGGTAGTTAGTGGTTACGAGCAGGCTACTAACCTCAAGGTCAGCGGTTTGAAACTACCAGCAGTTCCGCAGGAGAAAAATTAGGCTTTCTGCTCCTGTAAAGATTTACAGCCTCAGAAACCCTACATAGGGCTGCTATGGGTCAGAACCAACTCGACAGTACTTCACAACAACAAAAACAACATTCCCACTATATGGCTGTACCATGTTTTGTTTATCCATGTATCTGTTGATGGGCATTGAGGTTGTTTCCAGCTTCTGGCTATTGTGAATAGTGACGCAGAGTACAAGTGTCTGTCTGAGCCCCGGCTTTCAAGTCTTTGGGGCATATAATTCAAGGGTTAGAATTGTAGGGTCAGCACTGGACTGCTAACTACAAGGTCAGCAGTTGAAACCCACCAAACGCTCCTTGGACACTATGAGTCGGAACCAACTTGACGTCCCTTAACGGCAACAGTACAGAAAGAAATAGAGGCAGAGTGCTCTTTAGAACCGAGGGTGGTGAGACATCATCTCATGTACTGAGGATGTGTTAAAGAGGAGGGTCCAGTCCCTGGAAGGAACGTTGTACTTGGTAAAGGAGAGAGTTCACAAAAAAAAGAGCAAGCCCTTTAATAACATGAATTGTCACAGTGGCAGCAAGAATGAACTCAACCAGAGCAATTGTGAGGATGACTGTGGACCAGACAGTGTTTTGTTCTATTGTGCATAGGTTGCTATGAGTTAGAACTAACTCAACAGCACCTAAAGACAACAGCATGGTAATTTGATGCTCAACTTTTTGAGGAACTACCAACTGCTTTCCTGGACTGATTTTTAAACCACCGTTCTGTATAGCTGAGGAGGTTGAGGCTGGACTGGTGGAGTGGCCTGTCAGTCTTGACCCACCTGTGGGCAGTGAGGTCAAGTGTGAGCACAGTTCTTGTGCTTGCTGGGACTCGGGAGTCTGGCTCTCTTTGGCCTGAGTTCCCTAGTTCCAGGATCTGGGCCCTCCCTCACCGACATTCCCTGGCTCCCTCCTCTGGACACAGTTGAGGAAACCCAAGTGTGAACTGCGTTCCTCCCAGGCAGGGTGGCGGTGATTCAGGGCGGTTCCAGTGGCCAGGCCCTGTCAGGGGTGTTGAGAGCCGAGCCCTCTCATTTCCTTCCCTGGCTTAGGCTCCCCTGCTCCTCCAGGCTGCACATTCTGGCAGGTACAGTCCTGGTGAAGGCCAACACAGGGACATTACAGCCTCCATCCCTCAGTTAGTGCTTGCCTGGTGGCAGCCACCAGAGGGCTGAGTGGGCCTGACCCGACGCCGTCTCTCCAGGAGACCCAAGGCCATGCCGTCCACAGCCTCTGAGGGGCTGTACTCTGGATGGCCATGCCGCTGAAGGACCCACTGGTTCCAGTCAGACCTGGAGGTAGAGTGAGAAGGGCCAGGCTGGGAAACTGGGCTCCTAACAATGAAGAGGTAACTCAAGGTGTGGTTTAACCCTCAGAGCCCACCTTCAGGTGCAGGGCTCAGTGAGACATACCTGATCCTGGACCTGACCACCCCATAGAGAGAAGACAGGCTGGACAGGCCATTAGTAGCCCAGTCATTCCAGTGAGTCCTGTCCCTGTAGTGGAACGTGCTGTTGAGAGGCCCTAGAGATGGCGAGTGGGGGCTAAGGGGGAGGGGCACGCCTTGTTCAGCCAGTCACTCGCTCCCTGTTCTAGAATTCTAGAATTGGGCCTGCCCCAGTTCTGAGCAGTCCAGGTGTTCTGGCTGGAGGCTGGAAGGATTCAGGGCAGCAGTGACCAAAGGTTGCCAGAGTCATGAATCCCCTGAATCCACATGTGGCCTTGGGCACCCCACTGCCTTCTGTGCCTGTCTTGGAAATTGAAGCCCCTAGCTCCCTTGGTGGATGGTGGGAGGCTTGGAAGCAGCATGAAGCAGGCCCCCTGCCCAGCCCTGCCCCACCTCCCTTAGCCTCTCTACCTGTCAGGTGGGAGGGGTGACTCCTCCACTGGTCCCATCCGTCAATAAGCCTCGCTTGTTTTCTGCTCATTTCCGCTTGTCCTTGCCTCTTCATCTCAGCTCCCTAATCTGATTCTTATACTGCCGGGTTTCTTTGCTCTGCTCATTTCTGCACCTCTTGGTTTGTGACAATGTTGTTGTTGTTAAGTGCCATCGAGTCGGTTCTGACCCATAGCGACCCTGTATAGGGTTTCCGAGGAGCAGCTGGTGAGCTTGAACCGTCAACCTTGCAGTTCAAATGGCTTTGCAGTCTGGCGCATTAATCCACAGCGCCACACCAGGTTTGTAACAGTGCATGTACCCTATTCCTACTGTGCCCGAGCCCCTTCCCCACCACAGCCTCAGAACCTTCCCCAGCAAACCCCAAGATGTGATCCAGGCCCAGCCTCCTCCCAGACACCTGGAACCCTGCTCCCTTAGGGGCCTGGCTCTTAACTTTATTTAGCCCTCAGCCAAACCCTGTGTCCTTAGTGTTGAGGAGTGTGATTGGCCAGGATCTGCCAGGAGCTTGGGTGACTTTACAGGCAACATACATACTGCTGGGCCCCAGACCCAAATCCCAGCTGGGTGCACCCCTTACTCTCCACGTTGTAAGGGGTTTCTGTGACACTCAGTGGGGAGAGAGGAGAGCAGGGAGTTACAGCAGCCTGCTGATGTGCCCTGGCCATTGATTTGTGGGTGCGGCTAGTCTTTAGGGTGCT
The DNA here is from genome assembly GCF_000296735.1 of Chrysochloris asiatica. Lineage (NCBI taxonomy): Eukaryota > Metazoa > Chordata > Mammalia > Afrosoricida > Chrysochloridae > Chrysochloris > Chrysochloris asiatica. Next base: position 3,695,030 of record NW_006408691.1, on the reverse strand, counting down.
TGCCACAAGCCTGGTATGATGCTCCTAGGCTGGTGTTTGGGCACACAGTGTGGGCAAACCCTCCAGCCCAGTATTCAGGCCTCCCCAGTGGCTCCCCACCTGTCCCATAAGGTCTCTTTGACAGTCTGTTTACGTCCCCTGAAATCTGATGTCCTAAGGCCAGTTCAGGCTCTCCTCCTCTAGGAAGCCTTGCTGATCACCCCAGGCTTCTTGTGGTTTCCCCAAGGAGAGTCTGGGCCCCCAGGGCAGCTGGCCTCAGGACCGTGCCCCTGGTGGGGCTGAGTCAGATCACAGGGGAAAGAAGTGGGGGCCAAACACCACAGAGCCCCATCACGCGCACATCCATGTGCACACGTGTCCGGGAGTGCAGCACGCCTCCGCTGGCCTGGCCTAGCCACCTCCTCGTGACAGACCACGACCTGGGCTTCTCCGTATGGTGGGTGTCTGGGTGCCCCCAGACGGTCTGGAAATGGAAAATCGTTCTATATTGGGCTCATTCAGGGGCCCCTCGTTTGCAAGAGGAGGGGGCACCTCCCGTTTCCGCCTGGCCCAGCCAGGGACAGCTGCAGTCAGCATGGCAGCTGGGTTCATGGAAACAGCCTTGGTTTCAATTTTCCTTCCTCTGGCTTGGGTGAGGAGGAGAGACGGCCTAATGGATTTACCATGTGGCTGCCCCTGGAAGCATTCCGGGGGGCCAGAGCCAGGCTCGGCAGTCCTTCGAGGCTGGCGGCCGCTGTCTGCTCCCGAAATAAACACTGCCCTTAAGCAGGGTGGGAGGGCCAGGCGGGGGCACATTCTCATAAGTTTGCAGTGGGGGAGGTGGAGGCAGGTTAGATCTCAAGAGACCACCAACTAAGAGCTGACTTCCTGCTCTGGGCTCTGCTTTGGAGGTCAAGGGTTGGAAGCAGTTGGGTCAGGTCTGTTTTCCAGCAGACAAAGGGTTTTGCCCTTTGGTGATGGGGGTGGTGAAAAGGGAAGATTTGGGGGCTTCTGGGTTCTGAGCTCCTGGAGCAGGACGACCTCATGAACCTTCCTGATCATTCTTCTCTCTGCCACAAAGGGTTTGCCTTTGGTGCGCGTCTATTCACTGCCCAGCCCAACACATGCCCTGCCCCTCGCTGCTCTCAGGTAACACCTGGACCCTTTTCTGTGGCCTCCCAGCCTCCCAAGTCAGCCTCTGCTTACCTCCCTGTCCCTGCCTGCCCACCCTCCTCAGATGGGCTGTTTGTCCCACAGTCTCACCCCTTCCCCCAGTCATGGACACCATGCCTTCCCGAATCCCCAGACCTGAGTGTTGAGCACTCTGGAGGTCCCAGTGTCTCCTGCATGGCCTGATAAATAGAACTGGGGAACTGATTCTACCCAGGTGCCATTCCTGTGCTGTCTGCTCACCATTCATTGCCACATCTTGTCACATGGCCATGTCTGCTTCAGGGGACATATGAGTGTGATCACATGCACATAGCAGTATGTACCTGTGTGCAGGCATGTGTGCATGCGTGTACGCATATGTGTGCACACAATACCCTCCCATGAGCTCTGAAGGTTGAGAACAGGCTCAGTTGCTGGCTGTCCTCAGCCACTCCACACTTGAGTGTCTTTATTCAGGGCCCATGCATCAGATGAACAGGTGGATCTCTTATTCTCTGTCCCCAGAGTGGCTAGTGGGCTCGAACCACTGACCTTGTATTCTATAGCCCCGTGGTGGCCTAGAGGAAGGGAAATGAGGAGTGGCTGCTTAGTCCTGGGCATGGAGGAGGCACCCAGAGTTGTGGGCAATTTGCAGCTGCTGCTTCACCCTGGCACCTACCAAAATGCAGGTCCCAGTCACAGAGTGATGCCCTCTGGGGACCTGTTGGGCATGTCCCTCCCCTCTTTCAGCCATGTCACCTCTCCACCTGCAGAGGGCTGGTGTCCTCTCTTGCTGCATCCTCAGAATCCCCTGGAAGCTGGGACCTGCAGTGCCCATTCTCTGCCAGATAGGCAGGGTCCCACCCACCCTGGAGTGGTGAGATGGAGCCGGGCTGGCGGCTGGAGCGAACTCTCCTTGTGCTGACACACAGACATTCCGCTGGGCAGAGACGCCCAGCCCATTTCCACACCAGGAACGCATTTCCCAAACAGCTTCCAGACCCCATGGCCACATCTCTGGATGTGCTTGGCAGCGGCACCAAGGAGGGACAGTGGGGTGGCTGTGGGCTCCGTCTGGGCTGCTGGTGGCCTGCTGCACTTGGCGGGCTGGTGTGCTCCATGACGTGTGCTGAACCTCCCTGTAGAGAGACGGCACAGAGCCACAGCACCCCATAGTCCTCCAGGGAGGCACTGCCGAGCTTGTCCATGCCTGTGCCATGCCGAGCTTGTCCAAGAGAATGCTCAGTCAGGTGGGGAGTCATTGCTGCATTTCCAGATACCACAGTGGGCATACATATCATTGCTGAGTGAGTGAAGGAAGAGAGGAATGAGTGAGAAGTCAACAAATGAATGAACCAACAAATGAATGGATGAATAAATGAATGAGTGAGTGAAGGAACGAGACAGTGAATGGATGAAGTAAAGAACCAGTGAGGGAGTGAATGAATGCATGAGTAAGTGAATGAACTAGCGCAGGGATGAATAAATGAGTGAGTGAATGAAAAGTTGTATGACAAAGTGACTGCGAGAATGAATGAATGAATGAATGAGCAAATGAGAGTCAATGAGTGAGCTTATGAGCGAGTGAATGATCCAATGAATGAGTGATCTTGTGAAAGAGTGAGTGAAGATGAGTGCAAAAATGGTGTGGTATGGGTGTTTCTGATCTGTAAATTCACAAGCAGGGAGCATCACCCTAGCATCAGCCCAAGGCTGGTTCCTATAAGGCAGAGGTCAGACACACCTCCTCTCTAATTCTGATACTAACCATCCCTCCCACTGCAGCCTCTGCTTCTAGCTGGGCTGGGTTATTTGTTGCAATGGCTACTCAGAACTCACTGAAAATACTCATGATTAGGGAGTTTACAGGAAAGTGTTGTTGTTGTCATTAGGTGCCACCTAGTTGGCACCACCGACTCCTAGCGACGCTATGCACAAAAACAACTGGAAACTAACAGGTTACAATTCCGGATCAGGAAAGACTCAGGACACGCTTCTTTGGTTAGGGGAACCTTTTCTCAGTGATGCCCACAGTCAGCCCTCTCCTGGACCCTCTGTCTCTCAGCCCTTGGCCCCTTAGGACCTCTTGGACTGGCTGGTCCCTGCTAGACAAGTTCTTTAGCTCCACCCATGAGTGTCTGGAGGCACCCTACTCTGTCAGCAAGCCAGTCAGTCCATTGTGCCATCTCATGCCGCTTTCCTGGTTCTGCTGCTGCGGTTTCTCTACCACCACTTCTCCCTGTCTCTGGTGTTGCAGCACTGTCTCCTGGGTTTAGGTGGTTCTCAACACAGGGACCCTGGGACCAAAGGGCACGTTCTGTCTTCTTGGTGGTGGTGCCCTCCAGCCAAGGGCTCTGAGATTGGCTGTTTTAAGCCTAGAAGGATGGCAAAACCGACCAATCCCATGTTAGGATTCCATACACTAATTTGCATGGTCCTACCTCCACAGCTGGTAGCACAGTGGTTATGAATCAGGTTGCTAACCTCAAGGTCAGCAGTTTGAAACTACCAACTGTTCTGTAGGCAAAAGATGAGGCTTTCTGTTCCAATAAAGATTTGTTGTTGTTGTTGTTGTTATGTGCCGTGGAGTTGGTTCTGACTCATAGCAACCCTGTACATGGTTTCCGAGGCTGTAAATCTTCACAGGAGCAGAAACCCTCATCTTTCTCCCGTGGAACAGCTGGTAGTTTCGAACTGCTGACCCTGAGGTTAGCAGCCCGATTCGTAACCACTACAGTACCAGAGCTCCTTCCCGTAAAAATGTACAGCCTCTGAAACCCTATGCAGGGTCACTATGAGTCCTAACCGACTCCGTGGCACACCACCCCCATCCCCACCACAAGGGAGTCCTGGTATAGCGCTGTGGGATAAAACACTGGACCATAAAGCCAGTTTCAACTACAAGGTCGTTGGTTCAAATTCACCAGCTGCTTCTTGGAAACCCTATACAGGGTCACTATGAGTCAGAACCGACTCAGTGGCACTTCACAATAACCTCTCGAGGGTACCATATACCTTATGTACATTATTAGCAAACAATCCAATTCCCTTTGATGGGTCACAAACACGTCATTTGGTGGGAGTTACAAAGACTATGGCTGGAAGGGTCCCACTGAGTCATTCACCAGAGTGAGTGAGTGAACAAGCCAATGAATGAATGAGTGATCTTATGAGAGAGTGAATGAATGAGTAAGAGAGTGATGAGATGGGTAAGCACACGCAGGGGCTGGGGAACACACTCAGCAAGCCCAGTGGTGTCACAAAGCAGTGACCAGGTCTGGCTCTGAAGCTGGGTGGGGAGGTGGCACTCACGGATGAAGCAGAACGCCCATTGGGTGTGAGGCAGACAAACATCAGGGATGATGAGGAAGCTGAGGCCCAGGGTCATGGCCACCCAGAAAATGTCATAAGAGCCGGGATTTGAGCTCAGAGCTTCTTAGACAGGATTTGCCTGGCTCAGTGGTCATGACTAGGGTCCTCTGGAGGCCCAGCTTGGCACAATCACAGCCCTGAGCCAAGTAGGGCAACACTGGGCAGTCAATGAGCAGGAGAAAATATGTGTCTCCCTTTACCACTCACTCAAGGCTCCCTGAGGTCCTTGTCACCTGGGACAAGGAGCTCCAGGTGGAAGTGATAGCAGAAAGAGGGGATGATTTGATGTGAGTCAGACCTGGTCATTGTCTGAGCCCTCTCTGTCCTGTGGGAACTGGGACAATCATTTCTCCTCTAAGAACAGGCTTAGACCCATCAGAGAATGCTTTGGAATCTGGTGAGCTCGGTGCAGGCTCCACGGTGTTCCTGTAGGAGGATCCTTCTTGACAGATGAGGACTCAGTTACAGCGCATCTGCCAGGGGTGGAGGTGGGTCAGGGGATGCTGGTTGGAGAGGAGGAGCTGATGTTTGTCTGGACTGGATGGGGTCAGCTTGCAGGGGAGCAGGAAGACAACTTGGGGGCTGGGAGGGTGGTGGGAGTCAACCGGAGCCTCAGGCTGAGCTGGCAAGGTAGGCAGTGCTGGACAGCCCCTACCTGCCTGCTAGCATCTGAAGAGGGGGGCTCCCTACCCCATCTTGCAATTGCAGACCTGCCTGCCTGTTGGCGTCTAAAGAGGGAACACACTACCCCGTCTTGCACTTGCAGACCCAGCCCCAATACCACGTATTTTCCTGGCTTTTGAGGGCTTTCAAGGCAGAAATGACAAGTTTGCTTTGTCTAAACTTGTTGCCTTAAAGCATTCCAAAGGTCTAATTGTGCTCTCTGGGAAGTCGGGAGTTGGTGGCCAACCCCTTCCCTGGCTTGTTAGCAAAGCGGGGGTAACACACCGCGCCCTGCCTACTACCTAGAGGAGAAAACTGGGGCCCAGAGGGGTCCTGGCTCTTGTCTGTGCACATAGACCCATGTCAGCCTAACCCATCCAGTCTCAGGATGATGTGAGACCAAACAGCCACTCAGGCTGAGTTGTGAATGCAGCCCAGGTCAGCACCCCAAGGTGTGGTCAGAGTGCTGGGGTGCTGTGGCAACTATTGGACGCAGGTCCAGCTGCCTCCCTGCCCCCCACTTTCTTGGACACTTGTTGTTGTTAAATGCTGTTGAGTTGGTCCCGACTCAGCGACCCTGTATAGGAGCAGCTGGTCCTGCAGTACCACACCAGGACTCCTCGTATGAGTGGTTGTTGTCAAGTGCCGTTGAGTCGCTCGTGAGAGGACTCAGACAGGTAGCTCCCTCTCTGCACTTCCTGTGGGGCACCTGGTGGGGCTAGTGGGTAGGTGGGCTTCTGGATGACAGACAGAACCCCACCAGGTGAATGGTGCCTGTGCTGGGACCCTCAGTCCCATGGACAGAAGGCTGTCCCTTGGCCAGGCTCACAGGCTGGATAGGTCCCTCTACCAGCACACTTCTGATAGTGTAGTGGTCACAAATTGGGATGCAAACCGCAAGGTCAGCAGTTCGAAACTACCAGCTGTTCCACGGGAGAAAGATGAGGCTTTCTGCTCCCCTAAAGATTTACAGTCTTGGAGACCCTGTACAGGGTCGCTATGAGTTGGAACCAACTCCACGGCACATAACCAATAAACCAACACACTTCAGCGCTGAGTGGGACCTCACACAGGGCTCATGGCATTGAGTATGGATCCTTTGAGGCACTGCCCAGTGGGGCTGGACTGGAAGGGGTAGCTACGTCTTAGCATGCCCCAGTCTCAGTTTCCTCATCCCTAGAATGGGGACATCTCCTGGCCCATAAGCCTGTCAGGTGCCCAGTCACAGCAGCTGTGGCTTTCTGTGTCACCACCAATCTAAGAGTCCTGGTGTGGCACTGTAAGATAAGTACTGGACTGCTAATCTCAAGGTCAACGGTTCAAACCCACCAGCTGCTTTTGGGAAACCCTATATAGGATTGCTATGAGTCTGAACTGAGTCCACGGCAGTCAACAACAACATCAATCTAGTGTCTGTGCTAGGTGTCCCCAGCTCCCCTAGATCCATGACTGGCAGCCCAGGGCACACCAACCTTCTCCTTCCTGAAAGGAGGTGGCTGGAGGGCTCCAGGTTTTATGTCTCTGCAGTGATTCCAGTTGGGTATCCTTCAGAAGGGTGTGGATGATACTCCAGGGTTGCTGCCTTTGGGGGCTTTCTGGATCCCCAGAAACAGGTGTGGGTGGGACTCCAGCCCCATGGGGGCTCCTCTGGCCCCACCTCTTTGTGCTTCATGGCCCCCATGAACACTGCTTATGGTCACTGAAGAGGACTGGCAGAGGTCAGGGCCCTGGGCTCAGGCCATGTGGAATCCAGACCCTGAGCAGGGAAGAGGGGCCGCTGCAAAGTCAAATGTTTGAACTCTCAGTTACCAGAGGGCACCTGGGGATGCAGCTAGGGAGAAGACTGGTCTATAACTCTGGGGTAAATGCTCTATGTTCTGTACCCCCATGTCCTTCCCCACCAGCTGTGGGGTACAGTGGCTCGCCAGTACAGGTCCTGGGTCACTGAGAGTGCAGGGGCAGGACAGTGCAGGGCAAGGACAACCAGGCTGGGGAACAGCCTTCCCGCCAGGGCAGCCACTCATCTGTGTGGCCTGCACTTGCCTGTCTTCCCACTGTCCTAAACTTGGTATGTACAGGACCCACAGAGCGGTCAGGAGGCTTTTGGTTTCTTCTCTGTGTTTGCACGGGGAACACATGTGTTTGTGCAAGTGTGTGTGTTTACGTGTCTGAGTTTGTGTGTGTTTGCATAGATATGTCTGTGTTTGTGTGCGTGTCCGTGTGAACGCGCTCGGAAGAATGTGCCCGGCAGGCGAGCGCGCATCCGCCAGGCCCAGCGCGGCACCCCGGGGGCGGGGGCGGGGATGGAGGCGGGGCTGCCCCCTTGGGCGGGCGAAGATTTGGCCTGTACCTGCTCTGGGAGGAGGGAAAGTTGAGAACATAAAGACGAGGGCGGGCCGGGTCTAGCGGCTCCCCAGCGGCGTTCAGTGCAGCGGCAGCCTTTGCGCCCGCCCGGAGCCGGAGCCCCATCTGGAGCCAAAGCGCAGAACGCGAAGCCCAATCTCGGAGCCAGAGCCCCAGTCGCTGCGCTGGCCCCGTTGCCCGCCCGCTTTGAAGCTCAGCGCTCTGGTCCCGGAACCCCGCTCGGCTCACTAGGACTAACCCCGCTATGGGGGCGTCCGGGGGAGGCGGCCGACTGGCAGCGCTCTGGTGCCTCGGGCTCCTAGGGGGCCTGGCGCGCGTAGCCGGCACGCACTACCGCTACCTCTGGAGAGGCTGCTACCCATGCCACTTGGGCCAGGCCGGCTTCCCTGTGAGAACTGGCGAGCGGAGGCCAGGTGGGCGCCGGCGACTAACTGCGCGGCGGTGGAACCGGGGCGGTGTGGCTCAGGGTACCAGGTCGGGCGGGGCCGGCGCTGCCTTTGTTTCCTCTTTCTAAAGTTTGCGCCTGGATGTCTGACGGGGCGGGGGATGGTTGGCGGCGGTTGGGGGAAGGGGTGCTCAGTAGGAGAGCGCTGGGGACTTCAGTGGTTCAGGCCCCGAGTCCCATCTTTTAAATCCTGTTGTCTGGGTGACTCTGAGGCTGGTGACCACTTGCTCTGGTACGCGGGGGGATAGGGCGGGGGTGTAGCCCAGAAAGTCAAGGGAGAAGTCTGGCGGCAAGTAGGGTGGGGTCTCCTCCAGGGCCCCATGGGGCAGGGCTCCTTTGAGTTCATGGTGTGGTTGTGGCTGGTGTATGGTGGCAGGAGTTAGGAAGCCTCCCCACCCCCACCCCCCCAATTTCCCTAGTGGGCTTTGAGGACAGCCATGAAGCCAGGACTTGGGGACACTAACAACCTGTAGCAGGCAGTATGCAACCCTGACCTTCTTCCACTCCAGCATCCCCTCCATACTTACAGGGCCAGCGTTGCCCTTGGGATCCACAGAGCATCCTTAGGAATTCAAGGTGGGGATGGGGCAGGTGGTGTCGCCCAGTGAGTTGTCATCTGCATTACAGAGTCGGGGGAGGCCTCCCTGCAGATCCTCCCTGTCCCCTGTGCACTCTGCTTTCTGCATGATCCCTACTCACCCAGTCCAGTGTTCGGGGCCACTCTCTGCCCCTTCACAGGGAGCCCCAGACTTCCTTCGGTGAATCGGCAAAGTATGTCTGCCTCCCCTGGCTTCGTCTCTCAAGCCCAGTTGGGATGTCGGCTCTGTCCCAGAGCTGTCATCCCACTGATTGGTGGCACAGAGTGCTGTGGAACTCATGCTGGACATGGCCAGGCATTGGGCAGCTGGGAGCCTCTGTCCTGCTCTGAGGTCTGTTTAGGCTCATGGGGCTCGAGGCAGGCCCATGGATGCTGAGTGGGTTTTTGAGGAGGGCAGGACACAGTAGTGGGTTTTTGAGGAGGGCAGGACACAGTAGTGGGTTTGAGAAGGGAACAGCAAGACTCTAGAAAGTTCAGCAAAACTTTCTAGAAGAACCCAGTGGTGAAGGCTTCTAGCAAGTGATGCATCAGTTACCCTGGGGCCTGGAGCCAGGAGCTAGGTCAGGAGCCAGCACCACTCTGGGGTTGGTAGGTGGTGGGCCCGGTGGGCTCCAGGCACCAGGCTAGCCTTCAGTGAATCAGTGTTGCTGGGCTGGTGGGGGAGGTAACACAGCTCCCAGAGGATGAGGTGGACTGGCCTGGGGACAGCTCAGGGAGATGTCACCATATGTCAGTGTCTGCCTGCCCATCCTGGCATGTGTCCCTAATCACACATCGCAGCTGAGAGTGTAAAAGGGACTGAAAATACCAAGAGGACTTTCCTGCAAGCCTTGACCCTGCTGTCACCTCAAACAGCTGTTACAGATTTTTTATCTTACATTCTGCTCCAGTGGGCCTGATGCCCCGGCCCCATGCCATCCTCAGTCCTCTGAGCCAACAGGACTTTCACAGCGCCCCCACTCCCCACCCCTGTCTGCTGGGGAGTTGCTTGCCATTCTCTCTGGACTTTCCTGGAAAGTGTGGAGCGGAGCATGGCGCTGGGTTCTGAGGTGCAGAATGGGCTTGCCTCTGGGCCAGGTCTTTGTCCTTGGATTGAGTACCTCCCTTACAAGTGAGTATGTTTCTCTAACTTGGGGAGGAATGTCCCTTCCAGTGTCGACACAGAGGGCCAGTCGACCTTTGAGCCGATGCTATCTGTTGGTGTTTAGTAGTCAGAGGCTCCGTTGGGGTGCCATCCCATGGTCCTACTGTAAGCTCAGCCTGACACCCACTCCCCACCTTTGGGAGGGGCCGCCCTGGGAGATCCAGTCCATAGGAATCCCTGGGAGGATGATGGTTCAGGACAATCTCAGTGGGAGCCCTGGATTAAAGGATGTCTGAAGTTCCCCCCGCCCCCCTTGAGTAACTGTCTCTGATGGTTTCACCTAGATTCTTCAGGTGTGTAATTTGCAGCATTCTGGGCAAGACTTCCAAGAGTTACTCTGTGTATCAGTGAGTGTCCTGCAGCTGCTGTAACAAATGACCCACACGTAAAGTCTAAAACCACACAGGCTTATTTTCTTACCATCGGAAATGGTCTAAAATCAAGGCGTCGAAAGGGCTACATTCCTTCTCCTCCTTTTCTCTTCCAACTTCTAGCGACCGCCTGCTTTCCTTGGCTCATCGCTTGTTCCTCCTTCAGCAAACATTATAACAGCTTCCAATCTCTCTCTGACCCATTGCTCCTGTCTCTTACACAAACCCTTGTGTTATATCAGACCCAACGAGATAGTTCAGGGTCATCGCCCATCCAATATCCTTAATTTAACCTCTTCTGACAATTCACTTTTTCCATGTATGGTTACATACTCGCAGCTTCTGAGATGACGGCATAGGAATCTTTGAAGGGGCGGCGGGGCTTGTTCAGATGACCACGCTTTTCCTGAAGACCAGTGAGCCTGTGATTCCTCAGACTGGGGTTCTGGCTCTTGTGTGAGCACCCAGGGGTGGAGTCAGAACCTGCTCCTTGCTGCCTTGCTTCCTTCAGTGGGAGTCATTACTATCAAGGGATTGGTCTAAAGGTTCCCACATCTCAGAACTATAGGGGCGCAGGTAGCTTCATCCAGATATGAATCTGGAGACAGCAAGTTGTGGCTGGACAGGACTCTTGACTCCCAATCTCTCCTCCAGGCTGATTTGGGCCCCCAGGCAGTGCAGCCCCAGGGTGGGAAGTTGGGGGTAGGGGCAGCCCCTCCCTGTAGGGAGCCTGGAGCTCTGAGTGCCATAGGGTAAGAGGCCCTATGGTAAGTGCAGACTCATAGCAACCCTGTATAGTGTTTCCTAGGAGCGGCTGATGCCTTTGAACTGCCGACCCTGTGGTTCAAACTAACCCTGCAGTCCAGTGATCTACCCCATAGCTCCTCACCAGGTGGGCTTGAGCACTGTCAGCTGGAGCTAGAGTTTCTAGAAGGAGTTAGGAATGGGAGAGGTTGTGCCTGGCCCTAGGGCAGATGCTGAACAAATGTTCCCATTAAAAGCAGTAGGAGGCAGATAAGGCTGCATGCTGATGGGGTGTGGATGTGGGCTGGGAGGCCCAGACTTTAGGGAAGGGTCAAGGCCAAGTCTGGCAGGGTACTGGGATGAGGGCTGGAACCTGCTGTGCCCAGACAATCTTTCAGACTGGCCCTTCTTGTCACCAGGGCTCCTGGGCCAGCCCAAGAGGTGGACCCTCCTCTTGAACTTGGAGCAGGTGCCAGGTTATGAGAGGAGGCGGCTCCAGGAATTGTCCCTGAGTTGTCACTCAGAGTGGGGACCCCCCAGTAGACTCATCTAGGTGCTTGTTAGAGATGCAGCCTCTGGGGGACGCAGCCTAGGACCTGGGTCACTGCAGAATCGCCACTGTCAGGTGTCGTGCTCATGTGACCTGCCTCCTCAGGTCAGGGATGGAAACCAAGTTGGCAGCCAGGAGCTGAGTTTCTTGGAGGCCCTTCAGCGTCAGCTTCTGGATCAGCAATGCTGAGGTATGGGGCTGCTTCCAGACGGCAGGGCCTCACTGGATCATACTTGCTTTTCTAGACAGGATGGACCTTAGCTACCCGATCTTCCGTGGGGCATTGAAATGATGTTGGCACACACAAAGTCTCCACAGCATGGCTTTTATTAATTACTGACTGTAGGCACCCACTTGAAACCCAAGACTGAACTCGGAGCAGTCACAGACTCTCCCTGAGGCTGTTGCCAACCTGGGCAGTTAAGCACCGGCTGTGTGCCGCCTACCCAGCCCAGTGGGTATGGGTCTATTTGCCACCCACTCCCCCTGGGCTGAGTCTCCCCTGAAGGTCTTGGGCTCCCAGACTTCTGATGTCTGATGGGAATTTATTTCTCCTGACCTCTGAGGGTCCTCTCAGATGATCTCCGTAGGTTATGTGACCTTGTGGAGCAGGTGGAAGGTCTCTCTCAGTCTCACTTTTCCCCTCCTCTCTGACACAGTCTGGGGGTTTGGGAGCCTTTCCGTAGAGTAGGTATAACCTGTTCATGGCGGGTGTGGCCAGCAGGACCCTGGCCTCCTGGGTTGCAGGATTTCTGGGCACAAGATTGGGTGTGGGTTGACAGTGTCCCCACGTGTAGGAAGGTGGCTTGGTGACCAGTATTGTCTGCCTAGGAAGAGATCTGTGTGTTCCCAACTGCTGTGTCTACCCAGCTGCTTCTGCTGTTTCCGCCCCTTCCCCTGAAGACTCCACTTAGTGGAAGGGCCTGGGGGTGGGATGAGAGGTGGGGGCCACCCAGCCTTCCACCACCCTGCTGTTTCCTTTTGCATCCATCCCTGTGGCAGGTGATGGTCAGGCCAGATTGCAGGGCTCGGGGTGCCAATGCCTTGAGTGTCCAGCCCTGGAGAGGCCCCTTATGCATGGGTGTCTCCCAGGGCCTTTGGTCCAGTCTGATTCTTGCCAGCGCATTCTTGTGGCTGGAGACAGTGCTGGGAAGAGGACAGGTGGGAGGGAACAGGTTGGCGAGGGCTGTGTGGTCTTAGGAGCCTTCCTGGTCGTCACTGCCTCTGTCTCTCCCCCTCCCCAGCCCCAAACACCCTTGCTCAGGATATTTGTGGGGAGGGGTCTGGAGGGACAGGCAGGTGAGTCAGGGGCAGGGGGTGGGGGAGGACACTAGCTCCTGCAGAGCTGCTGCTCTGCTCCAGTGGTGGGTGTCTCCCAGAGAGTTGGGCTGCCATGGTAGTTGTTATTGTTAAGCACTGTTGAGTCTGCTCGGACTCATAGCGACCCTGTAGAGGTTTCCTAGGAGCAGCTGGTGAGTTTGAACCACTGATCTTATGGTTCAAACCAACTTTGCAGTCCAGCGCATTAACCCACAGTGCCACACCAGGACTCCTTTGTAAAGATTGTTGTTGTTGTTAAGTGCCATTGAGTCGGGTCCGACCCATAGTGACCCTGCACAGGGTTTCTGAGGGTGTAAATCTTTACAGGAGTAGAAAGCCTCATCTTTCTCCCGCAGAGTGGCTGGTAGTTTCGAACCGCTGACCTACCAGATTACAGCCCGATTCGTAACCACTACGCTACCTGATTACAGCCTTGGAAATCCTTTGGGGGCAGCTGTATTCTGTCCTATGGCAGTGGGTTGGTTAGTGGGTGGATTCTTCGGGCAGCGGAAAAGCCATAGCGGTCACTGAGTCACGTGGTAATACTTTTCAGGGCAGGGTGGGGGGCTGAAGGGGCTGGCACAGTGCAGGTAGCTCTCCTGTTCTGGGGATGTCAGCCCCCAAGAGGACCTGTATTGATTCCTGGGGCAGCCATAGCGAATCCCCATATACTGGGTGTCTGAGCACACCAGAAATTTATTCTCTCACAGATCTGGAGGGGAGGTGAGAAGTTCAAGATCAAGATGTGCTCCAAGAGCAGGACTGGGCTCTCTCGGGAATATTTCGCTCCCTGTCTCTTCCAGTTTCTGGTATCCCCAGGCATTTTGTGAATTATGGCTGTATTATCCCCATCTCTACCTCCATCATCACTTCAATTTCTTCTCTCTGTCTTTCTCCGTCCTTTCTTCTTCTAAGGCCACAAATCATTAGATTTAGGGTTCTCATTTTAGTATTTTACTTTGTTGTTAATTTCCGCCCCCTCCCCTGTCTAGTTAGTTCCAACTCCTAGTGTACCGCTGTGGGTTAATGCGCTGGACTGCAAAGTCAGTTTGAACTGCAAGGTCCGTGGCTCAAGCTCACCAGTTAGTTGCTCCTTGGAAATCCTGTACAGGGCCTCTATGGGTCGAAATCAACTCGATGGCACTTAACAACAACAACACCATGGTGACAGTGCCGGGGTGTGACCCTGGATGGCGTGCAGCAGAATAAACCAGGCATGCCCCATTTAATTGTGTTCTGCAGATATATTTTGGTTTTCACAAATTGAAGGGTTGTGGGGACCTTGCATCGAGTGCCTATTAGTATCATTCTTCCAACAGATGGGGCTCACTTTGTGTGTCTGGGTCACAGTTTGGTAATTCTCGTGAGATTAATTCACTGGACTGCAAAGTTGGTTTGAACCACAAGGTTGATAATTCAAGCTCACCAGCTACTCCTTAGAAATCCTATACAGTGTTGCTATAAGTCAGAACCGACTCAACAGTCAAGTTGGTTCCAACCCATGGCGACCCTGTATAGGGTTTCCGAGGAGTGACTGATGGGTTTGAACCACAGACCTTGCGATTCATTGTATTCTCCTGCAGCACCACACCAGGGCTCCTAGTAGGCCTTGTTATTGTTGTTGTTGTTAAGGGCCATCAGGCCGGTTCTGACCCATAGCAACCCTGTATAGGGGTCTGAGGAGCAGCTAGTGAACTTGAACCTCCGACTTTGCAGTTGAAACGGCTTTGCCATCTCCCACAGCGCCACACCAGGACTCCCTAATAGGCTATTTGTTTGACTCACTCGATTACTGTTTGCTGCTGTTGTTAAGTGCCATGGAGTCAGCTACAACTCATAGCCACCCTGTATAGAATTTCCAAGGAGTGGCTGGTGGATTTGAACCACCAACCTTGTAGTCACACCAGGATTCCGCATAGTAAATAAACAACAGAAAAAAAAACCAAATTCACTACCGTGGAGTCAATTCCCACTCCGAGCGACCCTAAGGACTGAGTAGAAGCGCAGTGTCTCTGCGGCCTGCCTGCATTGTCCTATCTGACTCCATCTTCATGGTCATTGATGTGTGGGGGTCCCTTGTGTGGCTCTTGCATCAATCCATCCCATTTTTACTGACCAGGACTCGATGGCACTTAACAGCAACTACTTTACCAACCACAATGTCCTTTTCTAGCAATTGATGTTTCCCAATGAGGTGTTGAAAATAAAAGAGCCCCCAACTTGACGGTACTTAACAACAGTATTTGCGCTGTGAGTTGAGCTTCCTTGCTGAGTTGTTTGTCCATGATATATTTTAACATTTTCACCAACATCACAGTTCCAACGCACCATTTCTTCTCTGTCTTCTGTTTTTATTGTCCATTTTTCACATGCATATGGTGCCATCCAGAAGACCATGGCTTGGATCTAGCATGCCTTAGTCATCAAACTGACATCTTTGCTTTAAACTTTTGTTGTTGTTGTTAGGGCTAAGGGTAGTGTCAGTATTAGGGGTAGGGGTTGGGTTAGGGCTAGGAATAGGCCTTGGTCTAGTTCCTGCAGTGCCAAATCAGCACTCCTTTAGGACCACAGTTAGGTTTGCATTTATTTTCTTGAAATTCTATTTGATTTCTTCTCCATTTGAAAGTTCTTTTTTTAATTTTTTATTGTGAATTATGTGATAGTTTACAGGGGAGAACATTAGCTTTACATTCATCCTATTGTATATTGTTACATTGCCATGGTTACAGTCCCATCCATGCATCATCAACCAACCAAAGGGTATACCCTGCAAGCCTGCCCCCTGGTCGTCAGCACACAGCCTCTCTCCCTCTCTAGGTCTAGAGTCCCCGGCTGCTCCATCTCTCCATGTCATCTTCTCTGCCTCCATCTCTGGTGTCACTCTTTCTCTGGGTGGAAGTTCTTTTTAAAACTTTAAAGCGGTCTCTTACAAAAGATCTTCCTAATATACCATCTGATTCCTTGACTGCTGCTTCCCTGAACATGGATTCTTTCTCCATTTTATAATGATGTTGGGTATCAATCCAGTTGTGAGGAGTTTTGTTTTCTCGTTTAGTATTTTGTATGTGGTATGTGGTACTGTCAGCACTGGGTTACAAACCATAAGGTCAGCAGTTCCAACCCATCAGCTGTTTCTCAGAAACTCTAGGCAGGATCTCTATGCGTTGGAACCAACTTGACGGCACTTAACAACTTAACAAGAGTTTAGTATTTGCGCTGTGAGTTGAGCGTTGGGCTGCTAACTACACAGTCGGCTATTCAAACCCACCAGTTGTAGTTGTTCCGTAAGAGAGGGAAACTCTTGCTCCCATAAAGATTTACAGTCTTAGAAATCCTAAGAAGCAGTTCTACTGAGTCCTGTAGGGTTGTTAGGAGGCAGAACCAACTTGATTGCAATGGGGCTTGGGCATACTTATGTTGTTGTTGTTGTTTAGTGCCGTTGAGTCGGTTCCGCCCCATAGCGACCCTGTATAGGGTTTCCAAGGAGTGACTGGTGAGCTTGAACCGCTGACCTTGGAGTTCAAATGGCTTTGCAGTCTGGTGTATTAACCCACAACACCACACCAGGACTCCATTCCCCATGCAATATAGGAGCCCCGATGGCATTATGGTTAGGCATTGGGCTGCTAACCGCAAGATCAGCAGTTCAAACCCACCAGCTGTACTGTGGTACGCTCCTGCAAAGATTTTGCCTCAGAAATCATAAGGAACAGTTCTACTCTGGCCTTAGATTTGCTCTGACTGGGAATTGACTGGAAAGCAGTGAGTTTGGTTTCTTTTTTGTGTTGTTTATTTAGTATTAGGAAACTTGGTGGCACTCTGGGCTAAGTACTGGACTGTTAACTACAAGGTTGACAGTTTAAACCCACCAGCCACTCCTTGGATATCCTAGACAGCGTCACTATGGGTCGGGACCGACTCAACGGCACTTAAACAACAACCAACATTTTAGTATTTGTTGTTGTTAAGTGCCGTCGAGTTGGTTCCGACTCGTAACAACCCTGTATCGGGTTTCCAAGGCACAATTGATGGATGTGAACTCCGACCTCTGTGGTTAGCAGTCCAGTGCTAATCCTACAGGGTGACTTTAGCAGTTAAGATTTAGTATGGCTTCATCTTGATCCTTCACAAATTCCCTCTGCAGAGATGCTATTTCCAAATAAGACCACAGACTGAGGTTCTAGGTGGTCCCTGAGTTTGGGGGGCCCCTAACCCTCACCCTCTCTCAGGACTTCCCTGTAGCAGAGGGGAGCATCCCGTGAGTTTTCATGTTTTTGTTTCGGGCTCGTGGACCCCAGAGGAGTGGCGGGTACTGCCCATAGAGTGTTGTCTAGGTGTGGGTGTAGGAAAACAACGTACACCCCAAGTTCAGTCTTGAAAGGCACGGGGATACAGGTTTTTACATCCTTGGGTCTGCTCCAGCCTACTGTTCCCACCTTCTGGCCGCTGTCCCAGGATCAGGGCTGAGCCCGTGCAGGCAGGCCAGGCTAGGCCAGGCCAGAGGGAGAGGACAGGGCAGCTCAGACCTGGGCCACTTGCTTCCTTTCCCAAACTGGCTCAAGTGGGTGTTGGTGAGACCCTCAGGACTGTGGCAGGTGTGGCCCAAGGAGGAAGGCTTAGGTCTTGGGGCATCTGGGCTGCAGCCGTGTGCCCATTGAGGTGGCCAGCACTTGCATGGTGAGCTCAGTCTGGCGAAGGGCAGACACCTTAGGGTGGGTACTGACTCTTAACCTGCTGCTATGTTTCCGCCCAGATGTGGACGAGTGCCAGGTTCACAATGGTGGCTGCCAGCACAGGTGTGTGAACACCCCAGGCTCCTACCTCTGTGAGTGCAGGCCCGGTTTCCGGCTCCACACCGACGGCAGGACCTGCCTGGGTAAGCTCGCCCATCCCCACCCCGCCCCACCCTGGGTTTCCTGGCTCTGGTGTGCTGGGGCCAGAGTGGGGCCTGCCAGAGCTCTCACAGGGCGGGTCAGCCCCGAGTGGTAGTTGGTACATGGTAAGAACTTGTGCCGTGCTTACGGTCCCCTGGCCAGAACACACACAGGGGAGAAAGCAGAGATTTGTGTTTGTGGGAGAACATTCTACAAGGTAGGGCCTCGAGCTCAGGTTAGTGTGACACTGGGCCCTGCCCATCAGCCTGTGTGGGCTTCTGACTTGGGAACGAGCCTGGACCAGCATCCCCATGAGGTTCCCTGTGAGGCGGTGGCTAGTCATCGACTGTGCTGCCTCAGGACTCATGGGAAGTGGCCCCTGCTGGGTGGGGATGAGGTCTGTTGAGATGGGCTCCCCATCACCCACCTTGGCCTCGGAGTTCCTGAGGGGAGTGCGGCAGGTGGTTAAAAAAAACAAACAAGCTAAACTTCTTGTCACTGAGTCGATTCCAACTCATAGTGACCCCATACGGCAGGATGGAGCCATCCCATAGGGTTACCAACGCTGCTATCTTTTCAGAGTCTGTTACCTCTTTCTCTCACAGAGTGAGTGGCTGATGGTTGGATCCGCCTACCTTTCCATTTGCATCTGAGTGCTTTAACCACTGAGCCACCATAGTACCTTGTCAGGTGGTTGAGGGGTCCAAGAAACAGGTTCTGTCTGTCAGAGGGAGTGGTCTGGGCAGAGTCACCAGGCTCACAGACTGTGGGAAGGAGAGCCTGCAGGTCTGAGAGGGCGAAGAAGGGGGAGCTAAGACGGGAAGATGGGCCCTCCCCACCCCTGGCTGTCCTCGTGACTGGACCTAGACACAGGTGCTGGGCACAGGGCAGGCGGAGGTCATTCTCTGGGGGGCTGAGCTAGGTTGTACCCGTGACCAGGGGACACTTGGTAAAGCTCTGTCCAGAGTGGGAGTTTGCTCTATCCTTAGTTGGAAGCACCTCTCTTTCCTCCTCAGATCTGAAGTGTGAGCCCATCTGAGAATCCCCCATCCAGATGCCTTGCTGCCATATGGAAGGGCATCAGGCCAGCCTTTGGGGGCCCTCCCCCACTCACGTGTCCCTTTGTTGTGTGGGGAGCAGGCGGCCGCCTTGGGAAGCTTCTGGTGAAAAGTAGAAACAGATGCAGGAATGTGGAGTTGCCTTCCAGACAGAAAGCCATCCACAGCTGCCCCGGGGGCGGGCAAGAGTGGGGGACCCCCACGGGTGGGCTCCTTCACCTCAGCACCTCTGGTCTCCTTGGAGAAGGGCAGCCGTAGGGTGGTCCGTGCTGATCCTGGCTGTGAGGATGTGGTCTGGGCCCCCTACCCCCAAATGACAAGTCTGTGTCGTTTCTCACACCCTAATGGTGACTATCGCTGAGACCCCGAGAGGTTGGGGATGGATTGGTACCATGAGAGAGAAGGGTGCTACTTGGGACTTTGCAGTGACCAGCAGTGGAGCTATGTCTGAAGAGTAACCTTGAACTACTGATTCTGGAAGCCCAGGAGAAATGCCCCTCCAGCCCTGCCCCCATCTCACCCCTCTGCTGTACAGACACCACCTCCCTGCTCTCTCAGGACCCCCACATACTGGCCATGACACTGATGATTTTAAAAGACCACTGGAGACTCTAACATCGGAGCCTGGGCATTGTCTGCACGGCTCAGGCATGTGGGGTGCTCGGCCCCCACGGTGCCTGCTGCCCCGTCTTCGGTATCCAAGGCTCGCTCCCCCAATGCTTGGCACCCATTCTCGGGATTGATGTGCTTCCAGGCACACCTGGCATCTTGATGCTGGTGCCAGGTGTGGCTGCTTTCACTTGGGGGGTGGGGGTAGGTAGATTCACCTATGTCTCTCCCTGATCCTGGGCTTTATTATCTTCTCTGTAAGTGTTCTGGGATTCAGTGACAAAGTACCACACACTAGACAGAGAGACACACAGACAGATGAATGGATCGATAGATGATATATGGATACAGGTAGATAGAAATGCCGCTGAGTTGGCTTCTACATACGGCCATCTTATTAAATATTGCTACTGTTAAGTGCTGTTGACTCACAGAGACCCTGTTTAGACTTTCTAAGGAGCGGCTGGTGGATTTGAACCACTGACCTTTTGGTTAGCATTGCAGTGTTTATCCTGCAGCACCACACCAGGACTCCACCTTATTATATGTTGTTGTAGGTGCCATCGAGTCGGTACCAACTCATAGCGACTCTGTGCATGACAGAACGAAACACTGCCTGGTCCTGGGCCAACCTCATAGTTGTTGCCACGTTTGAGCCCCTTGATGCTGCCACTCTGCCAATCCATCTCTCTGGGGGGTGGGGAGGAGGAGGGATCTTCCTCTTTTTCTCTGACCCTCCACCTTACCAAACATGATATCCTTCTCCAGCGACTGGTCCCTCCTGACAATATGTCTGAAGTGTGAGAGATGAAGTTCGGCCATCCTGGCCTCCAAGGAGCACTCTGGCTGCACTTCTTCCAACACAGCTATGTTTGTTCTTTTAGCAGCCCATGGCACTTTCAATATTCTCCTCCAACACCATAATTCAAAAGCATCAATTATTCTGCGGTCTTCCTTATTTACTGTTCAGCTTTCTCATGAATATGAGATTATTGAAAATACCATGGCTTGGGTCAGGCGCACCTTAGTTCTCAAGTTGACAACTTTGCTCTTCAACACTTTCAAAAGGTCTTGTGCAGCAGATTTGCCTAATGCAATACGTCCTTTGATTTCTTGACTGCTGCTTCCATTAGTGTTGATAGTTGATCCAAGAAGAATGATGTCCTTGACAACTTGAATCTTTTCTCCGTTGATAAGCCTGTTGTTTATTGGTCCAGTGGTGAGGATTTTTGTTTTCTTTACATTGAGATGTAATCCACACCACTGGACCCATAAACAACAGGATTATTTGCTCAGCACACAGGTTGAATAAGTATGGTGAAAGGATACAACCCTGTCGCACACCTTTCTTAATTTTAAACCTTATTCTATAATATAGAACAAATGTTGCCCAGTTCCACGTCATTCTCCCGACGGCCAGCTTGTGTGAGTCCATAGTTGCAGACCTTCTTATCAAAGGTCTCCCTCACTTTTCCTCTACCTCAAACCAGGCTAGCCTCTTTCAGCAGTTGTTCTCTCCTGATGGCATGTCCAAAGCTCATGAGTTGTGTTGGGATCCAGAGAGTGTTCATTCTCTAATTTTTGGATGTAGGTCACCAGGCTGCATCCAAAAATGGATGCTTCCAGAAAGAAAGGGTCACTAGGCTTTTCTTCCTGGAATCTTCACCAAAACCTGTTCACCCTTAGTGACTCTGCTGGTCCTTGAAATGCTGATGTCTTTGTTGTCATTAGGTACTGTTGAGTTGGTACCCATTCATAGTGACCTTATATGCCCAACAGAAGAAACACTGCCCGTCCTGCACCAACCTCACAATTGTTACTACATTTGAGCCCATTGCTGCTGCCACGGTGCCAATCCATCTTGTTGGGGGTCTTCCTCTTTTTCTCTGACCCTCCACTTCACCAAACATCATATCCTTCTCCAGAGACTGGTCTTTTGTGATAATATGTCCAAAGTATGAGAGACGAAGGCTGACCATCTGGCTTCTAAGGAGCATTTTGGGCATACTTCTAACAACACAGATTTGTTCTTTTGGCAGTCCATGGCACTTTGAATATCCTTCTCCAACACCATGCATCAGTTCTTCTATAGTCTTACTAATTCACTATCCAACTTTCATATAAGGTTATTGAAAATATGGCTTGGGTCAGACGCACCTTAGTCTTCAAACCGACATCTTGCTCTTCAGCACTTTAAAGAGGTCTTGTACAGCAGATTTGCTTAATGCAATATGTCATTTGATTTCTTGACTACAGCTTCCATGAGTGTAGATGGTTGATCTGAGCAAAATGAAGTTTTTGACAACTTGAATCTTTTCTCCGTTGATAAGAATGTTGTTTATTGGTCCAGTGGTGAGGATTTTTGTTTTCTTTACATTGAGATGTAATCTATACTGAAGGCTGTGCTCTTTGATCTTCATCAGTAAATGTTTTAAGTCCGCTTCACTTTCAACAAGCAGTATTGTATCATCTGCATATCGCAGGTTGTTAATGAGTCTCCCTCCAATTCTGATGCCACGTTCTTCATATAATCCAGATTATTTCCTCAACATATAGATTAAGTATGGTGAAAGAACACAATCCTGGAACACACCTTTCCTAGTTTTAAACCATTCAGTGTCCCCTTGTTCTGTTTGAATAACTGCTTCTTGGTCTATGTACAAGTTCCTCATGAGCACAATTAAGTGTTCCGGAATATCCATTCTCTGCAATGTTGTCCATATCTTGCCACGATCCACACAATTGACTCTTTATGAGTGGTGTCATTAAAAGAAGAAAAAGAGATACAGAAGGAAGACAGCTGTAGTGACAGCTGGAGGCAGAGACTGCTACAGAAACACGCCCAGGAACATCCGAAGTTACCAGAATCAGGAAGCAGTAAGGAAATCTTTATACCTGAAGCCTTTAGAGAAGGCATGGCTTTACAGACACCCTGAACTGGAAGTATGTGCTTCCAGAAATGGGAAGTTTGGTAGGAGGTCAAACATTGTCATAGGCCTGTGGCTTTCATATTCTGACTGTAACTCCTAGTAAGAAGTGTACATGCTCAGAACACGCACACCCCCCTGGAAATATCAAGAAAGAATGCTCCCATGATATTGTGCTGGGGCTGACACTTTGCAATAGAATCCATTTCATGAGATTTAACAACAGCACTTTTAGCAACAATAACAACTTAAAGGAGCCCTGGTGGTGGCGCAGCTAAGTGCTTGACTGCTTACCAAGAGGTCAGTGGATCAAACCCAATTAGTACCTCTGGGAGAGAAGATTTAGTGATGTTTCCATAAAGAAACATTTTGTAAGAAAATTTTGTGAGAGCAAAGTTGACTCAGCGGTGCACAACAACACTAATAGTGTTAAAATAAAAATCTTAATGAG
Organism: Chrysochloris asiatica; assembly: GCF_000296735.1. Lineage (NCBI taxonomy): Eukaryota > Metazoa > Chordata > Mammalia > Afrosoricida > Chrysochloridae > Chrysochloris > Chrysochloris asiatica. The sequence continues at coordinate 3,672,409 of NW_006408691.1, read as the reverse complement.
CCAAAACCAGAAATGGATCCAAGTTTATGTGTTGTTGTTGTTGTTATGTGCCATCGAGTCGGTTCCGACCCATTGTTTTTGAGTGCTGTGGAGTTGGTTATTTAATCTAGGATTTGTAACTCAGGGTAACATTTCCACGTGTTGTTTGGTGTGGTTGCAGTCAGTTCTGACTCATAGTAAGAACACAACACTGCCTAGTCCTATACCACCCTCACAGTCTTTTCCATGCCTATGGTTGGAGCCATTGTGGTGGTCCATCTCGTTGGGCGTCATCCTCTTTGTCATTGACCCTCTATTTTACCAAGCATGATGTCCTTCTCTAGGGACTAGTCTCTCCTGATCCCATGTCCAAAGTACTCGTGATAAAGTCTCACCACCCTTCTTCTAAGGAGCGTTCTGACTGTACTTCCTCCAACATAGATTTGTTCATTTTTCTGGAAACTGGTTGCACATAGATAATTCTCTGAAAGAAACCGATGTCTATGGCAAAATGGTCTCATTAAGCTGCTTACTGGGGTCCTGGTGTGGTGCTATGGGATAAGCACTAGACTGCTAACCACAAGCTGGCAGCTGCAACCCACCAACTGCTCCTTGGAAAACCTATATGTGGTCCCTATGAGTCTGGTAGCGTAGTGGTTAGGAGTCTAGTGCTTATCCCACAACACCATACCAGGACCCCAGTAAGCAGTTCAAAACTACCAGCCATTCTGCGGGAGAAAGATAAGGCTTTCTGCTTCCGTAAAGATTTACAACCTCGTAAACCCTATACAGGGTTGCTATGACTCCATGGCACATAACCACCACCATGATTCAAAACGGACTCCACAGCACATTGAGAAGTTGAGGGATTGATGGTTCAGTAGTAGAATTCTCCCCTTCCATGTCCATTGTTGTTGTTAGGTGCCATTGAGTCGGTGCTGACTCACAGTGACCCTATGCACAGCGGAACGAAATACTGCCCAGTCCTGGGCCAACCTCACAATTGTTGCCACGTTTGAGCCCATTGATGCTGCCACTTTGCCAATCCATCTCGCTGGGAGTCTTCCTCTTTTTCTCTGACCCTCTCTCTACCTTACCAAAAATGATATCCTTCTCCAGTGACTGGTCCCTCCTGACATGTCTGAAGTATGATAGAATCTTTCAACATTGCATGTCAAGGCTTGAATTTTTCTTCAGTTCTTTTAGCTTGAGAAATGCTGAGCGTGTTCTTCCATTTTAGTTTTCTAGCTACACATCTTTGCACATTTCATTTTAACACTTGACTTTGTCTTCTTGAGATACCCTTTGGAATTTTTTGTTCAGCTCTTTGACTTGCTAATTTCTTTCAGTAGCTTTGTTGTTAAGTGCTGTTGAGTCGATTCTGACCCATAACAACCCTGTATAGGGTTTCCATGGAGCAGCTGGTGAGCTTGAACCGCCAGCCTTGCAGTTCTAAGTGGTTTTGCAGTCTGGCTCATTAACCCACAGCACTACACCAGGACTCCTTCAGTAATTTTAGCATCTCTATATTGAAGAGCAAATTTCATTGTCTCTTCTGACATCCACTTTGTGTTTTCTTTCTTTCCTGTCTTTTTAATGACCATTTGCTTTCTTTCTGGATGATGTTCTTGAGGTCATCTGGACAACTCTTCTGGTCTTCAGTAATTAGTATCTAATGTAACCAATCTGTTCTTGAGAAGATCTCTAAATTAAGGTGGGATATTTCCAAAAGGGAAGAACACACTCAGCATTTCTCAAGCTGAAAGAACAGAAGAAAAATTTAAGCCTTGACTTGAAATATTGAAGGATTCTGTGAGCAAAATATTGAACGATGCAGAAACATGATGAAAGGGATACACAGAGTCACTGTACAAAAAATGATTGATGTTCAGCCATTTCAAGAGGTAGCATATGATCAAGAGTCAATGTTACTGAAGGAAGAACTCCAAGCAGCCCTGAAAGCATTGACAACAATGCTCTGTTGAAATCTTTCAACAAACTGATGCAGCACTCACTCATCTATGCCAAGAAATTTGGGCTCTTTCATTGGGAGCATAGATTTTTATTATGGTTATGAACTCTTGTTCAATTGACCCTTTAATCTTGAGAAAATATCCTTTTTTGTCTCTTATGCTGGTTTTTGTCTTAGAGTTTATTTTATCAGAGATTACTATTGCCACTCCTACTTATTTTTTATTGCAATTAACTTGGTATATATTTTTCCATCCTTTAATTTTTAATCTACTTTTGTCTTTGTGTGTAAGGTATGTCTTTTATAGGCAGCATATGGAAGGATCCTGTTTTCTTACCCATTGTGCTATTCTCTGTCACTTGAATGGTGCATTTAATCATTGACATTCAGTGTAATTAAGTATGTTGTCATTGTCAGGTGCCATCGAGTTGGTACTGACCCATAGTGACCTTATGCACAGCAGAATGAAACACTGCCCGATCCTGGGCCAACCTTACTACTGTTGCCACGCTTGAGTCCATTGATGCTGCCACTTGGCCAATCCATCTCACTGGGGGTCTTCCTCTTTTTCTCTGACCCTCCACCTTACCAAACATGATATCCTTCTCCAGCAACTGGTCCCTCCTGACAATATGTCCCAAGTACGAGAGACAAGTTTGGCCATCTTGGCCTCCAAGGAGCACTCTAGCTGCACTTCTTCCAACAGAGATCTGTTGGTTCTTTTGGCAGTCCATGGCACTTTCAATATTCTCCTCCAACACCATAACTCAAAAGCTTCAATTCTTCTACAGTCTTCCTTATTCACTGTCCAGCTTTCGCATGCATATGAGGTTATTGAAAATACCATGGCTTGGGTCAGGTGCTACCTTAGTTCTCAAGCTGACAACTTTGAAAGAAGTTTACTTGTGCGTTACTGACTATGCAGATTGTTTAGACTGTGTGAATCATGACAAGCCATGGATTATGCTGCAAAGAATGGGTATTCTAGACCACTTAGTTGTGCTCATGAGGAACCTGTATGTAGACCAGGAGGCAGTTGTTAGAACAGAACAAGGGGACATTGAATGGTTTTAAATCAAGAAAGGTGTGTGCTAGGGTTTATTCTTTGATCATACTTATTCAGTCTGTATGCTGAACACATTATCTGAGAGGCTGAATTATACGAAAGAGAATGTGCCATCAGCATTGGATGAAGACTCTTTAGCAACCTAATATATGCAGATGATACATCCTTACTTGCTGGGAGTGACAAGGACTTAAAATACTTGTTGATGACTATCAAAGACTACAGCCTTCAGTATGGGTTGCATCTCAATGTAATGAAAACAAAAATCCTCACCACTGGACCAATAGATAACATCATGATAAATGGAGAAAAGATTGAAGCTGTCAATGACTTCATTTTGCTGGGATCCACAATGAACATTCATTGAAGCAGCAGTCAAGAAATCAAACAACATATTGCACTAGGCAAATCTGCTGCTACACAAGGCCTCTTTAAAGTGTTCAAGAGCAAAAATGTCAGTTTGAGGACTAACGTGCATCTGTCCCAAGCCATGGTGTTTTCAGTAGCTTCCTTTGTATGTGAAAGTTGGGCAGTGAATAAAGAGGATCTTAGAATTGATGAATTTGAGTTATAGGGTCATTATGAGTTGGAGTGGACTCGATGGCACTGAGGATACAAGAGCAGACAAACTGGGAATAAAGACCTGGTGACTACTTCCAAAAACCAGTCAATGAAAACCCTATGGGACACATTGGTCAGATCCCAAACCAACCAATCATGAGGCTGGCAGAAGACCAGATAGCGTTTCACTCTGTGGTGATTTTTCGTTTAGGACTCACCCTGCACCAGTATGACCTCATTAATTTACGGTTTCCACCCGGGGTCATAGTCAAAAGGCCAGAGATGGTGCTGGTTGTTGTGTGGCATGGAGGCCTGTATAGGGTTCCTGAGAGGTTAGTGGGTTTGAACTGCTGACCTTGTGGTTAGCACAGTTAATAGTCTAATGCTTATCAAACAGCAAAGCCAGAATTGTTGTTGCTGTTGTTTAGTGCTGTCATGTCAGGTCCCACTCATGGCGACCCCATATGGTGAGTTTGAACCACCGACCTTGTGATTCAAACTGACCTCGTTGTCCAGTGCTTTAACCCACAGTGCCACACCAGGACTCCAGGTCCAGGGGTAGGACTTTAATATCTTTTGAAGGCACACGGTTTGATTGATAATGTCCGCTTTCCAGCCCTCCTAATGATTTCCTTCCTATGTGCAAAGTATAGTCATCCCATTCCAGCATCTTCAAAAGCCTTTACCCATCCTAACATTTATTCTAGGTCCCAAATGGATTAGATTTGGATGAGACCCTAGGTGTACTCAAACTTGGGCAAAATTCCTCTCTTTCTGGAGCAAATGCCTTCCTCTACCCCCCAGGCCCTTAGTAACCTGAGTTGCCGGGATCCGTGAGAGTGAATCTGTTTCTCAGGTCCCCCTGCCAAGACACCCCATGACACTCCCATCCAGACATTCCCAGCTTCTTAGGAGTTCCCATGAGCACACAGCTCTCTCATCCCTGGACCATTGGAGCCTCTCACTCTGAGGCCCCACAAACCTGGCTGTTGGTGGATTAGTCCACGGAGCTGGAGGGCATGAATTGAATTGCTAAATGTCATCGAGTTGGTTCCCATTCATAATGACCCTTTCTAAGGTTTCCAAGGTGGGTTTGAACCAATTATCTTGCGATTAGCAGTTCAACAAGCAAGCAGAAAAAGCAGGGAGAGATGAGGTGGGGTGTGGTGGGAGCCAGCACAGTGTCTGTCTGGTTCATGGTGGTGTCTGGATCGAGGTGAATACTCAGCAGACATTTATGGGAAGAATTAACGTAGAAGCTGTGCGCTGCCCCCTACCTCTCCCACCCTTCCTGAGCCTGCTGTGAAGCTTATGGGACCCTCCTGGCAGCGTGGACTGGATTTTACAGTGACAGGAAGGAGCTGGGGCAGCGATAGACCCACAGCCCCCTCCTCCATCTGTAGGAGTGTCGAATCATCCACCATAAGACATAGGTGATCACATGTGCATGGAGCCAGGGGGCTGCCTGATGGGACTGAGTCCCAGGGTCCAGGAAGCAATCCTGGAAGCTCTAGGAAGAAGCAGCATCTGGGAGCTGAAGGACTCTGGGAGCTGCCCTGAGGGAAGGAAAACGCAGGGCTGATGGCCCTCCCTTTTCATTTTTCCACCTTTCCCTTCCAAATGAAAACAGAAACAGGGTTTCATATTCAAACGTGAGAATTTACAAGAAGGACTTCATGATGTGCTGGCTGCCCGATGTGGCCCGTTGCTGCTTAGCGCCCAGAATACAGAAGGAGAACTTGCAGTGTGATGGGGGCTGAGGGCACTGTGGTCTGTTAACAGAAGTACCACAAGTGGTCGTTCTAGCAAACATGTGCATTTTCTCACCGTATAGAAAGCTTCTTGTTGTTAAGTGCTGTCAAATCGGTTGTAACTTATAGTGACTTTGTATAGGGTTTTCGAGGAGTGGCTGGTGGGTTTGAACTGCCGACCTTGTGGTTCACAGTCCAGTGCTGATTGTACAGTGCCACATCAGGAGTCCGTATAGAAGGCTAGAAGTCTGAATACAGGCCACCGGCTCTTGGGGAAGGCTCTCTCTTTCTCTCTGTGGGCGCTGAGGGAAGGTGCTTGACTCTTTTCAGCTTCTGTTCTGGGTTCCTGTGGTCTGTCCTTGCCCCTTGGAGCCTTCTCTGCTCGTTTTCTACTGCAAGACGGATTGGTTTAAGACATACTCTACACAGATATAATAAGAGCACTGGTGGCACTCTGGATTAAGTACTGGGCTGCTAACCACAAGGCTGGTGGTTCCAACCCACCAGCTGTTTCTTAGCAAAAGATACAATTGGCTGCTCCTGGAAACACTGACAGTGTTGGAAACCCTACAGAGCATTTCTACTCTGTCCTAGGAGTTGGAATCTACTCCAGGGTTGTTGTTATTAAATGCCTTCAAGTGGTTTCCAACTCACAGAGACCCTGTATAGGGTTTCCAAGGAGCAGTTGGTGAGCTTGAACTGCCAACCTTGCAGTTCAAACCAACCTTGCTGTCCAGCACATTAACCCATAGCTCCATACCAGGACTCCAATTAGCAACCATCTAAATAACGGACAAGATTATTCCCTAAATGTTCCGAAAGAGTGAAGCCGGATGGAGAGCAAAGGCCCCGTGGAGGTCTTGGGACTTCTCTGAGGAGGGCCATTAGAGCTGAGGTCCCAGTGAGGTGGGGAGCTGCCCGGCAGGGATAGGGTGGTAGAGAGGAGTGTTAAGGCTGGCATTCGGTATGGCTGCCCCAAAGCTCTGCTGCTTGCCCACTTCTCTCTAGAGATGCCTGCTGCCCCCTGAGGACACTGAATGCCCTCTGAGAAAGGTCATATGTCACTTTGTTAAAATGTCCCTCTCCTGCTCTGAAGGCAAGGCTGTCTCGGTCACTGCAGTGCAGTGCAGCTGAGCTGTGGGGCCTTCCTACATGGGGCACAAGGTGGTGCAGCCGGATCGGGGGGGGGGGAGCTGGAATGTGTGGCACAGGATGATCGGCATGGCTGGGGGTGAGTCGGGAAATGGGGCACTGGATGGCCACTCAGGTTGGGGTGAGCCACACCCTTCTCTGTGGTACTCTGACCTTCTGGCCGTCTGAATGAACTGTGCTGCCTGGCTGCTTCTGTGGATGGATTTGAGAAGAGGTGGCCTCGTGTGCAGGTGTGCAGGCCATTGTCAGGTCTGGCGCCATACAAGGCACAAGCCCTGTGATGCATGGCAGGGCCGCCAACTGCACACCTCTAAGGGCATCCTATACAATGTGTCCCTGTGCCCTGCAGAGGCCCCATTCAGAGGGTAGGGGTCGGGTGGAATGCCAGGCACAGAGGGCAGTGGTGTACCTATTGGCCACCTTAGGATGCTGGTGCTGTGGGAAGGGGCAGAGCCCAAGTCATCACACCCTGTCCTGCTCTGTTCCCTAAACCAAGGGCTTCCTATAAGGAAGGACTGTGGTGGTCACTAACCACATGTGGTGTCTGCCTCAGGGTAATGATTACAAAACCTCACTCACCGTGTAACCAGAACCTCCCCTCAGTCAGCCTCAAACCGCTGGCTGGGCTCAGAGGTTTAACGGAGTGGCTGGTAGATTTGGCATTGTGTGGCACACTTGCTCGCTGCTGGCCCAGCCTCCCCTGCTGCAGCATAGCCCTCAGTTCAGAAGCCGGAGCCAAAGGCATGCTGGGACTTGGAAGCTAGTGCCACACCTACTGAGCAACCCAGGGTCTCCCCTCCTCACCAGCACCCACCTCCTGTGATCAGCACCCACCTCCTGCTTCCTCCCCAGAACTTAGCTAGGTATATGATGCTAGACACTGTGGTACACCCACAGATTTTTGCCTCCAGATCCCTGAAATAGGGCTCTTCCTCAGTCTGGACCATAGCACTTCAAGGAGTCGAGGTCAAATGGGCAGGGGCTGAGCAAGTCCTTTGTTGTTGTTGTTGTTGTTAAGTGCCATCGAGTCGG
>NW_006408691.1:3634981-3664036 GCF_000296735.1 Chrysochloris asiatica | reverse complement strand
AGCAAGCAAGGTTGTATCATCTACATATAGCAGGTTGTTAATGAGTCTTCCTCCAATCCTGATGCCACGCTTTTCTTCATAGAACCCAGCTTCTTGGATGATTTGCTTAGCATACAGGTTGAATAAGTATGGTGAAAGAACACAACCTTGTCACACACCTTTCTTAATTTTAAACCATTCAATGTTCCCATGTTCTGTTGGAACAACTGCCTCTTGGTCCAGGTACAGATTTCTCATGAGCGAGCACATTAAGTGCTTGAGAATACTCATACTTGGCAATGTTGTCCACAGCTTGTCATGAACCACACAATCGAAAGCCTTTGCGTAGTCAATAAAACACAGATCAACATCTTTTTGATATTCTCTGCTTTCAGCCAAGATCCACCTTTTTAGTATTTCCAGTTTTCTATGCAAATACGGCCCTCCCTCTCCTTGAAGACCTTCATGGCTGTGGCATGACAACTCTCCTGATTACCAGTGACTCCTGCTGGCAGATAGTAGAATTGCAGTCTAGTTCTGCGAGACCCTAAAGGTATGCTCCGGGATTTGCAAAGAGGGAGTTAGTATGCCCAGTTGGAGTAAAATGCTTCTGATCTGGATTTGGGCAGGGACCTAAGTTAAGCCTGGTTGAGAAAAGACCCTGAAGTTTAGAAGAGACAGAAATATTGAGAGTCTTACTCTCTTTAAAAGAATTGATTAGCAAGCGTTCTCAGATTTTTTTTTTTTTTAACCATTTGAGGAACTATCACATCAATATTATACTATGAGGCTTATGGTGGAACCCACTTTATAGGAACATATCTGCTCAGTTAGGGCTTTTTATACAGAATGGGGAGGGGCTGTTGCCTCCATTTGGAGTAAATTCCTGAGTCCCGTTTTCTCATGGAGCCCCTCTTCTGTGCTTCGGGCTTGGTCCTGATGTGAGGGCTGCAGCCAGGTGAGAGCTTTCTGTCACAGCCTAAACAGCTGGGACATGTGTTCTGTGACCAGGTGGCACAGTGGCTGGAAATGCCACCCCAGCCCCAGGACCCTGGCGTCACACAGGCCGCACAACCCAGCTCTGGGGAATTTGCCTTGCTCAGCTTTCCGGGAACCCACATCACAGGATGTGCACGATGACACGGCACTTGGCTCCCTGATGTGCACAGCTTGGAAGCATCTGGAATGTTATGAGATTGTGGGGTAGAACAGAGAGAGGCCAGACGCAGGAGAGTACAAGGCTGTCCGGGAGCCGGCGCCCCTCCATGACCTCCTCACTTCCCGGCTCTGCTGAGCCCAACGCCTGCTCACCCCAGGCCCATCTCAGGGGCCCGTCTGCTGGGACTGTTTGGAGGCGCCTTTCCTGACAACCCTGCTACCAGCTTCCTGGGTCCTCCTGCCCAGCTTGCCCTCCTGAGCAGGGCTCTGCGCTCCCCTGTGTGCCTGCAGGCTCTGCCAGAGGGCTCTGGTTCCTATTAAGTGTCCTGAGCGGGAATGCAATGGTGTTGTTAACACAAATAAACAGAGCCCCCAGGAATGTGGGCTAATTCAGGCAAGGGGCAGAAGCTACTGAACAAAGGCTGGCTCAGGTGAGGGTCAGAGCCTGCTCAGATGAGCCAGGCTGACCTCCGGGGCCAGGGCAGATAGTGGGGGGAAGTGTTAGGTGGCTGCTGCCTCTGTCGAGCACTGCTGGGGCCAGAGGTGTCGTCCTGCAGGTGGATGACCCTCCCCCGGAGCTGGTACTGCCACCCTCTCGTGTTCTTCACCCCTGGGACCAACTTTGCCCCAGGAGGGGGCCCTCTGTCTGTCTTCCTTACCATGCTCTCCCTGTGGGGAAACTGAGGCCAGGATCATGAGTGTTGTGGTATATTTCTAAGTAAACGAGTGCTTTTAGGGGAGGAGTTGCTGTCTGCAGACAGTGTGGCTCCTCCTTTGGGGCAGCTCCTTTGTCTCCACACTCCTGCTTCTCAGCAGAGCCAGCTGTGTTGTGTTGGCTGTGTTGCTCTGGGTCTCTCACATACAGTGCCAGCAAGGACCAGCCTGTTCGGGTACTTCCAGGCCTGTGATGAATGCAAAGGCAGTGACTGAGGTGATGGTCCCCAGCGACGCTTTGTGAATGGCCTCAGGTTTGTTCTGGGCCTGACACTGCTCTGGGCAGCTCTGCCTGGCAGAGGCCGGCTCTCCATGGCACAGGCTGCTTGCATTCTTGTGGCTTTCCTCCCGGCTCCGGCTGGATCCCTCACTAACCGCAGAGGCGGTTGCCAGCAATTTGATTGTAACCAAATCCCCTCCAAGGAGCTGGCTGCTGCTGCCGCCGGAGGCCCAGTGCCCATCCTGGGCCAGCCTCACCCTGCTCCCTGGACCAACTCCCTGGTTCCCTGGACCAGCCGAGGGCTGTGACCTCAGTTGGCCACCCTTGTTACCAGGCAGAGCCTTGTAGAGACGGGCTCCACCGCTGACCCTGTGGCCTCATCATGTGCTTCTGCTGGAGAGATGGGGTCCTGGGTACAGTTAGGTACCCTGAGGATAGCTTTGGGGTGCTGCCCGAGGTCCTCGTGCCTGCCGTCTCTAGACTCCAGGCTGACACCTGCCCTGCCCAGCCCTGGGAACAGCCTGCGTGTGTGTCCTGAGGATTGGGCAATCAGCTGTCCTGCTGGCAAGGGCAGTGCTGGGAGCTGGGACTCAGCATTCACAGTCTGCTGGCTGCCAGCTGTAACCGTCATCTGTGTCCTGGTCATAGGCTTTTCCCAGTCCTGAATGGCCGCAGTGACTGTGTGTGGTAGGGTTGCTGTCACCTCATATCACAGGGAAGGAGACTGAGGCATGAAGAGGCCTTGCAGCTCTCTGGGAGATGGTGATGCCTGTGTGCTGGCCTGTGATGATTTCAGTGCACAGGTCTCCTCCAGCTCTGAGAATTGGGCCCTTACCTGCCCGCTACCTCCCAATGGGAGTGGAGTGCCAGATGACCATCCCTCACTGTTAGACTGCCCTGGGGGAATTGTGTCCTGTGCTGGGTGGCCAGGCTCTGGAGGGACTGGACCATCCAGCAGAGTCTATGAGGACTGAGACTGGAAGGCCTAGCACCCCCTGCTGGGAGAAAGCGAGAATGCAGTGAACCGCAGGGGCATGGCATTGGCCTATCCAAAGCCCCTGCTCTGAGCCAGGCTGTGGATAGTAGAAAGGGCCTGGTGGGTCCACTGTGTCCCCTGCTCCGTGCCTGTCCTCCCTGATGACCTGGGACCCTCCCTGTCTCTCAGTCGTCAATTCCTGCACCCTTGGCAATGGTGGCTGCCAGCAAGACTGTGTCCAGCTCACGACGACGCGGCACCGCTGCCAATGCCGACTTGAGTACCAACTTCAGGAAGATGGCAAGCGCTGTGTCCGTGAGTCTGTCTGCCACCCGAGGTCATGCCCAGGGGTGGGAAGGGACCTGCCTCCCCAATGGACAACACAGCAAGGTGGCCCTGCTGGGGTCTTTAGGTATTGAGAGTGTGGGTGGGATGCTGAGTTTGGGAACTGGAAGGGTCTTTCCACATTCCTCAGGTCCTGAGATCCCTGGAGGGGTCCCATGCTGCCCTGCTCTGGGGCTGGTTGTGGGTCCAGGACACCCTGGGCCTGGCCTTGACTAGGGGCTGCCAGAACCTTCTGGTATTTGTTCTGGGGTCTCTGGGCTGCTCATCCCAGAAGGAAGGGGCATAGCTGGTGGAGAAGGTGGGGCAGGTGCAGAAAACCCTTGGTGTGGAAATGAGGCTGGGGGGCGGGCAGGTGATGGGAGCGTTCCCCCCACCATCGCTGGATCCTCCCCACCACAAGGGTGGACATGGGAGGGGCCAAGGCCAGCTGCAGGGTGAGTGTCATGGGGTCACAGGCTGAGAGAGGCTGGCTGCTCAGCTTGTCACCTGGGCCTGTTTCCTGTCATGGGGTGACACTCCCAGGAATCCTGGCTCCTGACGAGAGTGGGTGTTGGGGAAGCAAGCTCGTCCGAGTGGCAGGTCTTCCCAGGGGTGTCCACAACCACAGTGAGGGTGGGGGGGGACTATGCCTGGGGCCTCACCTGGGCCAAGTTCACCCTACCTTGACCTCTGTTCTCTGCCTGCAGGGAGAAGCCCATGTGCTGACCGAAATGGTGGCTGCATGCACACGTGCCAGGCCCGCCGAGGCTTTGCCCACTGCCAGTGCCACGCTGGCTACCGGCTGGCCGAGGACCGCAAGGCCTGTGAAGGTGGGCCCACCTCTGCCCTGCATCTCATTCTGCCAGCTTTGCCCCTGCCCCCTTGCTCTGTTGTGCCCTTGCCTTGTTGCTCCCCTCCCCCTCCATGCCAGTCTGTCCCCTGACCGCGGAACTCCCTCTGCCCTGTGCACTGGCCCACCCAGAGTCAGCTAGCATGTTCCTGGCACTAAGTAGGGACCTGTGTCTGACTCTAGACTGGTCCAGCTGTATCCTGCTGTATGGGGCCTTTGGGAGCAGGGCTGGCCTGTCTAGTCACCCTCGGGTGACCCTGGATGACGCACGGGCTGCTTGGCCCTAGCTCATCTGTGCTGGGGAAGGAGGGGCCCAGGGAGGGGCAGCAACATGCTCAAGACAGCTGCTTCACAGTGGCGTCTCCTGTCAACATGAGGAAACAGGAGATCCTGGGGTGTGTGTTTGTCCAATGGGGACCGTGAGAGCTGGAACTCAATGAGAAGGCCTTGTTTCCCTGGGCCTCACATGTTTTCTGCCTCTGACAGGGATCAGTCACCACTTATTAATTGCTTCTATATTTAGTGCCTGGGGCATGGCAGACCTTTGCAAGATCTACAACGTATTCATTCTGTTGTGCATAAGGTCAGTATGAGCCGGAACTGACTTGATGGCCTCTACCAACGACTTGTTGATTGTAAATACCTTTTTCAACAAGATAAATTGCTGTGCACATGGGCGTCATAGGATAGAATATTCAGGAATCAGATCCACTACATCTGTGGGAAGAGATGATGGAGAGGTTCAGCATCACCAGTCAGAACAAGGCCAGGACCCGACAGTGGAGCAGACCATTAATTGCTCGTATGCAAGTTCAAATTGAAGCTGAAGGAAATGAAAAATCCACAAGCACCAAAATATGGCCTCAAGTATATTCTACCTGTACTTAGAGGCAATTTTAGGAACAGATTTGATGCATTGAACTCTAATAGCCAGACTAGATGAGATGTGGGATAACATCAAGGACGTCATATACGAAGAAAGCAAATGGTTACTAAAATGATTGGAAAGAAAGAAAAAACCAAAGTGGGTGTCAGAAGAGACTCTGAAACTAGTTCTTGAACATAGACTAGCTTAAGTGAAAGAAAGAAAAGGTGAAGTAAAAGAGCTGAACAGAAAATTTCAGTGGGCAGCTCAAGAAGACTGCAAGTAAAGTATTCTAAACTGTGCAAAGATCTGGAGTTAGAAAACCAAAAGGGAAGAACATGCTCAGCATTTCTCAAGCTGGGGGAACTGAAGAAACAATTCAAGCCTCCAGTTTCAATATTGAAGGATTCTATGGGCAAAATATTGAAGGACTCAGGAAGCATAAAAAAAAGATGGGAAGAATGTATTGGTCAACATTCAACTGTTTCAGGAGATAGCATATGATCAAGAAGTAACTGTTTTAAAGGAAGAAGTCCGAGCTGTACTGAAGGCATTAGCGAAAACCAAGCCTTCAGGAATTGATGAAATACCAGCTGAAATGTTTAAACAAACTGATGCAGCTCTGAAACCACTCACTAGTCTGTGCAAAGAAATTTGAAAGGCAGCTACCTGGCCAACTGACTGGAAGAGATCCACATTTGTATCCTTGACAAAGAAAGATGATCCAACCGAATGTGGAAATTATGGACCAATGTTGTTAATATCACACACTAGTAAAATGTGGCTGAAGGCAATTAAAAACCAGTTGTAGCTGCACATCAACAAGGTACTGCCAGAAATTCAAGATGGGTTCAGAAGAGGACGTGGAACCAGGGATATCATTATTGATGTCAGATGGATCTTGGCTGAGAGCAGAAAATACCAGAAAGATGTTTACTGTTCTGTGTTTCATTGGCTATGCAAAGACATTTGACTATGGATAATAACAAATTATGGATGGATCGCAAACAATGAACTTAATTGTGTCAGTTTGGAACCTATACATAGAATAAGAGGCAGTTGTTAGAACAGACCAAGGAGATAGTGCCTTTTTCAAAATCAGAAAAGGTGTGTGTGCCTGGGTTGTAGCCTTTCACCATCTTATTCTGTCTGTATGTTGAGCAAATAATCGAAGAAACCTGAATTGTATGAAGAAGAACATAGCATCAAGATTGGAGGAAGACTTATTAACAACCTGCAACATGCAGATGATACAATCTTGCTTGGTAATAGTGAAGAGGACTTGAAGTACTTACTGATGAAGATCAAAGCCTTCAGTACGGATTATACACCATCACCAGGAAAACAAAAATCCTCACAATTGGGCCAATAAGCAATATCATGATAAATGGAGAAAATATTGACATTGCCAAGGATATCATTTTACTTGGATCTACAATCAATGGAAGAAGCAACCAAAAAATCCAGTGATGTATTGCACTGGGAAAATGTGCTGCAAAAAGAGCGGAGGTCCCTGGGACCATCAGGGGAGAAAAGCGGAGAGCGGGACCCTACCCAGAGAAGCAGTGATGTCAGAGATGGAGGTGGAGATGATGACGTGGAGAGATGGAGCAGCTGGGAACTTTAGACACAGAGAGGGAGAGGGGCTGTGTGCTGACAACAAGGGGGCAGGCTTGTAGTGTATACCCTTTGGTTGGGTGATGATGCATGGAGGGGATTGTAACCATGGCAATGAAACGATATATGATAGGATGAATGTAAAACTAATGTTCTCCCATGTAAACTGTCACATAATCCACAATAAAACATGAAAAAAAAAAAAAGGGGGTATCTTTCAAGTGCGTAAAAAACAGTAATGTCACTTTGAGGACTAAAGTGCACTTAAGCCATTCAGTTGTTTCATATGCATTAGAAAGCTGGACAATGAATAAGGAAAGACAATTGGATTATGGTGCTGGCAAACTGTATTAAATATACCAGAGGCTGCCAGAAGAACCAACAAATCCATCTTAGAAAAAATACTAGGATGTGCCTTAGAATAAGGATGGTGAAACTTTATCTCATGCACTTCGGACATGTGATTAGGAGGGACCAGTCCCTGCAGAAGGACATCGTGTTTGGTAAAGTGGAAGGTCAGTGAAAAAGGGGAAGAACCCCAATGAGATGGATTGATACAGTGTTTACAACAGTGGGTTCAAACGTATCAATGAGGATGGCATGGGATAGGCTTAGAAATAATGATTTATTCTGTGAGCTCAGACTCAGCTGCCCCTAACAATGTTGTTGTTGCTATGTGCCGTGGAGTTGGTTCTGACTCATAGCCACCTGTATAGGATTTCTGAGGCTGTAAATCTTTACAGGAGCAGAAAGTCTCATCTTTCTCCCACGGAACAGCTGGTAGTTTCCAACTGCTGACCGTGAGGTTTGCAGCCCAACTCGTAACCACTACGTTATCAGAGCTCCTTGCGCAATAACAGCAACATATTTAGTGGAAGATATTTGAGCAGTTTTCCTTCTCTGATCCGTTTCTGCCTTATACAGTTCCGGCTTTCGTAGTTTTTACTGTATTACGTAGATAATCTATTGCAGAAAAACAATGGCAACATAAGAAAAGGAGTCCTGGTGTGGCATTTTCGAGAAAGCACTGGACCAAAAGGTTGGTTTGAACCACAATGTTGGTGGTTCAAACCCACCAGCCGTTCCTCGGAAACCCTATAAAGGATCGCCATGAGTCAGAACTGACTCGATGACACCAACAACAAAGCAAGTAAGGAAAAGGAGGAAGACAGTACTCACAGGTCCCAGGGTGACATTTTGATGTCTCAGCTTCTGCCGGCCTCTTTTGCTCGTCTGCTTCATATTTAGTGCAATTAATATGCATACTTATGCATGTTTAAAATTACTCAGACTCACAGTCATTTAAATACATTTAACATGCATATTTATGCAGTCTTCCACTCACAAGTGCTCATAGCTGGTTGCTGTTTCCTAAAGCATGAGACCTTTGGGTACCCTTGGCTGCCCTGTGATCTGTCCACCTGGTGGCATCTGAGTTGTGGACCCCTTTCGCTGGATTTGGAGTTGTTCCGACCCCTGGCTGTTATAAACAGCGAGGTTGACAGCCTTGGGGAGGCATCTGTCTACACTGTCTGTCTGCTCATGGCAACAGTCCTGGGTGGGGTGGGGGATCCAGGCGCCCTGCCAGGCGGCCGGTAGAGATCGCCCCAGTAGGGAATGAGAAGCCCTAGTTCTGTCTTCAGCAGTGCCAGGAAGAGCCGTTTGAAGGCAGGTCCTGTGTACTAGGGGGCTTGTGCTTCAGGAGTTCCCACCTCTGAGACAGGATTGAAGTCACACATCCTCTCCCAGGACTCTTGTTGTTAAGCACTGTTGAGTTGGTTCCCACTCATAGCAACCCAGTAAAGGGCTTCTGAGGAATGACTGGTGGGTTTGCACTGCTTTTCTTGTGGTTAGCAGTCCTGTGTACCCTTAAGCATCCCACCAGGACTCCTAGGGGTGTGAATACAGCAACTGAAGGCTGTGGGGTTACTGGGAACACTTAAAGGATTTGGGTCCAGACTTGACCGCAGGGGGAGGTGCTCGTAACCATGCTCTGGGTGCCAGCATCCAGGCCCTGAACTGGGGGATCCTGGCCCCTCCAAGCCCTCTGGGCAGCAGGCACTGCCAACGAGACCTGGATACAGCGAGGTTAAGACCCTCACCCAAAGCCAGCTGCCAGCGGGACTCAAGGCCTTGGCAGTGGGCCCCGAGTGGACGCTTTCAACCATCCCCTGTGTTGGCCCCCCTCCCTGGGGGCCAAGCATTTGTTTTCTTGGGAGCTTGTCCATCAGAGCTTGGATGAGCAGAGGGGTCAGTGGACCCAGCGAACCTGGTCGTACGGCCTTGGAACGGGCATGGGATTGGGGTACAGAAGGTCTGGAATGCACTCACAGATTGGGGATGCAGAGGAATGGGGTGCAGCTGTAGAACTGAGGAGGGCTCAGAGGCAGACAGTTTGGAACAAGGGGCACAGAGGCACTGAATGGAGAAGCATGGGGGTGCAGCCATGGAATGGGGGCACAGGAGCATCTATCCCATATGGATCCTGAGGCCTGACTGCCCAGCCTCACCCCTCCTAGCAGACTTATCCCCCTCTTACTCATCTCTGCCCTCCAGACCTGGACGAGTGTGCTAGCGGGCAGGCCCAGTGTGCCCACGGCTGTCTCAACACCCGAGGCTCCTTCAAGTGCGTGTGCCATGCAGGCTATGAGTTGGGTGCCGATGGTCGTCAGTGCTACCGTGAGTGGGCAGTGGAGTGGGCAGCATGCACGGGGCTTGTCAGTCAGGAGTGGTGGGCGGGGCCTCAGGAGGACCTGTTCTGAGCCCCAAGAGCCCCTTGTCTCCCAGCAGTGGGGCCACCAGAATCCGTCCCCTGTCCCAGGCCGGTGGTCTCGTTGCAGGAATCGAGATGGAGATTGTCAACAGTTGTGAGAACGACAATGGTGGCTGCTCCCATGGCTGCAGCCACAGCAGTGGGGGCCCCCTGTGCACCTGCCCCAGCGGCTATGAATTGGACACAGACCAGAGGACATGCATCGGTGGGTGCTTCCGAGTCGGCCGGAGGGGATCTGGGCCCTGGGACTCGCTTCTTCCACACTGTTTATTGCTACCCCGAGTATGCTGGTGGGTCTGATGCCTCGGGTGGGAGCTCCCTCCTTTCTTCCACATCCCATTCTAGCTGACTGGGCCCAGCTGGGGTGGGTGTTGTGGGTGGGCCTGGAAAGAAAGGTGATATCAGTGGTCCCAGGGAATGACCCTAGGAGTCTGGGAATGCCCCTAACATGCAGGGACTGGCAAAGGGGACTCTTTTCAGTGGTCATCTCAGGGTCCAGGTGGAACAAGTGGTCTGAGATTTGTACCTGCTGTGTGTCTGTATGTACAGGGCAGGAACATACATGGGGTTGGTGTGGGTGTGAGCTATATGACTTGCATGTGGATTGCCTGTGTGGTGCATGGATGTGCTCACAAATGCATACAGGTGTTTGTATGATTGCACACAGGTGCTCATGTGATGGTGCCTGTGTGTGCAAGTGTGTGTACACTTTGTGTGTGTGTGTGTGTGTGTGCAAGTGGGGGCGCAGAGTGTGGTGGTGGGTGGGTGGCTGCCTGGCCAGCTGCTCTCTGTGTGCGCCTGTAGACGTGGACGACTGTGTGGAGTCTCCGTGCTGCCAGCAAGTATGCACCAACACGCCTGGCGGTTACCAGTGTAGTTGCTATGCGGGCTACCGACTTAGCACAGACGGCTGCAGCTGTGAGGGTGAGTGCTGGGGCCCTGCTCTCCCCACTGCTCTGCCCCTGCACCTTGGTTGAGCACCTGCTGTATGCTGACCTGTGGTCACTGGCCACTCTCCTGTGGAGATGGGCCTGCCCCCTGTTTCTGCTCAGGCTGGGATGGTGGGATATGGTGCCCACTGTCACCCGAGCTTGGGGTGGGTGAGCTGCTAGCCACTGGCATGGTCACCAGGTTCAGCTCAGTGGTGGAGGTGGGGGTGGGTGGGAAGGAGAGGCAGAGCCAGCCTACATCCCTGGGCTCCGAGGATGGTCTCTGCAGCCCTATGTTTGCCCACAGATGTGGATGAGTGTGCCTCTAGCCGTGGGGGGTGTGAGCACTACTGTGCCAACCTTGCTGGCTCATTCCGGTGTTCCTGCTCGGCGGGCTTCCGGCTGCTGGAAGACCGCAGGGGTTGTACCCGTGAGTTCCCGCCCCACACTCCCTGCCTTCCTTCCGGGGGGGCTGTGCTCATGGCTCCCCCACATGGCATTGGCCTCGACATGCCCTTCCCTCCGTCTCAGCACTCTCTCGGGGAGTGGGTGGACTCTGCCACCCCTTCCCCTGCTGGGACTGGGCATAGGCACTGCTCAGACAGCATGCCCAGAGCCAGTTGGTGTTCTGGAATCCCAGTGGCCCAGGTCCCCCTGCCCATTTGAAAGAAGGGGCCACAACCTAAGAGATACCATCCCAGGCACAAGAGTGAGCAGAACTCTGCCCACCCCTCACTCCCTCCATACCCCTACTCTCCAGGGCCAGAGCATGCATGGGGTGGTGGTGTGGGTCAAGTCTGCCGGGCCTGGGCCTTCTCCCCACTTGGACATCAGAGCAGTGGGGATAGCCCTGTGACCAGAGTGCAGAGAAGGTGGCTTTGTGGGCAGTGACAGACTGATTTCGGGTGTGTGGGCTGCACAGAGGAGCCCCGGAGGATGGTGGTGTGTGTGTATGTGTGGCCCCCGCTGGGCTAGGTGTTGGGAGCAGGGCTCAGCAACCTCTGTCCTCAGCGCTGGAGGAGCCGGTCGTGGACCTGGATGGACAGCCGTCCATCGTGCGCCCTTTGCCCCACATTGCGGTGCTTCGGGATCAGCTGACCCAGCTCTTTGAGGATGAGGAGGACGGCTTGGCTGACGAGGAGGAGGTGGAGGCACGGGGCGAACATACATTGACGGAGAAGTTTAGTAAGGGTTGCGCCTAATCTAGGGACTCTGCTCCCTGTAGAGATGGATTCCCCTTCCCTGGGCCAAGTCACTGCCCCCTGCAGTGTCCTGTTGCTCAAGGCCCAGAGGGGCCAAGCACAGGCGTGGTTTGCTGTGCGTCTGGCTGAGCTTGGCTAAAGCAGCCCTGGGCTCCAGGGTGGAAGTGGGGATGTTTCTGGGTCCCACCCTGCATGGTTCCCACCCCCAGCTTGTTCCCATTCCCACCTGGCCTGTGATACTGGCCTGGGTCTCTTTGCCCATGGAGACTAGGGGTACCTCAGCTCGGCCTCTTGTCTGCTGCCCCCAGTCTGCCTGGACAACTCCTTTGGCCACGACTGCAGCCTGACCTGTGAAGACTGTAGCAATGGGGGGACCTGCCTGCCGGGCCTGGATGGCTGCGACTGCCCCGAGGGCTGGACTGGCCTCATCTGCAACCAGAGTGAGGCTGGGGGTGGGCTGGGGCTGGGGACACAGTGGACAGGGGCCTGCAGACTGCCATGGGCCATTCACTCTTAACTCCTCCCACCAGCAGAGGCTCCTGTGGTTCACTTAGTCACTCATGCAGGTATCCACACACCTTGATTCATACAACGACTCATTCATTCATTCATTCATTCACGCATTCACTCATTCATGCGTGCATGCAGCCATGTATGGATTCACTCATTAGACTTATACTCACTCACTCATTCATTCATTCCCTCCCTCATTCATTCATTTATGCATCTTCTCAGTCATTCCATAAGTACACTTTACTATCTGCTCTGTGCCCCAGGGACAACAAGGTCAGATGTTTGTTCCTCACACGTGTCACAATCTATGGGCTCAGTAACAAGCCAACAACTGACTGAGTCCATTTCTTGTGGTGATCAGGAAAGTGGGGTGATTGGGAAGCAAGGGGTCTCTCAGAAGGGTCTCCAGCAGGAGGGTCTTCTCTGGCTCAGACACCTATGTAATGGATAGGAACAGGGACCCCTGACTCCCCCAGGCCCCTACCCGTAGCCTTTCCCACGCCCTGCTCAGCCCTCCCAGACCACTTGTGGGGTTTGGTCTCAAGGGCAGTAATGAATGTTTGGAAGCATCTGCCTGTCTGAACATGCTAGTCCAGCAGGGCCTGTGCTGTGTTGAGCTCAGAGGGAGAGGATGTAGCAATTGATTAATAATGTCTGCCCCAGGCATGGTAGAAGGTGACGGGGCACGAGTGGTTGCTCTTGGTGGCAGCTTCTGAATAGGATTGAAAGTCTTTCTGCTATGGTGACCCTGGTTTTCATGTCCCTCCCTGTAGCATGTCCCCCAGACACCTTTGGGAAGAACTGCAGCTCCTCCTGCAGCTGTCAGAATGGTGGGACCTGCGACCCCATGACAGGGGCCTGTCGCTGCCCCCCAGGTGTTAGTGGAGTCCACTGTGAGGACGGTATGTGCAGCCCCCTGGGGGACACATGGTGAGGGAGGGAGACCCTTCCCTTACAGCTCTCCCCACTCGCTCTCTCCACGTCTCCGTCCTCCCTTGTGGCAGGGACAGCAATGCGGTACTTGCATTAGACCCTCTTCCCTCTTAGCTGTGTCTGTGAGGAGTGGGCACAGATTTCTGCTTGCATGCTTATTTCTCTGGGCTCTAACTCTTCCAGATGATCACGCCTTGACAGAAGAACAGCAGTTTTGGAATTTGTTCCCTTTGGAGGTAGTAAGGCCCCCATTCCTGGAAGCATTCAAGCAGAGCTGTATGATGGCTGAGTGGGAAGTGCAGAAGGGCTGCTAGCTATATGGGTGATTTTAGCATTCCTTTTGACCCGGAGTTTCAGCATTTAGGAACAATTAGAGCAAGTTGCCATCGAGTCAACTTTGACTCGTCAGAGTAGAACTGTGTGTCAGAGTAGAACTGTGCTCCATGGGGGTTCTCAGTGAAGATGTTTCACAAGTAGATTGCCAAACCTTTCTTCCAAAGGGCCTTTAGGTGGACTTGAACCTCCAACCTTTCTGTTAGTAGCGAGGGTTATCCCTACCCAGGGACTCAGGAAGAATTAGAGAGTCCGCTCACATGAATCCCCAGGATACTAATGTTTAGTCGTTAAGTCTTCAGACCTATAAATTCTGTCTCTTTTTCTGGCAATGTAGCTAATGTGTGTTATAAATTGTGAAATGTCCTGCTTCTGTGGGTGGAAGAGAGCAATCAGGCAGCCAGAGCTGGGGCTATGCTGTGTGCGCTGTGCTCTATGGAGGCGTGAAGCCACCCTATAGGGTTCCCTGATTCTCCTCTCCTTGCCAGCCCTCAGGACCCTGCCCTCCACTGGGCTTTTCTTCCCTTTCCATCTGTGGTTTCATCTGCTGGGGACTAGACACCCAGTGTGCACTGTAAGTCGTGTGTGCTGGATGCTTGTGGACCCAGGGGGCTGAACATGGGTACTTTGGGATGACCTGTGGCTTCTTGCAGGAGCCCTGGTGGCACTGTGGGTTAGTTAGACATTGGGCAGTGTCTTAATTAGCTGTTGTTTTTGTGTGCTGTTGAGTTGGTACCGACTCATAGTGACCCTGTATAGGGTTTCTGAGGCTGTAAATCTTCATGGGAGCAGAAAGCCTCATCTGTCTACTGTGGCGTGGCAGGTGGCTCCCTGCTGACCTTGTGGTTCAGGACAAGCAGTCCAATGTTTATCCGATAAAGGCAACAGTGTTTCTTCTTAATTCTCTAGTGCTGCTATAACAGAAATACCACAAGTGGGTGTTTTTCACAAACAGGAATTTCGTCTCTCACAGTTTAGGAGCCCAATCCAAGGCTTCCTCTGTCAGTTGGCTTTGTGGGAAGGTCCTTTTCCCCTTTCAGCATCTGTAGACCCAGCATTCCTTGGAGATCTCCTTGTGTCTTGGCATCGCTCTTCCCCTGGACCTAAGACCTTCTCAGTGCAGGGACCTCAGATCCAAAGGATGCGCTTGGCTCCTGCCTCTTCTTTCATGGTGGTGGTGATGTGCCATGGAGTCAGTTCCGACTCACAGCGACCCTGCCTAGGGTTTCTGAGGCTGTAAATCTTTATGGGAGCAGAAAGGCCTCATCTTTCTCCTGTAGAATGGCTGGGAGTTTAGAACTTCTGGCCTTGAGGTTAGCAGCCCAACTCATAACCACTACGCTACCAGAGAGCTCCTTTCCTTGTTGGTAGTACATTCCTGACTTCTGCTCAATTATTTTTCCTCTTGTAAATAAAAGGTGTTGCAGGCCACATCCCAGGGAAACTCCCTTTAGATAGGATCAGGATTGGGTTGGAATTAAGAGGGAGTCCTGGTATGGAGCTCTGGTAGCGTAGTGGTTACGAATCAGGCTGCAAACCACAAGGTCAGCAGTTCAAAACTACCAGCTGTTCCGCGGGAGAAAGATGAGGCTTTCTGCTCCCGTAAAGATTTGCTGCCTCGGAAACCCTGTACAGGGTCGCTATGAGTCGGAACCGACTCCAAGGCACATAACCACCACCACCACCTGGTATGGTGCTGTAAGATCAACACTGGACTGCTAACTGTAAGGTAAGTTGTTCAAGCCCACCATCCGCTCCTTTGGAAACCTTATTCAGGGTTGCTTTGAATCAGAACCAACTATGCAGTGCTTAACAACAACATCCCACACTTAATCCTATTACTGGTTTATCACATCAGGACCTGTCATGGGGGATCATCACGTAGCTGCCTCATTACTTCATTACGTAGCTCCCAAACCACTGAGAAGCGTGGCCCAGCCAAGCTGACACAGATTTTGTTGTTAAGTGCTTTCGGGTTGGTTCCAACTCATAGCAACCCTGTGTAGGGTTTCCAAGGAGTGGCTAGTGGGTTTGAACTGCCAGCATTGCAGTTAGCAGTTCAGTGCTTACCCTACAGCACCATACCAGGACTCTGACACATCTTTTGAGAGGACACAATTCAATCTGTGATAGGCTGGCAACTGCAAGGTCGGCAGTTCAAACCCACTAGTCACTCCTTGGGAGAAAGCTCTGACTGTCCCCATAGAGATTCACAGGCTCAGAAACTCTATGTAGGGTTGCTGTGAGTTGGAATTGACTCCGTGGCAGTGGGTTTGGGATGGTTTCCCAGAGGACACTTGGTAGTGCAATGTTTAAGCAGCCCTTCCTTGGGAGCTTTTGGGGTCCAGGATTCATCCTGGGAGTGTGAGTCCTGGGGTGTGGAAAGGAGGTGGGGTCTGCAGACTGTCTGAAGACTTCCCTAGGGAGGGAAGGTGGGTGGGGACAGTGAGCTTCAGGGTAGTGCAAGGTTTAACTCAAGTTGGTTGTTCATACCCACCAGCTGCATCATGAAAGGAAAGACCTGGCGATGTGCTTCTCTATAGACTACAGCCCAGGAAGCTCTATGGAGGTAGTTCTGTTTCCTGCTCCAGGGGCACTATGAGTTGGAATCCTGTCAACAGCACGAAAAACTGTGATTTCCCAGAGACCTGGGTCTCAGCTGGGTTCCACATGTTCCTGTGTGGGGGCGCTCCAGGAGACTAGCACCCAGAGAGTCTGGCTGGCTGGCTTTCGGGAAGCCCCATGTTAGAGTTCTAGGCTCCTGGTGTCCCTGGGCTTGTGGCCACATCACACACCCTGTCTCTGTTGTCACATGACCTTCTCCTCTTTTGTCTTGACTCTCCCTCAACCCTTCTCCTCTAAAGATACCTGTCAGCGAATTTGGGGACCGCTGGTAATCCACAGTGAGCTTTCCTAAAGATTATTCATTTAATTACAGTTGTAAAGACCTTTTTTCCAAATAAGGTCAGTTCTGGGGATTAGGACATAGACACACACCCGCTTCCCCCCAGGCTGCCCCAAGGGCTTCTACGGCAAACAGTGTCGGAAGAAGTGCCACTGTGCCAACCGAGGCCGGTGTCACCGAGTCTACGGGGCCTGCCTCTGTGACCCGGGGCTCTATGGCCGCTTCTGCCACCTGGGTAAGTCCCGCTGCACTGCAGTGTTGAGGGGTTCGGGTGGGTGGCAGACCCCTGTACTTTGTCACTGTGTGCTGGGGGTTTACATCTTTTGTCTGGGTTTGACTGTTCAATTCTGTGTGGATGAGGAACTTGGGGCTCATAGAAGTCACCCAGTTGGGACAGAGGGGGCTGGTGTCCCTCCAAGCTCTCCTCTTGAGTGAGCTGGCCCCCAGGGCATCTGGCTGGGCAGCCTCCAGCCACAGGGTCAGGGGAGGGTGGCCCCTAACCCTGGATCTGGGACACCAGGTGGGCTGAGGAGTGGGCAGGTGGCACCCAGAATTAAGGTGACAAAGAAGCCACCCTGTGTGCTGGGCAGGAGCAGCCCTCCCTCTGATCCTGGAAGAGTGAGAGTCCTGGGGTATGGAAAGGAGGCGGGGTCTGCAGACTCTCTGAAGACTTCCTTACAGGAGGGAAGGTGGGCGGGGACAGTGAGCTTTGGAGCAGCATCACTTTATGCTGTTTTGTCACATGGGTTATTAGAGGAGAAAACAGGAAAGCGAAGAAAGCACCGTGAGTCTCTAGCTGAGAGGTCCCTGGAGTTCCCTGAGCCTGATTTGACAGGTCCCTCAGACTTGGGGGGATAAGGCCCTGGGGCACCTCGCCTGGGCACAGTGACTCCATGCGACAGGCTAGCTTGTTCTGGACCCTGGAGACAGGAGCTCAGTGTTTGGTGCTGAGATGAGGGCCTGGGGGCTCCGTGGACACAGCTGGAGAGGACACAGGCGGTGGCACATGTCCCTGTGGTGTCTCTGGCTATAGCCTGCCCTCCGTGGGCCTTTGGACCTGGCTGCTCAGAAGAGTGTCGCTGTGAACAACGGAACACGCGGACATGCGACCGGAAAGACGGCAGCTGTACCTGCAAGGCAGGCTTCTGGGGGGATCGGTGTCAGCATGGTGAGTGTGGGCAGGCAGGAGGAGGGTGCTGCTGGCATCCCTGGGGTCGCTGCTGACCCCCAGCCTCTGCTCCACAGAGTGCCAGTCAGGGTTCTTTGGGTCGGGGTGCCGGCAGGTATGTACCTGCCCTCCAGGTGTGACCTGCAACCCTGAGAGTGGTGAGTGTCAGAAGCAGTGTCCCGCTGGCTACCAGGGCAAAGACTGTGACCAAGGTGAGTGATCGGCCTGGGACTCCCAGGAATTTGAGGGTGGTCAAGGGCACCCTGGAGGGTCAGAGAAAAAGAGGAAGACCCCCAAGGAGATGGATTGGCCAGGTGGCAGCATCGATGGACTCAAGCGTGGCAACAGTAGTGAGTTTGGCCCAGGATCGGGCAGTGTTTCGTTCTGCTGTGCATAAGGTCGCTGTGGGTCGGTACCGACTCGATGGCACCTAACAACAACAACAACAACAAGGGCACCTGGCCCAGGAGTAGATGGCTGTAGAGGTACAGCAGAGCCAGGCCGAGGGGGCCAGCACTGTTACCTGCCTGAGTACACTCCTGTGGCAGTGCAGCCATCTGGTCTATCTGCTGCGCTGCTCCCAGCGGGCAGCTCAGGGCAGGACTGGACTTCCAGAACCCTCACTCACTGACTCACTCACACAAACATCTACTCATTCATTAATTCACTCATTCACTCACTCACTGACTCACTGACTCACACAAACATTCATTCATTAATTCACTCACTCACACAAACATCTACTCATTCATTAATTCACTTACTCACTGACACACAAACATCTACTCATTCATTAATTCACTCACTTACTCACTCATTGACTCACACATTCATTAATACACTCACTCATTCATTCACTCACTCACTGACTCACACAAACATCTACTCATTCATTAATTCCCTCATCTACTCAATCATTCATCCACTTGTTCATTCTTTCATTTATTCATGGACTCGTTCACTTCAGTCCTTCACACTCTAATTCACTCACTCATTCATCTTTTCAGGTACTCACTTATTGCTTTGCTCATTTATCCCTCATTCATTCCTTTCCTTACTCACTCGCTGCGTGGGTCTACCTGGAGCGTACTTTGTGTTTGGTGCTGGGCTGTTGGGGTCCCATCCTGGCACTGTGAGTCAGAAGGTGAATGAGCTCCTTGAGGATGTCGCTGGGGAGCAGTAGGGGAACCAGTGGGAGGCAGCTGTTCCTGAAGAGAAGTCTGGGTGGCAGATGCCAACGTCGGGGGTGGGTGCAGTGGTGAAAGTCCCCTCCACGTGGATGCCATGACCTGGGTCTAGGAAATGCACACAGAGCAGTGGGTCCAGGTTGAGGCCTGGGTAGGTACCACATTTCCACGGTGAGAGATGGGGAGCCGCCATATGCAGTGAATCAGTAAACACAGTTCCTGAGGTCCCTGGAGACCTGGCAGTTCAGGGCAGGAACTAGGAGGAGGTACCCTGAACCCAGGGGCTGACCAGCAGGTGTGGAGCTGGCCTTTGCTTGACAGAATTGGGAAGGTGAGGAGCGTCCTCTCCCTCCCCATCTTCTCCCCCACTCCACCCCAACACACACACTGGGGGACACAGTTTCCCACTGTCCAGTCCTGGTCAGTAAGAGCAGAGTGATTAGGAAGGATGGATGGAGGGACCTCAGGCCTCTCTATGGATACGTCCTAGGAGCCTCCTATTCCTCATGAAGGGTGTTAAGTGCTGTTGAGTCAGTTCCGACTCTGTATAGTGACCCTGTATAGGGTTTCCAAGGAGCGGCTGGTGAGTTTACTGCTGACCTTTTAGTTCAAAGACTTTGCAGTCCAATACTTATCCTACAGTGCCACACCAAGCAGAAGGTACCTAAGTGCTGTCATTGGCAGAGGAGGGGAGGGGAGTGTGAGTTAGCAGGGCCACAGCCATGCGGACGGGCGCTGGGCAGGTGGAACCATCCCTTGGCTCTTGGTGCACACACTCCCCACCCCAACAGACCTAGGTGAATGGGCAGCAGGGGACTGAAGGGATTAGCAATATGCACCCCTTTCCACAGGGATGCTCCAGGGGCTTGCCTGGCTCAGGCTCCCACCAACCCTGGCCGAGCAGAGGGGTCAGCAGTAGGGGAAAGAACACCCCATCATATGGGCTGCTGAGCCTCCACCCCACCCCATGTGTCACCTACGCCAGCGGCCTATTGGCTGAGACACCAAAGGCTCTTCCATGGGCTGGATAAGAGAGCCCCAGCCCCTGCCCTTTCCCTTTCCTTACTCTTTAAAAGCTGCTAGAGCCCTGAGGATGAGCCACAGGAACTGACACACATAGCTGGAAATAGTGGTCTCCCCACTGCTGTGAGGTCTGGAAATGATTACCGGCCAAAACACACGTCTGTCCCGCTTAGGAGAGAGGAGGTTCCAGGAGGTCTGGCAGGGCTGCGTGGCCAGTGTGGCTGGATCTGGCTTGCGGTGCGTACGTGTGCAAAGCACTGACTTCATAGGCGTGTGTAGTGCCCAAGCGCCTGTTGCGTTTGCACATGTATTGTACCTGTAGCTTTGTGCCTATGTCTTGTGTCCCTGGGGGCAATGTGGGAGTGTGCCTGCAGGGGACAAGTTGGTTCTCAAGTCCCTGTTCCCAGAGCCTCCTCTCAGGGAGTGAAAGCTCCTTCGAGGATTTCTGCCCTAGTTCTTTGACACCCTCCCTCAGGCAAGGAGCCCTGGGTGCTCAGCCGCAGTGTTCATTAGGGTTTGTGAGTGTAGGGCTGTTGCAGCTTACACGCAAGGCTGCCATGAACACCTCCTTGACCTGGGGGGTTCTGTCCTGATGCAGCAGGTGAGCATTGGAGTAGCCTTGTTACTGGAAGGAGCCCTCTCATCCCTGCCCCAGGCTTGCACACATTGATCTGGGGCCAGAAGGCTGATGGTGGGCCCTGAGGGACACAGCAGGCATGGGAGCCCCTCAACCTGGGGTGGATGCTGAGCTCCTTCCTCCAGGAAGGCTCGGGTCTTCCAGCACGCATGCTCTGTACATCCATGGGGAGCGGTAGGGTTGGAGCTCTGCTGTACCTCTTCGTCCTGAGGTCTTACTGTGTGCCCAGGGCTGGCCTGAGGCAGCTGTCAAGGCACGCTAGTACCCCGTGCCTCCTGCCTCACTGCCCTGACACGAGGAGATGGGCTCAGCTGGCCTCTTCATCTGGGGGATATCTAGCCTGCTTCCTCCTATTCCTACCCCATCCTACCAGGAGAAGGCTGGAGCTCTGGGATAGGTGGATACTTACGGACTCATATGGATGCTCACTATTCCCTGAGAGGGGAGGGGAGAGCAGAGTCAGCCTCAGCACTCCTGGGGGCCTGATGGCCGAATTCAGCCAGAACGGCTTTACTCTCTGGCTACCCATCATACCCTGCTCCTAACTCTGTGCCCCTGAGGCCCCTTCTGTCCCTGACCTGTGGTGCCTCCTCCCCGACCCCTTCTCAGGACCTGTCCTGCTCACTCATGGACCTGACTAGGGTCAGCAGCCCTGCTGGTGGGGCAAGGGTTCTGGGTCCCTGTTGCCCCCGAGTTGGGAGTGTCGGGTGTTCAGGTTTATGTTGCTCTCTTCTGCAGAGTGTCTAGGGGGGACGTTCGGGAAGAACTGCTCCAACCACTGTTCCTGTGGGGGAGCCCCCTGCGACCGGGTCACGGGGCAGTGTCTCTGCCCGCCGGGGAGGACCGGGGATGACTGTGGGGCAGGTGAGTGGCAGGTGATGTCCTGGAGTCCTTCCCACTTCTCCCCAGTGTTAGGAACCCCAACCCCAGCCCTGAACCGTGTTAGCGGACCCCACCCAACCCTGATCCATGTTAAGTTCCTTTGAGCCTATGCAATGACAGTTTGTCATTGGTCTCATTGTCACTGGTACCTGGTCTCAGCTCATGTTTGGGAACCCCTGGCCCCAGTCTGAACTTTGCAGACCCAGGCCTTCTCCAGCAGCGGTGCCAAGGCTAGGTCTGGAGTCGGGGGTGTTTGTGCCCCGAGGGGGGGGGATGCACTGAGCACCTATGGCCCACGCATGGTGCGATCTGTCCAGTGGTCCCTGGGGCTGCTGTGGGCCCTGCAGCCTCTCTTAGCCCTGGGCAGGCTGTTGGTGATGCTGAGAGCTGTCGGAGCACTGACCGGGGTGGTGGGGGCTTAGAGTGTCCCGAGGGCCACTGGGGACTCGGCTGCCAGGAGCTCTGCCCAGAGTGTGACCATGGTGCTGGCTGTGACCCTGAGACTGGAGCCTGCTTGTGCCCACCCGGCTATGTGGGCAGTCGATGCCAGGATGGTGAGTGGGGTCCTGCATGTGTCCTGGGGTAGGGACTGGGCCCAGGCACTCACCCTCTCTTCCCCTGCAGTGTGCCCAGCAGGCTGGTTTGGGTCTGGCTGCCAGGCCAGATGTACCTGTGCCAACACAGGACACTGTCACCCAGCGAGTGGGCAGTGCAGCTGTGCCCCCGGGTGGATGGGCCTGGACTGTCGCAGAGGTATGCCGGGAGGCAGGGTGTTCTTCACCTCATCCCTTGTTTGCCATGCACAAGGGCCTCCAGAATGGGGAGCACTGGGTCCCTCCCAACATGGTCCCCAGCCCCCCGATCTTGCTTACAAGAGTCCACTGCCCCTTCGCCCCCGACCTTTCAGGGGACCTATGCTGACTGGTCGACTCTGTTGCAGCCTGTGATGGGGGCCACTGGGGACCCGACTGCAGGTACCCCTGCAACTGCAGTGCCGGCCAAGGGAGCTGTGAGGCCACCAGTGGTCACTGCCTGTGTGAGGCTGGGTTCACGGGCCCACACTGCGAGCACCGTGAGTTGGGTGGGACCTCAGCCACAGATGGTCCCAAATTTCAGGGGTTCAGAGGAGCCCCACCCTGCCTTCTTGGCCCAGAGAAGCTTACGTAGCCTCCACCCCAAACTGGACCCTCAGGTCCCTGCCCCACTACTGCATCAGAAAAAGACTGACCCTCAGCAACCTGTGCCTGATGTCATCCAGTCAGAACACCAAGCAGATGCAGGGCTGGCACAACTCTGGGGCACCTGGCACCTGGGGGAAGGGATGAGGGGGTGCCTAGAGCTAGAGGGCACATCTTTTAGTGCTATGGGTTAGTGGCTTCAGGTGGGCTTAGAAGTCATCCTGGCAGAGGTCCCTAACCCCAAAGGCTGATAGGAGGTTTTTGGAGGAGGGTTGGGGGGCCTGTAGAATTCCATATGGGTGACTCTCATGGGGGGAAGGAGGGCTTGGAGGGGAGCAAGGGAGTCTTGGGACAGAGCTCCTAAAAGTGGACTAGGTTCCCCAACCCCAAAGGCATTTGGGACCCCTCTAAACCTCCACTCCCCTGAGGCTTGCTCTTTAGGGGTGGGAGACAGAGGGGGTGCCCAGACCCCTTAGGTAGGGAAGACCTCCTTTAGTGCAGTCCCTGCCCTCATCTGGTACCCCTGCTGATGGTGTCTGGGATTTGGTGTTCAGGGTGTCCCCAGGGCCACTTTGGGCCGGGCTGTGGGCAACGGTGCCGGTGTGAGCACGGTGCGGCTTGTGACCATGTCAGTGGGGCCTGCACTTGCGCGGCCGGCTGGAGGGGCACTTCCTGTGAGCGCGGTGAGTGGGCTGTGAGTGGGGCGCACCAGGTGGGTCTGGGGCCTTGGGCTCATGGACCCCCATCCTATCATCGCCCCTCCCTTGCAGCTTGCCCAGCCGGCTTCTTTGGTGTGGACTGCCTTGGGGTCTGCGACTGCGCTGGTGGAGCCCCCTGCGACGCTGTGAGCGGAGCTTGTGTCTGCCCTGCCGGCCGGCGTGGCCTTCGCTGTGACCAGGGTATGTGAAGCTGGGATGGGTCTGCTTGGAGTAAGGGCAGGGGCCTGGCCTGTTTGTTGCTGTCTTGTATATGTGTGTATGTGGCGGAGTGGGGGGCTGACCCACTTGTTGCTGCCTTTCGGGGTGGGTTCAGAACCAGCAGGTAGCCGCATCTGCTGTTAACCTCCTTTGGACCACGGTGTCCCTCTTGTGGGCAGCACAGGCCAAGGAGGGAGATGTGGCACAGGAGGAAAGGGACACAGAGGTTTCAGGGACCCTGTCAGGTCACTGGGCCACCCCCAGGGTCCTGACTACTCCTTCCACCCATTCCCTCCAGCCTGTCCCGCCCACACCTATGGGCTCAACTGCAGCCAGGCCTGTGCCTGTGCCCATGGGGCGACTTGTGATCCTGTGCTCGGGAGGTGCCGTTGTACCCCGGGCTGGACGGGGTCCTCCTGCCTGCAGGGTAAGCTCACCCAGGGGGCCTCCAGGAAGTGGGGAACAAGGGCCTGGGAGTCCAGGGATCAGGTGTTTGATTCTTGACCATGGGGTCCCATGGGTGTGGACTGCTGGGCTGCAGACCAGGCCCGCCTGAAACAGCAGACTGTCGTGGTGGTAGTGGGAAGAGGGCCATCACACCCTCATGGGGCACCTGCCACCTGGAAAGCTGAAAGGATACCTTCCTTCAGCGCTGTGTCCCCAGGGCTGGGAGGGTGGGCCCAGGGTGCTTCTGAGTAGGTCCTCTCAGAGATGCCCCTGGGGAAGACCCCATCCTAAAGGCTGATGCTTCAGGTGCCTCTCTCCCAGCCTGCCCCGAGGGCCTGTACGGTGAGAGCTGTCAGTATCCCTGCACCTGCCAGAATGGAGCTACCTGTGACCCCGTCACGGGCCACTGTACCTGTCCCGAGGGCTGGACCGGCTCAGCCTGTGAGCAGGGTGAGCACAGCTGCCTGAGGGGGCTGCCCTGAGGGTCTATGGGAACCAGGGCTGCACCTCAACCTGTCGTGGCCTAGGAAGATCCCTGGTCAGGGGCAATGCCCTGAGTGTGGTCCTGGGGCTCTGGGTGTAAGAAGTGGGGTCTCCAGGCCTGGGAATGCTCACCTGCTCTTCACGCCTGCAGAGTGTCTCCCTGGGAACTTTGGGGCCGGCTGTCAGCACCGCTGTGACTGCCTCAATGGGGGGTTCTGTGATCCCCGCACGGGTGCCTGCCTCTGCCCAGCCGGCTGGGGCGGTGACAGGTGCCAGAACCGTGAGTGAGGAGGGACCCCACCGAGGAAGGCGGCCTGATGGGGTGGGGTGCATGTTTGGCTCCAGGTCCAGCCCTACAGAGGATGTGTGGAATGCAGTGATGGGGGAACAGGGACAATTCCTGTGTCAGCCCCCACCCCATCTCCCTTCTGCAGTCTGCGTGGAGGGCACCTTTGGGGCTGGCTGTCAGGAGCGATGTGTGTGCCGGAGGGGAGCAACCTGCCATAGGGTCACTGGTACCTGCCTCTGCCCCCCAGGATGGAGGGATGCGAGGTGTCAGAGTGGTGAGCACAGGGCCGTCTGGTCACCAGCACTCAGGGTGGGGAGATCCTCCACATGGGGATGGCCCCAGGCCTGCTCTGTCCCTGGGTCCCCCACCTTGTCTTCCAGAAGCTCACCAGTCCTTGCTCTCCCTGCAGCCTGCCCTCCTGGCTGGTTTGGAGAAGCTTGTGGCCAGCACTGCCAATGCCCTCCGGGCACTGCCTGCCACCATGTCACCGGGGAGTGTGGCTGTCCCCCTGGCTTCACCGGGCCCAGCTGTGAGCAGGGTAAGTGGCTTCCCAGATTGACCCCTGCAGGAAGGAGGCGTTTGGGGGAAGGTGGGTGATTCTGACTGGCCAGGACTGACTCCCTCCCCGCCTGCCCCAGCCTGCCCACCCGGCACCTTTGGAAAAGACTGTGCCCAGATTTGCCAGTGTCCCAGTGAGAACCAGTCGTGCCACCCTGTCACAGGGGCCTGCGTGTGCGCCTCGGGTTACTACGGCCACGGCTGCCAGCAACGTGAGCGCCCTGCTTTCCAGTGCCCACCCTGAGTCCGAGGGGGCAGTGGGATGTGCAGGGTCTTCATGAGGCCATGGGTCTTCCCCTCGGTGTGCTGAGGGGCAGTGTTACCTTGTGGGGGTTACTGGGCATTGTCCATCCCACTTCCAGCAGCTGGTCCTCTTCCACAGGCTGCCCGGCTGGACGGTTCGGGCCGGGCTGTTTGCAGCAATGTACCTGTGTCAACGGTGGCTCCTGTGACGTGACCACTGGTGCCTGCCTGTGTCCGGCTGGGTTCCTGGGGGCTGACTGTGGCCTCAGTGAGTGTGGGACAGGATGAGGGGGGCTGGGCAGGGGTGGGTGCTATCCATGCACTTATTCTAGGCTGTCGAAGCCTGGGGTGGTGTCCCCGCTGGCCCTCTGGGAGACTGCTGGCCAGCTCTGACCCATCCTGCATCTGCAGCTGAGCATCCTGACGGTCCTTTCCTGAGTCACGGGGCTGGTCCCTGGGTGGAGTCCAGGCTGCACATTTAGGCTGGTGGAGTGGGGGGCAGGCAGCGGTGGACAATGGGTCAAGATGGCCCTAGAAGAGCCATTGATGGGTGGGAGCAGGGCATAAGAGCTGGCAGAACCCCAGGCTGTGCACTGGTCCCCCGTGCTCTCATCCTTCCTCTGAGAAGACAGTGGGGAGCCAGCTGGGGACCAGGCCTGGGTGGCACCCTAACATGTCTCCTTTGGCAGCCTGCCCACAGGGCCATTTTGGCCCCGGCTGTGTCCACGTGTGTGAGTGTGGGGAGGGAGCAGCCTGTGACCCTGTGACAGGTGCCTGCACCTGCCCCCCTGGGAGAACTGGCACCCAATGTGAGCTCGGTGAGTACCCGCTGGCGTCCACTGTACAGCCCGAGTGGTTCTGGGGGGGGTGGCATATGCAGTACACGGAGCACCAACAGCCCCACGCCTGCCCGTATGACACAGCCCTAGAGACTTGGACCAGTAATTGAGTCTCCATGGTTGGTGGAGTTGGATGGGCTGGCACCCAGGACTCCCAGTTCATAGCAGAGGGGCCAGGTAGCCGTTCTCTCTCTGAGGATGGAGCCAGGCTCCTGGCTGAGATCACGAGGGGACAGGAGCCTGTTGACCCTTTCCACTGGAACCAGTGAGTGGATGTTAGTAAAGGGAGACCCAGGGCACAGGCCATGGTAAAGAACCAGAGCCTGGGGCATTGTTAGGGTTGGTGATGTAACAGCACACCTCGTCTCTGTGGCCATACCTGTTAGACTTTGGCCATCTGCCACCCTCTGATGACCCCTCTAGTTCTCAGGCGTGGGGGCCATTCATCTAGGGCCTGGCTGCTGTTGCTTCCAACCCTGGCTCTTACTGGGATGGGGTCTGGCCACTTCACCCCCAGCAAAGAATGGATCCACCACTGCCAGCCCACGTCCACTGACACCTACATGTTCCTGGGCATATTCACTCACCAGCCCTCAGGGGGCCCATGTGTGGTCTAGTATGCTGCTGCCTCCTCCAGGAAGCTGCTCTTGATTGCACCCCAGCTGACCAGGCCAGGCACTTGGCAACCCTGTAGTGCCATGTACAGGACAAGTGCCTGATCTGCTTGGTCCTGGCTGGGTGTCAGCAGTGGCACAGGTCTGCCCAGGGCAGAGATCTGCATGGGCAGGGGGCTACTAGAGATACTTGTTAGTGAACGTGGTCTCCTGGGGCAGGTTCCGATCTGGGCTGAGCTCCACGCATGCCTCCTTCACCCCCAGGTTGCCCCAAGAACCAGTTTGGCATGGGCTGTAGGAGCATGTGCCCCTGTAGAAATGGGGGGATGTGCCATGCCACCAATGGCAGCTGTGTCTGCGGCTTGGGCTGGACAGGGCTGCACTGTGAGCAGGGTGAGTGCCTGGTCCAGGGAAGGGGACTGCCCACAGACTGGGAGAGGCCCTGGCTCTGGAGGGGGAGCTGGGCCCCTGGGCGCTGGACCTCTGTGGGGTGGGCTAAGATTCAAGGTGACTTGGACTAGGCACAGTTGGTGGGACCAGACCTGGGCCCCAATTGTCTACCTCTATAAAGGGGCTCACCTGCCCACCTTCTTACCAGCCTGCCCATCCGGACGCTACGGGGTTGCCTGTCGCCTAGAGTGCATCTGCCAAAACGGTGCAGCTTGTGAGCCCACTACAGGGGCCTGCCACTGTGGCCCTGGCTTCTACGGCCCTGCCTGCGAGCACTGTGAGTACAGGTGTGGGGAGCGACCACTGCCTGGGCTGTTGGAAGCTGTCTGCTTGGGGCCTGAGCTGGCCAGAGGCTCCCAGTAAGAAGTCTCTGGCCAGGAGTCCAGTTCTCCCCAGGTCCAACACTGCCACCCCTCCCACCCTAAGCCCCCAGGTGAAGACACGGAACCAGAGGCTTGGGGGGCAGAGGGGACTTCTCATGGGTGTCATTAGTTTATCACTCTGGGTAAACCAAGGTTGAGGAGGTCCTTCCCTCACCAAGTTCTAACTGAGGTTCCACCTCAGCCTGTCCCCCCGGCTTCCATGGGGCTGGCTGCCAGGGGACATGCCAGTGTCAGAATGAAGCCCCCTGCCACCCTGTCACCGGACAGTGCCTCTGCCCCGCCGGCTTCCAGGGCCAGTTCTGCCAGCAGGGTGAGTGCTCAGTGTGCCCTGGCCCTGCTCAGTCCTATGGTGGGGGTGATGGAGCTGAGCCCCCTGCCTCCCACAGGCTGTGAGCCAGGTTCGTTCGGGGAGGGCTGCCAGCAGCAATGTGCCTGTGCGGGAGGAGCATCCTGTCACCCTGTTACTGGCTTGTGCCGCTGTCCGCCAGGACGCATGGGGGCCACCTGTGACCTTGGTGAGTCTGTCAGGGATGTCTGGTGTGCTGAATGGATCCTCCTTGAACCCTCTGCCTGCTGGCATCACATTGCCTGGGTCCTGGCGCCCCCTCTGTGGCCCTGAGTGGGGTAGGGGTGGGAACCAGCACTCAGATTTTTCGGGGTCCATGCAAGGAGCTACTGCTCGGTGCTGCCCAAGGCTAGATCTGCCTCTGGCCACCTAGAGGTCTGGAGGGAGCCTCGGTCTTTGGTGGGAAGAAGACCCTCCTGGGCGGTTGACTTAGGAGGCCCATCCCGAGGGGGGAGCCGCTCCTGTGTGGGTGCACACTGACCCCCTTGTGTCCCGGGAGAAGTATCACTGGTCACTGGGTGCTCATAAGGTTGCAGTCCTAGTGGGGGAGGCGGAGTAGGTTGACCTACTTCTCAGTGACCTGAGATGCCAGGTTCCCTCACAGTCCTTCTCCCCACCCCCCAACAGAGTGCAGAGGGGGGCGCTTTGGGCCCGGCTGTGCCCTGCACTGTGACTGCAAGGGCGGGGCCGACTGCGACCCGGTCAGTGGGCAGTGTTTTTGCTTGGATGGCTACACGGGGCCCAAGTGTCGAGAAGGTGAGTGCAGACCTAGACTGCATCCTAGCTCAGTCCTACTCTGGCTCTTAAACTCGCGGCCTTCAGCCTTGAACAAGCCACCCCTACTCCTACACAGTGCTAGAGGATTTGCTTGGCTTGGGGCCCCCACAATGGGCCCAGTTTTGTGTGTGTGCATCTTGCTGAACCTCTCGAAGGCAGCCATGGCCCCAAATTAAGAGGGTGGGAAAGGATTGGAAGGCACTTCTGCCCCTATATATATATGTACGTGTGTGGCTTTGTGGGTTAATGCGCCAGACTGCAGAGCTGTTTGAACTGCAAGGTCGGCAGTTCAAGCTCACCAGCTGCTCCTTGGAAAGCCTATACATGGTCACTGTGGGTCGGA
>NW_006408691.1:3593626-3634881 GCF_000296735.1 Chrysochloris asiatica | reverse complement strand
ACACACACACACACACACACACACACACACACACACACACACGTGTTGAGGCTTCAACTTAGGGCTGGTGTGCTTGGGGACATTGTGCATAGTGCTGACCATGGTGACATCTAGTGGTCAGGTGTGGTACTGCAGCACAAGTTGATCCCGTGTGCATGTAAACTGCAGGGTAGGGGGTAGGGATGCTAGAATTTGGCTGCCTGTTTTGGGAGCCATGCCCTTTCATCCTTCTTGAGGCCTGATGGGCCAGGAGAGGCCTGCTCTTGAGGCTTCTGTGACTCAGGGGGTGTCTGCCCTAACACGGCCCCCTCCTCCAGCCCAGTTCCCTCCCCATCCTTGTGCCTGCTGGGCCAGGTGAGTCTAGGCTACCCACGATTCCCCACTTCCTGTCTCCCACGAGACTGCCCAGTTTTTCCAGCCAGGTTCCCTGGGTAGGGCCTTCACCCTGTTGGGAGTCCTGGGCAAGGCCCCTCCACACCCTACCAGTCTGGTGTCCCAATTCCCCCATGCTGCCTTGGCACATCCGGATGGGGCTTCATTTGGGGTTGAAGGCCCTACCACCTGAGTTGGGAATGAAACGGGGAGAAGCTATGCTGGGTGGGGTTATTGTATTGCTTCCCACCTGGGGTGGGGCATTCTATGTGCGGCCATCTGTCCCCCTGCAGGTGGGCCCCCTCAGCTCCTGGAGAACCTGTTACCAGCCCTGGACTCAGGTAAGGGCTCGAGGAATGCCCAGGTCACTAGGTGAGACTTTATGGCTAGAGCCAAAGGGTGCATTAATCCATAACCTAGGCCCCAAGGGATGGTGGGTGTCTACTGCCCTGGGACTTCCAGAATTTGGGCCTCAGAGATGAGGGTGATACCATGGTGGGCAGGAGGAGGTGGGGAGAGGAGACTGACGTCCCATTTCCCTACACCAGTCACACAGCCAGCCTCCAGCCTTGGGGACAGGGCAGCAGTGAACCACTAGCTCCGAGGCAACACTGGCCCCCACTGGCCCAGGGACTCTAGTGAAGGACTCAGGACTCCGGTCGCGCCTTCAACAGCACAGGCACGTTCTCTCTGGAACACCATGAACATTGTAGTGCCTGCTCCGAGGATGGCCGCCCCTCCTGGGTCCAGAAAGTGGACAGGCCTCCAGCGTTACCAGGCACTCAGCAGACTGGTGCTGAGGAAGCCCCGCCTCTCTCTGCCTGGCTGACCAAAGGTCTGGATGGAGGGCAGGTGTGCCGGCAGGTGTGGCACTGCCCTAACAGCAGGATCAGCTGGTGCTAGGCCGGGGACTGCTACAGCTCGGCCCTACGTTTACCTGAAAATATAGCCCACCCGTATTTATGTCAAAGTATTTATGGCAGCGATTCCTGCCCTCTTCGCCCTTGGCAGGCTGCCCCATCTCCTGGTCTGTCCCAGGAGGCCTTGACTCAGGATTGCAGGCCCTTGGGGTCTCCAGTGACTGGCTTAGCTACCATGTAAAATCCACAAAGTTAAAGGAGCAACAACGTCCCTTGAAGCCTGTTTGCTGGGCCCACGTTTGCCCCCTATTCCCTCCTGGGGGTAATGGGGAGGGTCCACACAGTAAAACTGGGGCTTATCCCTGTTCCTTATGCTGTGAAGAAATGGTGTGAGTCATAGGGCTTGTGTGGGAAGAATGGCTGGAAGGGGAGGGCTGGTAAGAGGGGCAGCCTGGGTGGGAGATGCTTCCAGCCAAGCTGGCCCTGCCCACCTGTGGTGAGACTTGAGGGGCCCCAGGCTGGGTGGGCAACAGGCCTGGCCAGCCATTTCTCTTGAGGGATTGGTTCTCATGGCTGAGGCAAACTGCACACCATGTATTCAGGTAGCAGATACCTCCCGAGGGAAAATAAAGAGGGCTCTCCCAGGCTCAGGAGCCCTGGTGGCACTGTGGGTAAAGTGCTCAGCTGCTTCACATGCATATGAGGCAACTGAAAGACCACGGCTTGGACCAGGTACACCTCAGTCAGAAAGTGACATCTTTGACCAAAGCAGAATTGATAACATTGGAATCATGATGTTTGTGAAGAATATTGAATATACCATGGACCACTGGCACTCAGGAGCTCTGGTAGCGTAGTGGTTATGAGTTGGGCTGCCAACCTCAAGGTCAGCAGTTCAAAACTAACAGCTGTTCTGCGGGAGAAAGATGAGGCTTTCTGCTCCCGTAAAGATTTACAGCCTCGGAAACCCTATACAGGGTCGCTATGAGTCGGAACCGACTCCACGGCACACAGCACACTGGCACTTAGCTGTGGATTAATGCACTGGACTCAAATTTGAACTGCAAGGTCGGCGGCTCAAGCTCACCAGCTGCTCCTCGGAAACCCTATACAGGGTTGCTATGGGTCGGAACTGACTCAACGGCGCTTCACAACAACAACCAGAAGAATGGAGTCCTGGTGTAGTGATGCGCTGGACTGTAAGGTCGCTTTGAACCACAAAGTGAGTAGTTCAAACTCACCAGTCTCTTCTTGGAAACCCTATACAGACTTTACACCAGAAGAATGCAGTCCTGATGTGGTGCTGTAGGATAAGCACTGGACTGCAAGGTCAGCAGTTGAAACGCACCAGCCACTCCTCAGAAACCCTATACAGGGTCACTATGAGTTGGAAACGCCTCAATGGTACTTAAGAACAACCACTACAAATTAACTCTTATCACTTAAACAACATAACATGCACACTCCATGGCCAAGCAAGCGAAATGAATGGAACACCACGTAAGACTTCAGTAAAACCCATAGCTCAGAAAGCATCAGGAGTAGTAGAATGGCAATGTGAAGCTGGGACAAGCTGTCAGAGACAGTGTGGAAGATACATAAGTAGAAAGAAGCCCACGATGGCTGAGGTGAATGGATACAACTGAACAGTGGGTTTCCAAGCTCAGAATACCGTCAGGAGTAACAGGATGGCAGATGAGATGGAAAATACAAGGGAATATTTAGTAGAAATGAATAATGTTGTTTAGCAGCTGTTGAATCAGCCTCCAGCTCACGGAGACCCCCGTGCACAATGAAAGGAAATGCCACCTGGCCACACCTGGCCCCCATAATCCATTGCCAACCAGACCGTGGTGATCCACAGGGTTTTCACTGGCTGAGTTTGGGAAGTAGGTCACTAGGCCTTCCTGCCTAGTCTTAGTTTAGGCTAGAAACACTGCTGAAGCCTGTTCATATCATAGCAACATGCAAGTCTCCACTGGTAGATGGGTACACATAAGGAGCACTGGCTGGGAATTGAACCTGAGTTTCCTGCATGTAAAGTGAGAATTCTACCACTTCCACTGCCCCCTTACCTTCTAAACAAAAACCAAAACCATACCCATTGTTACTGAGTTGACTGACGCACATAAGAATTACCGCATAAGATTTCCAAGGCTGTCTTTACAGCAGTAATCTTTATGGAAGCAGACAGACATCCTTTTCCTGAGTAGTGACTTGTGGGTTCGAACTGCCTACCTTTTGGTTAGCAGCTGGGTGCTTAATCTCTGCACCACTAGGGCTCCTTAATCGTCTAATCGAAGTCCAGACAAAGTGAAGGAAACACAATTGATGTGGCGCGATCAAGATCAGGAGCTATCAGATGTAAAGGCGATCGATCTCAGATGGAAGGGTTCAAGGTGCAAACCAGGATAGAAAAGAAAAGTCATCGTCTAATGAAATTTACAAAC
The DNA here is from genome assembly GCF_000296735.1 of Chrysochloris asiatica. Lineage (NCBI taxonomy): Eukaryota > Metazoa > Chordata > Mammalia > Afrosoricida > Chrysochloridae > Chrysochloris > Chrysochloris asiatica. The sequence goes on along the minus strand of NW_006408691.1, from coordinate 3,631,199 downwards.
ATCAGGGACCAAAGGAAACAGTAAATGTCTCAGAGAAAAAGAGAAATAGAAGTGATGTTGACATTAATTTTTACAAGCGAAATACTGGGAGCAAGGAAACAGTCATATTCTGTTTTGCTTCTGTTTTCAAAGTGAAGAAAAAAGTTAGAAACTTGAATTGTAGGTCCAGCTAAGTAATCATTGAAGTGCTCAAATGAAAAAGAGCCTTAGGTTTCTGCAGTACAGAAGCAGTCCTTAAAATGCACTTAGAGAAAGCACTTAAGGAAGAAGGGACAGAGATCTGGCAGCGTGCTCAGATGTACATGGTCACACATTTCCCACCTACCCTAGTAATTGTGGTGGTGGTGGTAAGTACCACTGAGTCGGTTTTGACTCATAACAATGCTGTATAGCTTCCAAGAAATGTCTGATGGGTTTGAACCGCCAACCTTGTGGCTAGCAGTCCAGTGCTTATCCTACAGTGTCACACCACTACTAACTTAGTAATTGTTATTAAGTACTCTAAAGTCAATTCCAACTTGTAGTGACCCTGTACAAGGTTTCCGAGGAACAGCTGGTGGGCTCAAACTACGAGCTTGTGGTTCACAAGTCCAGTGTTTATCTTACAGGGCCACACCAGGAGTCCAACTTAGTAATTAGGAGATTCAAAATACTGACGTTGATCCACAACTGAAACTCCAGATACTGCCAGGGGAGGGGATGTGCTAAGTTACCTGTCCTGTTTGGTGAAAGATAGTGACCTAGATAAGCTACAGAAAGTGATACGAGAAATAAACAAGAGTGAACATTCTTAATTAAACAGCTGTAACCATCACAATGTGTGTAGGATAAGCACTGGACTGCTAACCCCCCAGCACTTCTTGGAAACCCAAAGTGTCACTGAGCTGGAACACGCTAACCTAGATGTTGGTGACTCTGACCTTTTCAGTGGTGCTGCAGAAGAAATGCCTGGCAGTCTGCTTCCATGAAGATGACAGGCAAGAAAACCATAAGGAGTTTTACACATGGACTGACATGAGTCAGAATCGCCTCAATGGCAATAAGGTTTGTTTGTTTTTTTTTAACCACCATAAGAATCTAATAGGATGTTTAGCTTTAAAGCCATCTGGAGAAAATCTTAGTAATATAGTGGGGGCAGGAAAGAGGCCAAATGAACCATAGTAAAAAATAGTTCAACAAACTCTAATCCATTGCAATAAAAGTGTCTGCACATGGTTTGATGATCAAAAGACAAGTTCCTTGACTGCATTACAAATAACCTATCAGTTGTTAAGTGCCGTGGAGTTCTGACTCATAGCGGCCCTGTGTAGGTTGCGGTTCAAACCAATCTTGAGGTCAAGTGCTTATCCTACAGTGTCATACCAGGACTCCAATCTATCACAGGTAGACTATAAAAGGCACTCAAATATTTAGAAATCTAAATAAACCAAAAGAAATCTGGAGTAGGGGTTTTAATATTGCCTGGTGGAAAGCATCAAAAGTTGCTGTATATAAACATAGACACACACAAAATAGAGTCTCAAGAATAAACAGAGCAATGATGGACAGAACAGAAATAAGAATGATAGCTGGTGATTTCAACGTGCTCTACAAAAGCAAATATGTTAAGCCAACAGGATGGCAACAGTGCTAAAGTTTAACTAAAATTCAACGCGCACACACACACCACAGGTTTCTATATAAACTGTATACTCTGCAAGTGGGGAATGTTACTGTTGGTTGGTAAGTTTCAGCCGATTGTTGCTGTCACTGTGTCGTTCCAAATGGGGAATAACATTCTGCTTAAGCATAATGGAACAATGAACAAAACCAAAGGCTGCTCTGAAGACTATTAAGAAAGACAAAACATTAGCAAGACTGATGAAGAAAGAAAATGCAAGAAAAAACAAGGAATAGGGAGAAATCCCCACAGATAGTCTAGAAAACTACTATGAACTAAAGAATGGGCTTCCCAGCTCGGGACACCCCCATGATAACTTTGGAAACTTAGAAAAATGGATGAGTTTCTGGGAAAATTAAAATGTTGACACTGGTGTGAACAGAAATGAAAAAAAATTCTAAGAAAAGCAAAACTTAAGTGAATACAGTTAGTAATCAAAGACCACCAGTTCTACTGCAGCCCAAGAACCCTACAACAGATGTTTACACCGTTGGATGTACTTGATTCAAGTCCCCCTGCCGCCCCCCACCCCCACTCCATCCCATTCAGTGAGAAGGCAGGGGGACTCATTGAATGAGACCTTTGTGAACCTCGTTCTAAGACTGGGTGGGGACAGTCCAAGAACCTCACAGATGCAGTATGTGTAGGCAGAATCCTCAATAAAAGACCAGTTCTTCAAATAAAAATATTGTAGGTCAACTTTATCGAGTACAGGATGATTCAAATACAGGGACAGGCTCACATCAGAAAGTTGTGTCTATGTATTTAGATGAGCAATCCAGCGACTTTTCTTGATAGAAACAGAAAGAGAATTCAGTGGAGTTCAATGTCCATCTCAGATATAAATTCTTGAAAAACTGGGTACACAAAGGATTTTCTTTTTAACTTTTTCTTGTGAATTTGGTAAAGGTTCAAAGGATCTCTCTTAAGGATGGTTACAAGCTAAGAAACTACTGCTAACATCCTGCTGGATGAGAAATGACTTCGAGTCTCTGTTTAAATGATACCATGTCAGAGATGCCACCCATGTCTCTAATTACATATTAACTGGTGCTTTTTCTGCAGTACCCCCTTCCTTTTCTTTATGACCCTAATATATCCTGTAGTGCTGTTTGATTTTCCTTCCTTATGGCCAAGGGCTTTGCTTGCTTCACTATAGACCACTTGGAATGGGACCCTATCAGGCAGGGACTCAGACATTGGTGAGTGACCGCATGACTTCCCTTAAACAATCGGTGATTGCTCAGTGGTGGAATTCTCACCTTCCCTGAAGGAAACCTGGTGTGAGTCTGTCAGCACACCTGAGGCACAGCCACCACTTGTCTGACAGTGGGGGGGCTTACGTGTTAGGCTGCTGTGCGGGTTTCAGGGGTGCTTCCAGACCAAGACAGACCAGGAAGAAAGGTCTGGTGATCCACTTCTGAAAATTAGGCACTGAAAACCTTACGGATCCTAGGTTTGGTCCTTAATCAGTCATGGGGTTGGAGCAAGACCAGGCAGTTTTGTTCAGTTGTCATGGGATTACCAACTGAGGCTGAGAACCAACTGAACAGCGCTAACAAACAACAAAAATCAAGGATCAGAAGATGTCTTATCACCATCAGTCCCTGCCCAGTAGAGTTAGATAAAACAAAACAAAAACTTCAGAGGTACATAGATCTGGGGGAAGAGATAAACCTATCATGGTTTGTAAGGGATGCCATTCTGTAGGGCTGTTTATCTTAAAGAGCTAGCAGATTATGACAACACAAACAAAAACTCAGCAGGGTTCACCGTGACTAACTCACAAGAGCCAACAGTTCTTCAAGCTCAGGTGTAACTAGAAGACAGTATATGAGGTCTTATCCAATATGGCCACCAAACCCATAGAGTATCTTGAGAGTTTATTTGGCAAAAAAAAATGTACCTTTCAGAGATAAATGGATAAATGGAGCTGTTGACTAGACCCCAAACCCACTGCCTTCGGGTCAATTTGGACTCTGAGTGACCCTGTAGGACAGAGTAGAACTGCCCTAAAGGGCTTCTGGAAGCAGACTGCCATGTCTGTCTCCCACCGAGCAGCTAGTGGGTTTGAACCAGTCTTTTAGTTAGCAGCCAAGTGCTTAACTGCTGTGCCACCAGGGCTCCTCTGACCAATGTTAAGGAAAAATCATTTGACATTGTAAAAATGTCACCACCAGTCTGTCTATATACCCAGTGTGTTCCGTGAAAGGCCACTGACAAGAGTTCACAGGGGGTACCTGGAATGAACGATCTGTGGTCTATAAATGGACAAGGATCTGACATCAAGGAGGAGGAAGGGAGGTGACAAATCCACGTGTAGAGAGAGAGACGACAACACACACCAGTCCAGAAGATGGAATGTGGCTTTGTTTCCATGGGACCGCAGCTGACGAGTCCTGGATCTAGGGTGGTGTGAGCAAAAAGGAACCCTCAGGTACCGTCAGCAAGCAGTGGTCAACCCTGAGAGCCACGTTAAGTGTCATCGAGTCGGTTCAAACTCATAACGACCACCTATAGGGTTTCTGAGGATCGGCTGGTGAGTTTGAAGCGCCGATCTTGAGGTTCAAACCATGTTCCATATTGTTGTTATGTGCCGTCGAGTTGGTTCTGACTCATAGTGACCCTGTACAGGGTTTCCAAGGCTGTAAACCTTTATGGGAGCAGAAAGCCTCATCTTTCTCTCATGGAGCCACTGGTAGTTTCACTGATGACCTTAAGGTTCGCAGCCCGATTCATAACCACTACACTAACAGAGTCCATGTTGTTGTTGTGAAGTGCCGTCGAGTCAGTTCCTACCCATAGTGACCCTGTATAGGGTTTCCAAGGAGCAGCTGGTGAACTTGAACTGCCGACCTTGCAGTTCAAACAGCTTTGCAGTGTAGTGCATTAACCCACAGTGCCACATGTCGACGGGGCAGCATCAATGCCTGTGTATTGAGGACCCACAAGCAATGGTGCTCCTGGACACCAGGGGGCGCCCAAGGAGGTTCTCCCCTTCCCCCAGGGAGTTGGGGACAATGAATGTGCATGGTGGTGGAATGTTCTGGAGCGATCAGGATCAGAAACCACCAGATGTGCAGAGCAGCACAGACAGGTCTTAAACCCATGTTGAAACAGAAAATTAGGATGAGCTCTATGTTGTGAAATGTTGTTGACCTGGTTCTGACTCATAGTGACCCTGTATAGGGTCTCCAAGGAATGGCTGGTGAGCTTGAACTACCAACCTTACAGTTCAAGCTGACTTTGCAGCTCAGCGCATTAACCCACAGCACCACACCAGTATCCAGGATGAACTGTATAATGCTCACCTTTCTATAAACAGTTCTCCCCTCCGCCCAAGGGCATTATTTACAAGGACACCAAGGTGTTTGAGGGCAGACACACATCATTCAAAGGAGGTGGCTGTGGAAGGGTGGGCAAAGAAGGTGCTCACTGAGACTCCCACCAGCTCTGGGCCCCATTGGTGATGAAGCCTGTCCACCTAGGACACCTTCAGAATTTCTCCTGGGTAGAGGTGGCTGTGGCCTATGCCTCACTCTGATTCATGAGAATCCAGGTATGAAAGAAATATTTATTATCTTTGGGATCCGCAAAGATACACTTTCCAGGCTGGCCCTTGTCTGGGACTGTGGGGCAGCCCTGGGTCCCGTGTATAGTACAGATTGGGGACATGGAAGGCTGAGACCCCACCTCTCTGAATGCCCCACATCAGCATAACCCTCTGGGGAGTGCACGGGAGGGTCAGGTCCTAGGCTGCCGTAGCTAAGTGTCCAGTGGTGTCCAGGGGGACCAGTGGTGCAGTAGGAAGGGGTGGTTTCCTCCAGCTGGACTTGCGGGGATCAGACCTGCTGTAGCCTGCCCCATGCCCAGGTGGGGTTACCTCCCAGGAAGGCAGTGTGGACCTTGCCCATCAGGCCCTCAGGACAAGCCTACTGGCAGGCTAGCAACTGCAGCCCCTAAGACGCCGACTGCCTGTCTATACGTCTGTCTCTACGCGCAGCCGCTCCATCCTACGCACGTTGTCCTCCACAGCCACGCGGCTGGTGATGGATTGGGCAAAGTCTTCGGGGAACCAACCTGTCTCCCCATCCCGCAGCCGCTCACCGAATATCCAGCCTGAGTGGACAGAAGAGGGGTCAGGGGGGCTGCTCAGGATGTCGGCATCCCCCAGAGCGCCCAAGCAGCTGCTCCAGAAGATACCAGGGCCAGCAAATCAAACACCAGCCATGCAGCCACACGGAGGAATGGGAAAAGTGCTCAGCTCTACAGGGCGTGGTCTCTGAGAGGGCGGGCAAGGGCTAGGGGCAGTGGGAAGCCCCTCTCCTCTTTTCCTGAGAGACAAGACTGGCAGAATCAGCTGATAGGGACGAGATCCCACCCGCCATCTTTGGAGGAATCTTAAGGGAGGCCACTGCCAGGTCTTGAGTAAGACCCCGAGAATGCCTGCTGTACCCAGTGCCCACCTCTCCTTGCCTGGGCCCCTGAGGATCCCCAGCTCCCACCCCTGCCCACAGCCTGCTCACCATCTTCCCGCTGCAGGACCAAGACCACGTCCGCCTGCTGCAACGCCATCTCATCTGCCTGCTTGGCGAAGTAGGTCTTGGTGACCTCCATCTGCAGAAGGTCTGGGCGGGGGTGGGAAGAGGTGTTGGCACCAGGACCACCAGCAAGGGGCCCCTGGGAGCTCTGCAGGGTCCACCCCTCTCTACAAGGAAGTGGGGCTGCCAAGTCCAGGGGATGGGGGTGGTATCTGGGGTCTTAGCACACGGAGAGGTGGCAGCTTGCTGACTGCAGGCTAAGGTGACCCCTCCAGAGACTGTGCCTGCTTTTGGGACTCAAACTCCCAACCTCTAAGGTGATGGACCTAGGGGCCTATGACCACTGTGTCATGAGCCTACTTCCCAGTTATCATACATATAGGGACAGAGTGGTGGTCTCTCCTGCTGCAGATGGGCAAGGCCCTGACAAGTGCTAATGACCAAGATGGAGGTGGATGCACAGGTACCTAAGCTGGGGTCCAGGCTTGCCAGGGTCCCCTCACCTGGGCATACTGCTCTGGACTCAGGGCTAGACCATGCCCCTCCTCTCCAGGTCAGCTCCGTTAGTGCCCCAACCCCAGCTTACCTCCTTTGTTGCCTTGGCGTTGCCACTGTCTCTCCCTGTATCCGAGCGCTGTGATCCACCTGGCCCGGTCACTCCTGGGGTCAGAGAGAGTGTGGGTAAGGCCCCGTGGCCAGTCTGCCTCTGTCCTCCCCTACCATCCCTGCAGATCATGTCTGCGAGGCGCAGCAGGAAGACAGGTGGGGTGGGGGGTCCCTTGGTTTTGCCCACCCCCACCCTGAGATGGCTGGGAGTAACAGTGCCGTCCACACTGGTGGGAGGTGTGCTGTAGGACATATGAGGATGCCAAGGCATAAAGGCAGGTCACAAGGCAGGCCAAGCACAGGCAGCCACTCCCAGATCACACCTGCCAGGGACAGGAGGCCAGGCGGCAGTCCAAGACCCAGAACCTAGTCTGTTGGTCCCTAAGGTACCCGTTTCCCTACGCCAGGCCTGAGGTCCCTGCTTTGGGACCATCTTGCTGTTCAACAAACACATACCTCACAGGCTCCTGACTTGGCCCCATGGGAAGGGATGGAGGAGACACAGGGACTCAATCCTTTCCTCCCTCCCCACTGTATGCCAGCATCTGGTCACATGCTGGGGGGCTGACCCTCCCCTGCCTCCTTATTGCACAGTGTGCCCACCAGGACCACTACTACCCAGCCACCCCACCTGCAGGGTTTAGACCAGGACCCCACCTTGTCCATGAGGCCTTTCTTACTAGCTCCCTACTTAGGGCTTCTTTCCCAGTCTGACTTTTCCCGATCGTCCTTACCCTTCTGATACACTAGAAAGTTCAGTGACTCACCGTGGAGAGCAGGTATGCTCACCACGACCCCACCACCACCGTGTCCTCATTTTGCACATGTCCCCTCCCTTGCCTATTAGGCTGCTGGAGCTCTGGCCCGCCCTGGCACACACCAGGGTCGGGCTCGCAGTAGGCGCTTAGCAGAGCGTATAGCAGAGCAGGGTGAGTGGGGATCTGGGTCTGAGTACGGATCTTACGCGGAGTCTGCAGAGAGCTGGAGCTGCTCCTGGCGGCCCTCACAATTGTACAGCATGGTCAGTTTGAATGGGTAGGGCAGGGAAGGCTCTGAGGGCTCAGCTTTTTGGACCTGGATGTGTTCCGTCTGGGTGTAGTCCTGGACGACAAAGTTGTCCTCGCTGTTGGGGACAGGCCATGGGTTGGATGCTGCAGCCATGGGCTTGGGACCTTTCTGGAGGAGATGCCCTCCAGCCCCTTACCCCCCACATTCCTGTCACTCACTCAAGGTCTGCAGGCAGAAGCCAGAGACACAAGGAGGAGTGTGTGTCCTTGAGCAGAGGGGCCCAGGCCAGGATGGGACACAGCTCACACCCACTGGCCCCAGTCCCTGTCTCGGGGTCCAACCTCGCAGTGGGGTGCAGCAGCTCTCCTGGAAGCAGGCCTACCTCTTCTTCTTGGTGACCACTAGGACATCATTGAACAGGAAGAGGTAGGAGGTCGGCCGGCTGGCAATCTTTCGGAAGAGTCTGGAGTCTTCCACGAGGAAGAGCTCTCCACGTTTCAGCAGCCAGCGGGAGGCGGAGATGATTGGCAGGGACTGTGGATAGGCCCAGGGGTGGAGTGAGGGGTGCGGCCCAAGAGAACTATCCTTGGGCTGCAGCTTTGTAACCAATCCTGTCCTGAGAAAAGTGACTCAGCTCTCCAGCTGGGCAGGAGACAGCTGCGTCCAGGCCCCAAAAGCTGGGTCAAAGGCCAAGGCTCAAGGCCCGCCAAGCACCTGCTATATGCTCAGCCTGAATGGGTGCGGAGCCGCAGGGGTGGCTGCCTGTCCTGACCCTGGGCTTCCACACAGGGCTGGCTGAATAAGGGCTACTGGCAGGGCAGGAGTCATGCTGGGCACGGGCCTGGCATTGACCTACAGAGTTGGCCCTGGGGTGTGGGACTGGATGTTGGAAAGGTGAGCAGGGCAGACTGGGTGCTGGTAGGGGTAGAGGATGAGGGTGGCCCGAGAGAGTTGGGGGATGTGTCTGCAGAGCGCAGAGCACACTTGGGTATGGAACGTGGTCTCCAAGGGCTGGGACACGGTGTCCAGTCACCTAGAGCCTGTCAGGGGGGGATGAAGGGCCGGGGGCAGGAAGGATGGGGAGAAGGCAGGGTGGGGGCAGTTGACTTCCTGCACAAGCACCCCCACTTCTTGCTGAATTCCAACAGACCACCTGACCAATGGGTAAGCGAAGCTGGCCCACTGGGGGAGGGGCGCCAGACTGAGGGAGCAGATCCCTTCCATACATGTTGCTCAAGCCCCCTTCACAGGTGGGATCGTATATTCCTTGTGTGCCCTCCGACCCCCCATAGAAGGCCTTCCAATGGAGGCCCCAGTGGGACACTGGTGCACTGTCTGGTGTCGGGGCAACTGAAGGGTCATGAGGGGCCTGGGGAATGAGGGGTCTGAGCCCTGCCTTCTCATGTGAGGGTCTAGGGTGGTCCTACCCTTTCTTTCCCAGAAGGAGCCCAAGGCCCAGTCCTGGCCTTACAGAGAATTGGACCCCAAGCTAGGCCTGAGGATGTCCTCTCCACCCCTCCTCTGCCTGGGTCGTCCTGGGGGTGGGGAACAGACAACAAAGAGTGGGTTGGGCAGCCGAGCCTGTTGGGTCCTCCCAGGTGGGTTCAGAGGCAGGCCGCTGCATGTGACTCCTGATGCTGTCAGGCTGAGGACTGCAGGAATGGTGGGGGTGTGAGTGTGGAGTGAGGTGTCCAGCCTACCTTGACCTTGCTGAAGTCCAGCTGCTGGTGCAGTGTGTACAGCTGCTCCATGTGCTCCATCCTGTGAGCACCTTCGTTGCACAACTTCACCAGCTGCAAGGCGGGAGGAGGGGATGTGCGTGTGACAGTGTGTAGGGGTGGGCAGGGCATCCCACGGCCCACCTATCCTTGAGGGGATGCCCTGGGCTCAGTTTCCCCAGGGGAAACATGGATGGATAATTCAGGGTCCCTCCTGGGTTCTGCCTAGACCCCGCCTCACCTTGCTGATGGCTTTCAGAGCCCGGCTGGCAGCCTGGTATCTCTCAGGGTGGCCCTGCGTCTTAAGGCAGAGTGTCTGGAGAGGAGGCACTGATATGAGAACCAGAGACCTGCATGGGGCGGGACCCTCTAACACCAGAGCCCTCGGGAGTCAGTGCCAGGGGTCTCTTGCTAAGCCTGAGCTGTTCTCAGTCTCTAAACAGCTATAACATTGACTGCCCAGGGCTTTAGAAGGTCAGGACATACTGAATGGGGTCCCTGGAGCTGGCATGCCCCCTCTGGAACACTCTGGTCCTGTCCTTAACCCTCTTCATCGGCCTAGGGAATGACCCCAGGCAGCTCCCTTCTCTGCATGTCCCCACGCTGCCCCACACGCTGACCATGCCACGAAAGACCAAGACACGGAAGGACCTCGATGTCTTATCAGCCCCAAGGGGCTTGAGGAATGGGGAGGAAGAAGATGGTGAGAGGAGGGACACCCGTCAGAGACCACCGCTGTACAGGGGTTAGGGTGCCGCCAACTCCGACTCATCACCGTGGGAGACCCAGTAGAGGGTGCATATGAAGCGCAGGCCATGGTGGAAAGACGGATGTCTATTACTAGTGCTGAAGCCCCCATGTGAAGATCCTGGTTGAAACCATTAGAGGCAGAGAGTGGCTAAGCAGCCAGGAGCCCCGCCCAGACTCACGTCCATCAAAAGGGGCAGTCTGGTCACCCTCTGCATGGGGAGGATGAGGAAGGAGATCATGGGCAGGCCCCCGCACGCAGGCTGCCGCTCAATCTCCCGCAGGGCCTCGAGAAAGGCGGCGTTGCTGCTTCTACAACAGAGGACATGGCGCTCTGAGGCCCTGCTGAACATGGTGGATGGGTCACAGGCGAGTGCTCAGGAGGCCAAGGGATGAGCCCCTATCTGAGCCGGGCACTCACGTCAGCTTCTGCAGCGCGCGCTGCTGGTAGACCTCGTTGGAGCAGTAGACCACGTAGGGGTGGAAGTGCCGTTCAGCATGCTCATCCACAATGTCACTGATGTCCTCCACGCACAACTGCTCCTTGTGCCGCCGCTCCAGGTCCCCAAAGAACCTGCGGGAGAGGCGGGCGGGGCGAGCACACTAACACAGGTGCACATACGCACACACATGCACCACTATGCATGCAGGCAACCACATACATGGATATCACATGTGCATGTATACAAACATGAACATACAGCATACACAGGTACATAAACAGACATGTGCACACACAGAGAGCATGCCTTGCAGGAGACAAGTTAGGAGCTCAGAGGCAGCTGGGGCTCAGTGAGACCCTAGATGGGACCTAGGCCAACACTCATCAGCTCTAAGGCATGGCCGTCCTGGGACAACCCCATGAAAGATTAGGGCCCTAAGCCCAAAATAACTGTGGGCCAAACCTGAAGCCACAATGCACTGGACATGGATTCTGAGGGCAGCTGGGACACAGATGTGGGTGGAGAACTAGTAACTGGGAGTCCCACCTGCCTTGGTTCTCTGGGCCGTGGGTCAGACCATTTTCTATCCATCTGGGGGTCTCTATCTATGGGATGTGGAGACTGGGCACCAAGGCCAAGCCCCATCCCTGTATCTTGCTGGAAGGGAAACAGAGGCTTAGGGAAGGGGAGAGGCTTGCCTGAGGACTGGTAAATGGGTCTGCCTGGGTGTTGGGGTGAGGCAGCTTGTGGTCCTGCTGGGGAGGGGGACAGAACGCTGCAAGATGGTCCAGCCCTGTTCTCAGAGACACCCCAGGGCCTAGACTCCCCTGAACCCCAGAGAAGCATCTAATGGGGCAGCTCGAAAGAACAGAAATTCTGCTTCCTCTTGTTAGGAGGACGCAAGCTGCCCAGGCTCCTGGTCAGGAGGAGAGGCTGCCCTGGTGTGAGCCAGCTGGCTAAGGAAGGGAAAGGTGGGGTTGGGGGCAGACGACTTGGATGTGTGACCAGCTTCCACTTATGACTGAGCTTCCTTACGCCTCTGTGGACTTATGCATGGCACTCGGGATGGGGCCACATCATCATGCTGACTTGGAAGGTGCTGAACCCCAGGGGCCCACAAACCCTCCAGCCTTTGCCATGTCAGCAGGGCCCAGAATGAGAAGCCTCTTGCCTTGGTGGCCTCAGGATAGGCCTGACAGCAGGGCCTCCCCCACAGTGGATTCTGTCTTCCATACCCTAATTTTGCTCTGGATTCCGCCCATGGCAGTCCCCCTTCTCCTCTCCCCAGGTGGGAAGCAAACAGTCTGACAGTACCCAGGGTGTGTGCAGGGGCGAGACATGGGGCATGGGGCGGGGTCTTCTCCAGCTAGTTGGCCTAGCCCACACAAAAGCCCGCCCACACTACATGAGGGAGGGACAAACTAGTGCTGCCAACCCAGGAGAATGTATAGGGGTGGAGCTGGGAGGAACCCATGGTTTCTGATTTGATTCTGAGGCTGGTGGAGGTTTCCAGCCCACCCTGGACCCAGGGCATCAGCAGGTAGTAGTCAATCTGTGCCCCCCCCCCGCCCACACCCCTTCACTCAGTTATCAGGGCCAGCAGGGGCCTGGAGAAGGCCGTGGAAGAAGGGAACAGGGCCTGGCTTACAGTTGGGTAGGGGTCCTTCAGGCACTCCCTGCTCTCTGGGCCTCAGCCTGACCTCCAGCCACACAGGGAGCAGTTTCCTGTAAATGGGACATTCTAAGGCACCTGCCTGCCTTGGGAGAACTCAGCAGATGGAGATAGTGGGTCAGTGTTGGGAACTGAGGTCCCCCAGACATGGCCCTGGAGGGGGCGGGGCAGCCAGGAACCCCACAGCCGGATACAGAGTCATGCATGTGCATGCCAGCAGGCAGGTTAGCCAGCATCACAACTGAGTAACTTACAGGTTCCTGGGGCCTGAGAAAGGTCTGGGGAGCGGCAGTCAGCTGCTGACTCAAAATAGTGCCAATTCCCGGGGCGTGGGAGGGCAGCCAGAAGCTGCGGTGGGACCCAGCTGGAGTCGGGGTGTAGAGTGTTCTAGGGACAGCTAAAGTTTTGCTGAGGTCCGGAGAGAAAAGAAGAGAATGGCCCCTGGTCCCCTCCCCCATATCGGGAGACCCCAAACACACAAAGGGTCAGGATCAGATGGGGCAGCTGTTGCCCTAATCCCTCCCCACCAGACTCAGAGTTGCTAAAGTCCCTGTCTCAGGGAAGGACAACTTAGTGAGGCATGGGGGAGTCCCATGGGAAGCAGAGTCCTGGGTCGGGTGGAGCTTGGCAGGGGCAGTGGACACTGAGAATGAAGAGCAACAGGTTTGCAGAGTGTTCCCTGCCTTGGTGGGGGGTGTCACTGACGCCCACTCTGTGAGGTGCCAGCTCCTGGAGGATCTCGGGGACACAGGGCTGAGCCCACATAGTGTGTACCATGGGTCCGTACCCTCTACTGGGGATCACGTACACTCACACACATGGGCCCGCACCGTCCACTGGGGTAAACGAACACACACACACACACACACACACACACACACACACACGAGCCCGCACCCTCCACTGGGGTACACGTACACACACACATGAGCCCGCACCCTCTACTGGGGATCACGTACACACACACACAAGCCCACACCCTCCACGGGGGTACACGTACACACACACACACACACACGAGCCCACACCCTCCACTGGGGTACACGTACACACACACACGAGCCCACACCCTCCACTGGGGTACACATACACACACACACGAGCCCACACCCTCCACTGGGGTACACGTACACACACACACATGAGCCCACACCCTCCACAGGGGTACACGTACACTCACACACATGAGCCCGCACCCATCACTGAATCAAAACATACACAGATTCACATGAGTGGGCCTATCTTTGTGCAGGGTAAACACACAGACACACACACATGACACAAACATTCCTGCAGGCCTGGGCCCTCCACAGAAGCACACACCACACTGAGTGCACACACACATGCTCACAAACTCCAGTATGCACGCCCAGCACTCCTCCCCACCCTTAGTCCTGCAACCAGAGCCGATGGCCAGTTTGGGGCCCCCAGACACCAGCGGGCAGAACAAAACCAGTGGCTGCAACCCGAGGCTGAGGCCGAGTCGGGTGATCGGCTGGCTCCACTCCAGCTGCAGGGCCTCATGCTCGCCAGCACTGGCCTGGGTCCCACCTGAACTGCAGACACTGTGGCGGCCCTCAGTGTCCACCTGAAGAGCGGCAGTGCCCCTTGAGAGCACACCATCTGGTTTACATGGTGGACACAGACTCAGGGTCCCCCTGTGCTGGGTGGAGGGAAACATGGTGTGTGGGAGCCCCAGCACAGACTTGCCTCTGGCTGGCTGCCAGGACGTCCAGGATGTTGGAGAAGAGGTGGTGATGCTCGGTCTGGGTCATGGTGGCACGCAGCTGGCTGGACTGCAGGAACTCAGCCACCAGGATGCCCAGGCTATGCTGGTAGGAGAACTCGGAGGTGAGGATCTCGAAGATGGCCTGGGTGAGAGGGACATGTGGGGCCTGCAGTGTGGCCACACACCCGGGTCCCTGAATGGGGCAGTGCATGGGGGGGAGGGGGGTGGGAACACGGGCGATCTGGGGGTGAGAGGTAGGGCTGGCAAGACAGCCACAGTTACCCATGAGCCATGCGGCACTGAGGACACCCGACTGCCCTGTCCCAGGGCTCTGTGAGGGTCAAGGACATGGAGTAGAAGACTCAGGCCAGGCCTGGCATGAGGGAAATGCCCACAATGGTCACTGCCCTCACACAGATGTCCCACAGAGTACTGAGTACAATGTCGCTGTGGCCATTGTCCCTCACCTCCTGTCTCTTCCGCTCCTCAGCAGTCAGTGTGTCCAGGATGCCCGATTCCACCACCTGAGGGCACAGCCAGGAGGAGTAAAGTGAACTCCCATCTCCTGTCCCTCCACCTGACTGCAGCCCACAGAGAGAACAGAGAGGCCCTGGGCAGGTGGGCCACCCACAGAACTGCAGGCATGGTAGGGAGACAGGCCACCAAGCTAGCACGAACTGCCCCTGTTGCCTCGTGGAGACCAGCCTCACACTGCCTCCAAGGCACCTGGAAAAGCCCAGGAGAGAACGATGCCGTCAGGGAAAGGATGGCTGGCCCCTGACCTCGTCTGCAGGTCAGCCCCAGGGATGGGGAGACAGGAGCCCGCTCTGTCGACAGGGCAGGTGCCAGGTACAGGCTGTGAGGGTTCAGCTCTGGTTTAACTATGACTCAACTCACACACACACCACCTGGGCCAGGTGAGTCAGCATCCTGAGGGGAGGGTCTGACCACACTGTCTGCCCTAGGTTTCTGCCCTGCAGGCGACCTGGCTCAAGTGTGGTTCATGTGGGTAACCGAGCTGTGTCCTCATACAGCTGTGCTGGCCAGGGTGCCCTCTTGCAGGGCTGTTCAGCATACTTAGCTCCTCACTGGGATGGACCCAGTCTCTCCTGCCTTCCTCCTCAGCTCTAAGACTCTGCCAAGATCTGCTGAGCTGGGGTGGGCTTTTCTGGGCATGAATCCCTGGACCCCACTCCAGATTAGGGGAGGTCACAGTCTCCCTACATCCAGCTCCTAGAATGGAGCAGCACTTGGCAGGTAAAACACAGGCATTTCTAGATGTCTTCATCTGTTAGGAATGACACCCTGCCAGAGACCCCCCAGCAAGGGCATGGAGCAGGGGAACGGGAACAGTAACAGTAACAAGAAGACCCTTAGGCTGAAGACACCCCAGCTGACCACCCCTATACCGGGCCAGCAGTCCCTTCTTCTCCGCCTTCAGGGTCTGTCCATTCTGGGCTGCTACCATCCATACCTTCTGGGGATGCTGCTGACTCCCTGCCCTGCACATGCTCAGAGCCCCAGGGCTTCACCCTCTTACGTCCACTGAACAGCCTCAAGTACAAGGGTGCAACAGTGCCCCAGTCTCAGACGCAGACAGGGAGAAGGAAGGGGCAGTGGCTTGACCATGGCCCAGCCCAGGGCTGGCTGCCCTCTCCAGCCACTGCTTCCAGCTGACTCAACCCTTACCTGGAAGACGGGGTGCTTATGCCTCCAGCTCCTGGCAGGGCAGTGTGAGTGGGAGACAGGCACACATGACATCGGCTGAGTGGTGTGAACCACTGGTGGCCACAGGGTCCGTTACAGGGCCACCTCAGACCCCCTTCCCCCTGCCCTCACCCAGCGTGGGCCCTACCTCAGGAAGCTGGCTCCAGGTGACCTGGGCGGGCCGGTAGCTCTTGACTACGATGGTGGTATCCACCTTCCGGGGCCCCTCAGGACTGGCGTGGTCCTCAAGCAAGTCATCGTCCGACTCGTGGCTGGTGTTCAGGCCCCGCTCTCGGATCTCCTGATAGAGTCGGGGGTCTGTAGGGGACGGGGCATGTCA
Source organism: Chrysochloris asiatica (assembly GCF_000296735.1). Taxonomy (NCBI): domain Eukaryota; kingdom Metazoa; phylum Chordata; class Mammalia; order Afrosoricida; family Chrysochloridae; genus Chrysochloris; species Chrysochloris asiatica. Next base: position 3,615,028 of record NW_006408691.1, on the reverse strand, counting down.
CCTGTGGGCCAGGGGACTCTGAGGTCCAATCCCCTGGGAGTCTACGGGCTGAGCCTTCCTGAGGGGTCCCCAGAACCCCTGAGAGTGACAGGAAGCGCAGAGCCCTCTAGAACAGGCTGCCCTCTGATTGGGTGGTTCCCATGGCGGTTGCAACAGGCGAGTGGCAGCCCCGTGCAGAATGTGGCACCTTGACCAGGGCCGAGTTGACCAATCCAAGTAGCCAAAGACAGGGGAGGCTCTGGGTGGGGCTGTCCCCCCGGTTGGGCCTTCAGGGCCCTCTCCTACTCCTCAATCTGAGACTCGGGATATCCCTCCTGATCTCCTGGGGACATCTTCCCCCAGGTATGTGTGTGGGAGACCTGGACCCTGATATCTACACTCAAAGCCAATGGCCCCATCTACCAAGATTCCAGGCAGGCGGCCTGCAGAGCCTTCCAGGATAAGCTCAGCAATTGTGTCCCTGGAGCCCCCTGATAAGGTATTTCCTGGCACTGGGACCTCTAGTCCCTGGAAACAGAAGATCCCAAACAGCTATGTGTCACCAAGCCCAGGACGTCCCCAGTAATGAGGTGGGGGGTAACCAGAGAGCAGCTTCCACCGGGACCTGAGCCTGGGCCGTCTCCACAGACACTCACCGTCCTTGAAGGAGCCTTTGTGTGCACGTTTCCGTCCTAGCGTCCTCTGTAGCAAAGAGACACACAGACACTACATCAGCAAACGGCAGGGGCATGTCTGGGACCATCCCTCTGCTCCAAATCCCGGGACCCCATGCTCAGTGTGTGCTGGGTATGCAGAGGTGCTTAATAATTACACCACGAGGGGTGATGCAGGGTCACCAAGTGCGTCCCAGGAGATTGGGCCAAGGTGCATGTGAGGTCAGAGCAGAAGCTGAGGGTTGGTGGGTCCTGGAGAGCTGCGTGGAGGAGGAAGCAGGGCCAACCTGGTCAAGAGTGGGATGTGGGACCTTAAGGAAAACCCAGGGCAGGATAGGTGTGGTTGAGATGGGACACATTGGGAGAAGGGTGTGTGTGAGTGGGCTCAGGCTACAGACTGGGTCCCCAAGAGACCAAGGACCTGGGATAGCAGTTAGAATAGGCACTGGCTAGTTAAAGTGCCCAGCACTCAGCATAGGCCAGGTGCCTGGTGGAAAGAGAACAGGAGGGTGGAGGTGAGTGTGGGTGGGCAGGACTTTTAGGAGGTCCCCAGCTGGGTGCCTAGCACCAGCCTGCCTTTTTTTGACGGAGACACACCCTGCAGGTGCACTGGGATCAGGAAGCCAGGGGCTGGTTTCTCCAACAAGTCAGGGCCTGAAACTCCCTGAGCTGGTCTGCATGCCCCTAACAGCACCTTCAGCTCTGTACCTGATCCAGGCCTCCTCAGATGCAGCCCTCTCCCACTCTACCCTTGCCCTTCCTCTGGGACCCTCCCCTGGCTCTGCCCCCACCCCCCGACAAGGCCCCGTGCCTGCAGCCCCCAAATGCCCACTCAGGAGCATTTACTGAAAGCAGGAATCCACAGCGAATGGTTGATGGAGTCCGCAGGTCTGGCCTGGGTGGTGCGGGGCATGTGGGGAGTCAACCCTGGGGGAGTAAGGGTGGCAGCAGATGTCCTGAGGCGGGTGCTAGACCAGGTCACTCAGGCGGGCCTGGAGGCGGGGGGCCTTGCCCAGCACTTCAGTCCCCTACATGGCTGGGCCAGGCCATCCCTAGGTCAGGACAGGAGCCAAGGGCAGAGGAAGTTGGGGGTTCGGGGCTTGGGAGCAACCACAAGGGCAGATGCTCCTGCTCAGCATGTCTCCTAGCCAGTTCCCTGAATAGCCCTCGGGCCCCATGGCCAGTATCCCCTCTTGAGACTTGCCTAATGGGATTCTTATCATTTGCACTTATATATGTAACACTTGTTAAGTGCCGTTGAGTTGGTTCCAGCTCATAGTGACCCTGTATGTTTTCCAAGAAGCAGCTGGTGGGTTTGAACCACCAACCTTTTGGTTCAGAGTCCAGTGCTTATCCTACAGCACCACACCAGGACTCTACAAGGGCTCAGGAGGTTTCAGAATTTGCCAAGCCCTCCAGCAGCGAAGCTGTGCCCCAGGCCTGCCCAGGTCAGCTTCCAGGATGGATGTGGACAGTCACCAAGCACAGAACAGTCGGGTGCCAGACCTGTTTCTAGGCCCTGTCTCTGAGAGCCTTCTGGGTCTTCTCGGCCTGGTCACCTCCCATCCCCTGTCCCCCACCAGACTCCCACTGGAGTGGAGACCAAGCAGAAGTAGGTCAGGACCACTTCATGCACATTGCTTCTCAGCTGGTGGCTGTCTGCAAAGTGGCCGGAGCCAGGCAAGAGATGCTGCCGTCCTGGGCCCAGCCCTCCACAAACTCATCACTACCAGCTGCCACTCACTCAGACTGCCTAAGAGATAGTTAAAGCCACCGCTGAGTGAAGATACCAGAGGCTGAACTGAGGGAGGTCCTCAACCTTCCTCAGCAGCCTCACCTGTGGAAGGGGCACATTTGCATTCAGTTTGATAGGCGCAAGCAACAAGTGGTCGTGACTACACTGATGCTGATGACCGGAGCCCCTTAAGCTCCTGAGGCCCCTACCTTGTGTTTGGCCGGGCACCGAGTGGGTGGCTGGCTAGGCTCCTCGGCCAGTGCCTGGAGCCGTGGGGTAAGTTGAATGGGGACCACCTCACGACTTGGTGTCCCTGGGCCCTTCATGGCTGCCCTGTAGGACTGGTTCCGTAGGTTACGCCTCAGGGCACCCCCCCAGTCTGTGTCCACATCCATGTCATCCAGGGAGAAGCTGGAGCTTGGGAGGAGCCGGGGGTCCCGCCTGGCAGCCTCTTTGCTGAGCATGGCCGCTCCGAAGCTCTGGTGTCGGGCTGGTGTCTTGGCCTTGCTGTACACAGCCAGGGTCTTAGGGATCAGCTGCTGCGTGCCCATCTTGAGGGCGGCGGGGCTCTGTGTGCTCAGGATGATGGGCTGTGGCTCTGTGTCTTTTGGGGGCTCTGGGGCCTCGGGCTGGGAGGTGGGCCCATCCCTAACTCGCAGGGAGCCCCGGACCAGGGGGATCCCCGACACTGGACTGCCATTAGCATCAAGCCGAAGATCTGCATGGAAGCGATATTCCAGGAGTTTCTCATCCAAGGAGCTGTCCGAGTGCCGCTGGGCCATGCTGGTCAGCCTTGGGGACCTGGAGAGGGACAGGGCAGAAGTGAGGGTATCGCTTCCTCATACCTGTCAGTCACTCAATGTTCTCCTGTCCACCTGGTCCCACCTGCCCCTCATTATGCCCCCTCTGGCCACTGTGAGCAAAGGTCACTATGGCAGCTGGGGATAGCTGGCCAGGGGCACTACGTGCCTTCCAGGGGCTAAGAGGCTTGTCTGACGCAGGTCAGTGTTGAGGTAGGTGGAGGTCAAGTGGCTGACTCTCTGGGTCTGCAAGACTACCTTGCAGGTCCACCAAGGAAACCCCCTGAGCCGTGTGGGTGGGGGTGGGTGGTACAGGCTGCAATCTGGCTCAGCCAGGAGCCTCCTGGATCACCTGACCTGTCCTCTCCCAGTTCTTGGGACTGTAGGGACAGTCCTGCTAACCCAGGAGCCCCCCCAAGCCTGTGTGTGGCTTAGGGGCACGATAGTGCCTGGTCCTGGGGGCGTGGCCAATCTTCCACATGTCAGCTGTATACCTTCCTTTTCCCATATTTCTGGACTTCGTATGTGGTTGACCATCCCTGCCTTAAGGACCATCTGGGACCTAGTCCAAGATGGTCATTGCTATACCTCATCACTGGAGCTGCACACACACAGTGGTTGGGGGCATTTACAGAGCTCCGACTCTGAGCCCATGCCCCAGGACAACCTGCCTGGCTTGGGCAGTGACATTAGTGCCACCATGGACCGTCCCTCCCGGGATTGTGAGCCCCTCCCTCTGAGCCCTTCTCTTCCCCTGGCCCTCTCCATCATCCCCAGCCACCCCACCTCTAGCCCCTGGCTTGACACCAACAGTGCCAACATTAAGCACGCCCTCTCCTCCTTCCAGGTACAAGCTGGCTGCCCTCCCTGCCCCTTTGGGAGGGTGTAACTTGTGACATGCTGCAGCCAGTAGCACAAGATGTGGGTGGAGGGATGTGTGGTTCTCCTGGGCGGGGATTTTAAGTGCTGCTGGTGTGTGGTCCATCACCAACCCTTTCCCCTGCTGTAGTCACCAAAGACAGTGTTGTGATGGGGCTGCACAACTGGCTGGACCTCTGATGGTCCCGAAGGTATGAGCCCCCAGTGACCTGGGACACAACGGAGTGGAAACCAAGGCTCTGCTGGAGCCCCTACGGGGTTCATCCCAACGACAAGGCATTACTTGGCCAGGGCCACGTGATGCTCACATGCTCTTGTGGTCCCCCAGGGTGGTCAGGGGCACTGTAAGTCTCAGGGACACTAGTCTATGGCCACTCCATTGCTATGGAATGAATTGTGTTCCCCTGAAATATATGCTGAACTCTGAATGCCGGTGCCCACTGTGAGGGTTCAACTTATTTGGAACTAAGGTCTTTGTAGATTCATTTGTTCATGTGAAGTCATACTGGAGTGGGGTGGATAGATCCTAATGTCTTTATCATTGTTATTATGTGCCGTGTGGAGTTGGTTCCAACTCATAGTGACCCTGTACAGGATTTCTGAGGCTGTAAATCTTTACAGGAGCAGAAAGCCTCATCTTTCTCCCGTGGAACTGCTGGTAGTTTTGAACCGCTGACCGTGAGGTTAGTAGCCCAATTCGTAACCACTACGCCACCAGAGCGCCTTTAATATCTTTAGGGCCAGTCTTTATAAGAAAAGGAAACAGGCTCAGAGAGACACACAAGGACAATGGTTAGGTGAGGATGGAGACAGAGACTAGAGTGATGCTGTCACAAGCTCAGGACCACCAGGAACCACCAGAAACTAGAAGAGGAAAGATAAGGATCTTCCCCTAGAACCTCCAGAGCGCACGCGGCCCTACCTTCCAGACTCTGAAGGAATTCTCGTCATTCTACTCCTCAAGAACCCACAGGGGCTCCCGGCTCCTATCTCACCTAGTCTCCATACCTGGGAGGGGGTGTCCCCTGCCTGGGGCCCATGGAAAACCAATGTCTTCAATAAGCAAGTGATGCCAGTTGTTGGTGCCTCTGTTTCAAAATTTGTAAAATGGGCACGCTAAGCCCTGGACTGCTAACCACATGGTTCAAAGCCACCAGCTGCTCCTTGGAAACCTGAGATCGGGTCTCTGTGAGTCGGAACCAACTCAACCAAACTTAATGGCAGTAACAGCAGTAGTAACATCCACCTTCTGAAGGCACTGTGGGATCCATGGGTGGTGTGCTCAGCTGCTAACAGACAGGTTGGAGGGTCTCATCCACCCAGAGGGGACTCAGAAAAAGGCTTGGGGAGCAACTTCCTAAGACACCACCACCACCAACCCATTGTCACCTAACTGATTCTGACTTACATGAGAGAGGAGGGTTTCCAAAAGACTGTAAACCTTTACAGGGGCAGACAGCCTGGTCTTTCTCCTGTGGAGCAGTTGGTGGGTTTGAATCGTTTACCTTGCCAGTAGCAGCCCACGGCACCAAGCAGTCATTGAAAACACTGTGGAGCACAGTTCTACTCTGACACCCGGGGTGCCATGGATCGGACTCAACTCCAGGGCAACTGATAAAGTCAGTGAGTTCGTCTAAGGAAAGTGTGCAGAACAGAGCAAGCACCGCATGGCCCGTGCCGCACAGCCGTGGCTAATCAGAGCTAGAACACAAGCTGCCGCATGCTGCCCTGACCGGGGCTGGAGAGCTTCGTCGGTCCAAAATAACACGGACAAAACTTGCCCTGTTCACTTTTTCCCTTTTATACTGATGGAAACAGAATAAAAGGGAAAAAGCCATCATTCCCCAGGCCCCCTACAGAGCCTGAACTTCACCAACACTAAGATTATGAAGTCCCATGAGTGGGAGCCAACTGAGGCCTGCTGCCCCCAAGTCGCCTGTTCGTAGCAGCCCAACTTGAAGGTAGGCTTGGGGATTCAGAGCTTACCTATGGCCATGCCACTTCCTGTTTTGGAAGAGATTTGGAAGGGAATGCCCACCCTAGACAATCCCTGCAGTTCCATGGCAGTGGGGTTTGGAATCTTATCACTGCTTGAGGGACCAGGGCTGTGGGTGGACACAGACCCTCTGGATCACGGCTTCCTGGACCCCAAAGTGGCACCACCACCTGGAACGACCAGAGGGTCCCAGTTCCCAGTCTACATCACATATTCACTGCTCATGCTGGGTCTGGGCTTCCCATGGGAGGTCCAAGATACAGCCAAGAATCCCTCCTTAGCCACATGACTGATGTAAATCACACCACAGTCAGGAACCACTGAGGGGCATCCAGTAGCTCTGCTAAAACCACCCCAGAAAAGCGTGCAGGGCTGAGTGTGTTCTGGGACCCAAGGCGGAGCTACATGGAACCTGGCTCCCCCACACTGGGAGGGCAGCCTGCACATTCCACATAACATTCCAGGCTCTGAGGACAGCGATGGCCACAGCACCCTCCCCCGGGAGTGAGGCTGTGACATGTGGTCTGGTTGGCCCAGGGCCTGGCAGGGAGGCTGCCTGTACCATTGAGGCTCAGTCACCCAGAATAAAGCTCCTGATGCATCATGCTCTGGCCACCTAGATGGGAAATGGGCTTATTTTATTTAGGCAAAATGCACCCACCTAGGAAGCCAGAGGGTCCTGTGTGATAAGCAGGGATAAGCACTGGATTGCTAATCGCAAGGTTGGTGGTTTGAACCCACCAGCTACTCCTCATAAACCCTATACAGGGTTGCTATCAGTCAGAACCGAGTCGATGGTGCTTACCAACAACAGGTAAGCAGACAATGACAAAAGTGCTGTCCTTTTATTTTCAATGTGCTCAGGTCCTTGTAGAGGAGCTCTGGTGGCACCAACTGAAAGGTTGGTGGTTCGAACCCACCCAGCAGTTCCACAGGAGAATGATCTGGAGACCTGCTTCTGCAAATGACAGCCATGCAACAGTTCTAGTCTGTCACATGGGGTCATTATGAGTCACAACCAACTTGGTGACACTTAAACACAACCACAATCACAGCACAGGGATTTCAAACTTGGAGACACTTTGCACAATTATACAGAACAGGTGGCATCGAAGACGAGCAACATTGCTAGGCCCCGCCGCCTACCGAATAAACACCACTTCCACGTGTGCACGAGCCCGGACCTGTCTATCCCCATCTCTGCTCCTCCCTCCTTCCCATGCCCACACTCTCTCCCCACCCCCATTTGGAGCCTCAGCAGCTCACTCTTAGCCAGACCTGCATATAGCCTACCGCCTGCAACACCCTCTCCCCGGGTGAGGGCAAAGTCTGCTCCAAGGCGCCTAAATGGAGAACCTGTTGGGTCAGCCATTGCTGGGTGTGACCTTCATTCCCAGCCAGGTGGCCACACCCAAGGCCCAGGAGCCCCTGCTGGGGTGCCATTCTGTCTGGCACCGGACCCACTGAGGGAACATGGCAGGGGACTCACTCTGTGCACTGCAGTTCCAGGACCCCAAACCCTGCAGGGGATGGGCCCCTGGGACTACAGCCAGAGTAAATCAGATGCCATTGAGTTGACCCTGTCTCATGACGACCCCGTGTGTGTCACAGTAGAACTGTGCTCCATAAAGTTTTCAATGGCTGGTGCTTTGGACGTAGGTTGCCAAACCCTTCTTCTGAGGCAATTCTGGGTAAACTCAAACCACCGACCTTTTGTCTAACAGCTGAACGTATTAACTGTCTACGCTACCCAAACCCATAGAAACCAACCAGTTGTGGACTTGGTTCCATCTCATCGAGACCCCATGTGTGTCAGACTAGAACTGTGTCTCAGAGCTTTTCAATGGCAGCCTTAAGTAGGTCTCCAGGCCTTTGTTCTGAGGTGCCTCTAGGTAGACTCGCTTTGTCGGTTGCTGTGGAGTTGATTTTGACTTATGGAGACGCCAGGTGTTATCTAAATAGAACTGCGCTCCACAGGGTTTTCAATGGCTGGATTTTTGGAAGTATTTCACCAGGCCGTAGGTGCCCCCTCTGAGAGACTTTTTTTCTGAGGGATTTCTGGTAGATTCAAACCACTGACCTTTCAGTTAGCAACAGGGCGCTTCACTTTTAAACCACCCAGGGACTCTGCGAACCTTAAGGTCAGTGGTTCGAAACTACCAGCCGCTCCGCGGGAGAAAGATGAGGCTTTCTACTCCCGTAAATATTTACACCCTTGGAAACCCTGTACAGGGTCGCTATGGGTCGGAACTGACTCGACGGCACATAACAACAACAACAGGGACTCCGTAGACGTAGCTGGACCACAGTTTCTTTGCGTTCTCATTTTTAGTTTGCTCAAAGAAATATGTTGTTGTTGTGTGCCGTGGAGTCGGTTCTGACTCATAGCGACCCTGTACAGGGTTTCCGAGGCTGTAAATCTTTACGGGAGCAGAAAGCCTCATCTTTCTCCCGCGGAACAGCTGGTAGTTTCGAACTGCTGACCTTGCGGTTTGCAGCCCGATTCGTAACCACTACGCTACGTGAGAAATATGAGGGGGGGGCTTCAAAAAAGTTCAAGAAAATGCATTTTCTCATTGTTTCTTTGTGTATAGATGACCCTCACCCAGTGTACTCCTTCTGATCTAATCTTTCTATAACTCAGGAGTGGAGCCAGGATAGTGTAGTGGATGACTAGCCAGGCTGCTACCTGCAAGGTCAATAGTTCAAATCTACCAGTTGCTCCTTGGGAGAAAGAGGACCGTTTCTACTCCTGGAAAGATTTACAGCCTCAGAAACCCTACACAGGGTTGCTCTGAGTCACAACTGACTCAGCGACATACCACCATCACCATCATTTAATTAACATAACACAGAAAACCCTAGTTCAAAACACAAGGACATGGGCAAGGAATTAAAAATATTATTATTTTGGGGGGTGGGGCAACAAGTCACTCTGCGACAGGCACAAAAGATAAATACCTGAATATTTTTCAATGATTTTGTATGAAATCACTTCTACCAATCCTGAGAGGCTGCTTTTTTATTGTGAATTGGACAAAGGTTCAAAGGGCAGATCATCAGTTTCACATTCAACAATCCAGACACAGTTTGTTTCATTTCCGTTCCGTGTCACCACTGGCTTGTATTTTCATTTCCCATCTCCATTCCTTCTTCTTTCCAAACCCTTCTGAACTTTGTCCTTGGGTAATGCTGTCCCTTTGATGTCAAATGGTTGATTATTCTAAGATAGAGTGATTAATGTTACTGCTCTCCTGTTAGACCAATCTACTGTCGGGCTGAAAATGGAGCTGTGTGGGGTGAGCTCACTCCACACCTGAAGGATTGCCAAGACCACAGTCTTGAAGGATCCACCAGGTTCTATCCGACTAATAAGCCTGGTGCGTTTTTATGATTTTGAGTTTTGTTCTACATTATTCTCCCTCTCTATCCAGGGTCTTTTAATTTGACCCCTTTCAGAGCAGTCAGCAGTGGTAGATGGGTACCATCTAGTTCTTCTGGTCTCAGTGTCATGGAGACTGTTGTTCCCATGGCCATGGGATGAATTATTTTGATGTGTCTCCAATTTTTATCACTTTTTCAGTTGTACCTTGGATGGCTGTGTATAAGTTTTAACACCTGAGTCACTACTTACCCAAGTAGGATGTAGAACATTGTCTTTGTGGACTATGCTATGCCAATTGACCTTGGAATCACCTAAGACTATGGCCTTGAACCCCTAAGCCCAGTGACTCATTCCCTTAAGGTGTTTTGTTGTTGTTAAGTGTCGTCGAGTCGTTTCCGACCCATAGCAACCCTGTGTAGCTGGTGAGCTTGAACCACCGACGTTGCAGTTCAAACTGACTTTGCAGTCTGGCGCATTAGCCCACAGCGCCACACCAGGACTCCTTAAGGTGTTTGGCTATGTCTAAAAAGTTTTCATAACTCTGTCCCCTGTATCTCTGCCACATTCATGGATTTCTTTGCAGCAGAGGTAAATACCCATGGTCCTCTATCAAAACTATATTAGACCTGTGGGTATAAAAAAATTCCATTATCTTTCCATTTCACTTTTTTCCACCAACTTTTTGAAGCCCCTCATACATGGCCATAATTTCACTGTTAACTAATGCCCGTGGGCTGATCATGAAAGAAAGGTATCCCCCTCCACATTGCCCTGCTCCCCAGAGCCAACGAACACCTGCTAGACTTCACCCTCCTCCATGCCCCGGCCCTGCACGTGATGTCATGGTGGGGTTTATGTTGGCCAAAGACCTCATCTTCTTGCTGTTAATCATTCCCTCCTCTTTTATTGACCTCTTCTATCCTGTTAATGTTTCCCCAAATGTTCCAACATCCTTGTCACGTGCTTTTTGGAGCATCATTTCTACATGTTCCACACATTAGTACAGGTTTGCCTGGTCTGGGACCCTGGGTCGCCCTTCCAGTGGTTTCTGGGATTCAGGGCTCTGTCCACTTGGTCTTGGTCCTCTTTCTGACTACCTTCCTTCACAATCTCAGCTCATTTCTAAGGAAGACACCTGAGAGTAGGACTTGGAAACGGTTACCTGGAAACGTTCTTTGTGGACCACACCTCACCTTGACTGACAGCTGGACTTTGACTTTAGGTTTTCTGTTAGAAATGATTTTCTTCTAGAATTCTGACGTCATCATTCCTTTCTCTTTTGTCTTCCAGTGTCATAGAATGGCGTCAGCCAATGTGGTGTCTCGGTCCTGGGTTATGGGCTGTGGTTTTCCTCATACTCCCAGCCCTGCTAAAGGCTTGGGGGCTCTCCCCTTTTGCCTAGGAACCCTAACATTTTTTGGTGGTGGCATGCTTCTCAAAGGATCCACATTTAGCTGCTGAGCCAGCCAGGCGGTGAGACTTTCCATTTTAGTTATAGGTGTTTTTAAAATCTGCATGTATTTTAGTTTTGGGGTTTATTTGAATTTTTATTAATAAATTATTATTTTGACTCCCTTTTCTCTGCCTTTTTTCTTTCTGGAATACCCATAGAGTGTTGCAACCTCTAGAATTCTCCCCTAATTTCTTATTTGTTCTCATCTTTTTGTACTCCTTTTATGGGTGATTTCTAATCTTCGCCCCCCCTGCAGTTTTATTTTCATTAGCATACCCAGGGCTCTCTTTGGAGCTCTCATTACTCTTACTGCATAGTGCCCTGTTCTTGTTTTATGGATGCAACGGTGTCTTAGGTGATACTGATTATATGCTCTTTAAAATGAATTTCTCCCACGGGCCCCAGTCAAACTGAACTCACACCTGTGGTTCAACTTTCAGCTAAACAGCAGGCTTATCTATGAGGTGAACAGTAACCCCAGTGAGGTATGTATGCACTCCTTAGAGAACAGTCAAGAATATGAGATCAAAAGGGCAGCAGCTGCCCGGAGACAAAGTTTAGAAAGTAGGAAGGATGAAGAAAAACAGTCCACACAGTGAGCAAGTGGGATGAGTTGCTACTTGTAGGGATGGCAATCAATAGTATGAAACAAAACTTGTATCAATTGTTGAATGGAAAATTGATTTGCTCTATAAAACATCCCCCCCAAACCACAATAAAAAGTTAACAAGAGAAAGTACAAAGAGTTTCTCTCTGTTTGTTAGCCTGCCTCCGGTTCCTCCAGGCACTATTTTCAGAGTCTGTCTCAGCCTCTGTGGGCTGACTCTCAGGTTTTCCTCAAATGTCCAGTGGTCCCAGCCATCTGCTTCTACTCTGGAGGCAGTATGTTGGTGACAGCCAGCTTCGTGTGCCTGGGCACACATACCTACGCACACGCGTGCACACATTTCTTTCTTGGTGGCTGTCTTTAGCCCCTCACCACCCACAGCATCCATATCCAGTGGTCTCTGCTCTGGGATGGGTGGTTTCTGCACAGTGCCTCCCTGAAGTCTCCTGGGGAACGGTATAGACAGACGTGGTGGCTGATAGCCTAGAGCCGGCATGATCTCGAAGAAGCTTATTCCTCCCACCCAGGACCTGTGGACTCTGGTCACAGCTGCCCCACTATCACCAGGACACACACTGCCCCTAGTTTAGAGACTCTGTCGTATGTGCTTCTATCACTAGCTCCAACATGGTCCCATCCTTGGGGTACCCATGTCCCTCCCTTACTGCTCACCAGTCAAGTCAGTCAGGGGACCCAGGCCTCTAGGACCAGCTGACCACCCCCCCACACACCTTTCCTGCACCCATCCTTACCCAGCCTCTGTTAATACAAACTCAACACACAGCAGTACCAACATCCTAAGGTAATTCAGCTCGGCCAAGTGCACACAGTTTAGGGGCAGGATTCTGGCTGGAAAAGTGCATGCCACACAGAAAGCAGCCACATTTGAAAGGGGGCCAGGGGTTTAGCTCAACTGAATGCTCTCAACTGGGCCACTATAACCTCCAGAGGACACACAGCAGTGACTGAAGACATTTTTGGTTTTTACTACCCAGCATCTAGTGGGTAGCCAGGGAATTAGCTAACCACCCTATAATTCACAGGACAGAGAATAACCAGGCCCACATGTCAACTGTGCCCAAGTTGAGAAACCCTGCTTTGGATAACTAGAGGGCCACCTCCACAGAGGTGGAGACCCTCATGGGCCTGCCCACCTTGGACATAACCCTTCCGCCCCCGCAGAAGCGTTCCATGTGTCCCCTACAATGAGGCTCTGGGCACCAGCCGTTATAGTTATCAGATAATAAACAATCCTCTTGGCTCAGCATAGTAGGGCCCATCGAAACAAGCCCACCCATAGCTCCCTAGCGCCCAGTTCTGAGTCCAAACATTTAGACACTCAGGGCTAGTTCACATGCATACTGTGTTCCCCAGGAAGCACCCAATGGAAATCAGAACCCTAAGTCAGACAGGTAACCCTGACAAGTAACATTTCCCCAGCTGCCTGGCTCACCAGCTCTGAATACACACACAGGTGTGTCCTACAAACGCTGGCTCACTTATGACATCTAGTCCCTCACTGAACTTCCAGCAGGTGGGACAGTTCTCCTTCTGCCAGCTGAGAAAACCAGGTGCAGAGGGGATGTGTAGAGAGGCGAGTGAGGACCCCGACATACCCCAAACCGGAGGCTGCACACAGTAAACCAGGTGAGTCAGACAGGTTCACGCGTGGGTAAAGCAAAGCTGCTGTGATCTCCCTTGTTGGTGCCATTCTCTATGCATGGTCCCTTTTACAGGTCACCCAAGCATCATGCCACCGCAGAGGAGACAAGTATCAAAATGAAGCTGGAAACTCAAACTGAACCCCCAGGAGCCAGACTCCAAGGGAGAGGGGTTGTGCTCAATCCAATCAAGAAACAGGCTTGTACCCACGGCATGATATGCTCTCCTCATCTTTAAATAAAGAGCGACTCCTGTAAGGGGAGCCAAAGCCCTTGGGGTCACCCTTCCCCCCAAACCCTGACAAGCTCACTCCATCCCATTCTTGGTGACATCAGCTTAGGGTGGAAAACCTTTCAAAACACCCAGATTCTGCCTGGACCCTGGTGCTGGGCAGGGCTGACCCCCTGACTCCCGAGATCCTTGTTTTCTGACTTCCGTATCAGAAGGGCATTTTGTCCCAGAACAGCAGCTGTGACAGCTACCCAGAGAAACAACCTCTAGGTACACTCTATTGCTCCCATTTTACAGGTGAGGAAATTGAGAGTGGTTCAGAATGGTCCAGTAACTCCCCCTTGTTATGTCATGTGCCATGGAGTCGGTTCTGACTCATAGTGACCCTGTACAGGGTTTCCGAGGCTGTAAATCTTTACGGGAGCAGAAAGCCTCCTCTTTCTCCGGCTGAGCAGCTGGTAGTTTCGAACTGCTAACCCTGAGTATAGCAGCCCGATTCATAACCACTACCCTACCAGAACTCCCCTTAGTCCCTAGGAAGCCAGGATGTGAGTCCAGCTGACCTGCATACCCTAGGTCTCTGGGTGGGCACAGGTTGGGTGGTATCATTGTACACAGTACAAAGAAAGAGTCAAGGATCCCCCTGCTGGCCCCATAAGGACCCCTCAAATCCTTTGCTAGGTGGTGCCCAGGGGGGGTTGACCTCAGTGACACAGGGAAGGGGTCAGGCCCTGCCCTTGTTTGAAGGGGAGGCCACAGCCCCGCATACCTTGGCTGCCACTCAGTGGGTGCCCCCTCTGACGGGCACTGGGCTAAGGTCCTAGCAATCAAGCAAATACTCAAAGGGATCTCCCGCTCCCCTTTTGCACATGCAGAAACTGAGGCTGGGTCGCTAAGACAGGGTGACTGGTGTTCCCAGTAAGTGGGCCCTACATTTCATTAGTAGAAGGGTCCGGCCCCTCCCCTCTTAGCTGGAGGCACAGAGGTGGCACCCCACCTCTATCAGGACCCTCACCCCAGCAGGGAGAGTCTTGTCCTGGGGGAAGAGTCAGACTTCATTTTTAGGCTGCTCTGAACTCTCAGAGCAAAACAGGGTTTAGGAGCCAGTTCTGGGAAGACCCTCTGGGTGGATCATTCTGCCACAGTCCTGACCCCCCTTGAAACTTCCTGGGCTTCCAGAGTCCCTCAGCTCTGATGTCTAGAGAGAGCAGGCAGGCCAAGGAAAAGTTGTTTAAGGTGAGAGAACGTGTTCCTCTGAGGCAGGGGGTGGGACACCAGAGGGGGGTGTGTGCTCTACTCCCTCCTGCAGGGAGAGGAGTTGGGGTGAGGGCACAAGTTGGCGGGGTCACGGGGCAGGGCTTGCGGGAAAAGTCAAGGGAAAGGAAGGCGCGCCCCCTCCCCAGTCCCTCCGGCTTACCTGTGCCTTGGGCGGGCGGCAGGTCCAGTTCCCAGGCGCTGCGCCCTCGCCAAGAGGCGTCTGTACTGGGCGCGCTGCGCTCTGTCCTTCGGCGCTCAGTCCCTCCTGGTCCCCGCCCTCCGCACTTCCTGTGCAGCCGACCTGGGGGGCGGCGGCGCGCTACAACCTCGGCCAGGTAGGCTCCTGGGTAGGCAGCACGGCTCGGCCCGGCGACTGCGGGTCTAAATACTCAAAGGGAGGCAGTGGTGCAGACGCACGGGCCAAGCGGGGAAGCGCTCTCCCCGGCACCTGTGCCGCCGCCGCCGCCGCCGCCCCTGGCCGGCCGCCTGCGTCACCATCCGCACCTGGGCCGGCCCGCGCTCACGTGACGCGTAGCCCGGCCTGGCTCGCCCCTCCCGTTCGGGCCAGAGTCCCGCCGCGTGGCCCCAGGGGCCTCAGCGTGGCTCCGGCAGGATCCAGGGCGGGTCTGCGCACCCCGCCCACCCTTCTCCCGCCGGGACCCGTGGGGGAGGGGCGGGACGATGGAAGGGCGGGGTGTCACAGCGGAGGGCCGGAGTGGCCCGGCGTCCTTGTAACCGCCTCCGTGAATTATTACTCCCACTGCGCTTCCGGCTTGTCTGAGTTAGATCAGCGCCAAGGCAGTGGGCTTATTTTCCTGGGTTTTGGTCCTTCCGGAAAGGAGTCTTGTTGGCACAGTGGGTTAAGCATTGGGCTAATAATGCAAGGTCAGCGGTTCAAACCCACCAGCTTCGCTCGAGAAGACCGATGAGACTGTCGGCTCCTGTAAAGATTTGGTTACGGAAAACCCAAGGAACAGTTCTGCTCTGTCCTAGAGAGTTGTTATGGATCAGAAGCCACTCCAAGGCTTGGAATCCACCTACCAGCACCCTAGACCGAAGGCCTGCTGATCTGTTTCCATACAGATTATGGAATGTTGTGCTGTGCCAAGAAAACCCTATGGGGACAGTTCTCTCTGTCACATAAGGTCACCGTGGCTTGGCCATGGGATTTTTTTTCGGGGTGGGGGGAGGCTGCAGAAATGGCTTGCTTTCTGAAGGCTTCCTCTCCAGTTACTCCGGCTCTTTGAAGCATGTGCACTCAGGAGCACCCCGAGCATTTTCATCACTATGTGGTCACCCCCATTTTACAGGGGAGGATGCTGAGGCTGGAAAGAAAAGAGCTTGCTCAATTTTTACACAGCTTCGCCTGGTCTCAAGCCTGGCTTTTCCTGGTGGGTGTTGGCTGCTCCTGAACTCCAGGAACGTACAAGCGGTGGTGTGCTTGTTCAGGTGTAAGACCGCACAGGTGCTGGTCCTGAGCCGAGTCTGCTCCAGTCCATCAGGCACATCTCTCCCCACCCCCTTGCCCAGCCTACCGTCAAGCTCACTCACTGCCACCACCCTCCCCTCCCCATGAGCCCGTCCCACCGCAGAGTGGCATGTTCTCAGTCTCCAAGGCTTCCAGCAGCCTCCTCCACTTAGAACAGAACCCTCAACTTTCCCATGGCGCCCATCTTCCTGTCCACAAATGCCTCCTCCAGCACTTCCCTCCGTCCCTGGAATGTTAAGTGACGGGGTGGGGGGGTGGGGAGGTAGGAATATCTGCTCCCTTCTCTATAGGAGCAAGCATCCCAGCCCTCCGCCCCCGACTCAGTAATTGGCACTCCTTCCCAGTGGGAGGAGCATCCTCTGTGCCTATGGAGTCAGGTGATAACGTTCTGGCCAATGGGACATAAGCAGCAGGCTGAAGCCAGAGCTGATTCTTATAGGCCATTGATGAGACCGGTGTTCTTTGCCGCTTCAGGGAACCACGTGACCACACCCTGTCCCTCCATCAGTCTGAATCCCACAGTGAAAGGTGAGCACGTGTAGAACCGCCTCTGGTGCTGTAAGCCCTGAGATTCGGGGCTTGCTTGTCTTACAGCAGTACCGGCATACTCTGACTGACGTCTACTCTCTCCTGAGACCGGCCGAAGAGTCACCTCCAACAAATACCTCTTTTTCCTGCTTTCCTACCGCCTCTTAATATATCAACTGAGTACCAACTGTGTGCTGGGCATTGTATTGTATAGTATAGACCATGGAAGATGCAGTCGTGGTCTCTGTCCTCACGCTGCCTGTGGGCTGGGTAAACGTACAACTACAGCGGAGGAAAGCAGGGAGGGTGCCCACGGTGTGTGTATGTGGGGGAGGGTGGTACTGGGCGGGGGAGGCAGTGCCACTGCTACAGAAAAGGGCCATAGAATCTGAGAGCTGGAGAAAGAGCAGGAGTCAGATTAAGAGAGGACAGAAGACTGTAGTAGGCAGAGATGCAGTACGTGCAAAGGCCCTGAGGGGAGAGGGAGCCTGTGGGACTGGGAGCAGAGAAAGTCTGGGAGAAGAATGGAATGAGAGGGTGGGACAGATTGGGCAGGGGTCTTGTGGGCTGGAGAGAGGACATGGAGTCTGTTCATATCTCAAGAGCAGCTAGGAACCACTCGGCTTAAGCAAAGGGGCAGTATGATCAGATGTGGTGGAAAGACCCCTCTGGCAGTCAGGGAGAGCAGGATGGAGGGGCATGAGCCAGACTCTGACTCCCTAACCCAAGACTGAGTGTGTTGGAGCATACGTCCCGGACGGGAAGTTTACTACCTCCCAAAGCAGACAGTCTTATAGTTTCCTGCTACTATCTTTCTGTCATTCTCAATCTGATCATTCTTCTCCATCGCCAGCACTGTCTCTCATGACACTTAAGTCTGCCCCAATCCCCTTCAAACACGGGGTCATCAGAATAGAACCCAATGTCTGTGCTCTGACAGGAAGAACAGAACCAACATTCACCTCTTCTCTTCTGGATACTTGTTGTTGTTGTTAAGTGCCGTCAAGTTGGTTATGACTCATAGCAGCCCTGTAGAGGGTTTCCAAAGAGTAGCTGGTGAGTTTGAACTGCTGACCTTGCTGTTCAAACCAACCTTGCAGTCCAGTGCATTATCCCACAGTGCCACATGTTAATGCAGCCTCTCCTTGCAGAGATGCTTATATATGCCCACCCCATAGCACAGGCTCTAGGGCCCTCATATAGAAGCTTGGCAGTGCCTGGTGCCTCACAGGTGTGACCCAGTGCCCCAGGACTCAGCCCAAGAGGTGCGAGGTGTGCCAGCGCTGTTCCTGACTCCTCTACCTTTTCAGGAAAGGCCCTTGCCAAGCCTCCGTTTGGCCACCACATTGCATCTTGGTAAGCTTCAAGACCCCCACCATCCCTTTGCTGACCTCAGGCCTCTGTGCTGTAGGCAGGGTAAGGATGTGTGTCTCTGGGTCCAAGCAGCCGGGGGTGGGGGTGGGTGTGGGTGTGGGTGGGGTGTGTGTGTGTGTGTGTGTGTGCAGCCACCTCCTCCAGGGCCCCAGGCTTCAGTGTGTGTTTGCTGCCCTCTGCTGGGAAACAGCAGCACTGCAGGCTCCGTGCTCCAGCGTGGCATTTTCTTGGTATTTTAGTTTGGACAGTGAGTTGCCCTGCCTGGCACACCTGCAGCCTGGCCTGCACACCCCCTTCCCTGCACTGTCCCTTCTCCATTCTCCCAGTGTCTGTCCAGCATAGAGGCATCCAGAGATGCCCTCCTGTGTACAAAGGCCACCTGTGAGACAAGCTGGCCCTGTTCGTATGAATAGTTGGCCCATGGATGGTGCTCTGGGCCCTGGGGCTTCCTGAGGTTCTGTCTGGCTCCTGAGTAAGGCCGGCAGGCTCTGCCCTGCTGCAGCCACTGAACCCCTAAGACCCATCCCAGGGAGAGGAGCAGTTGTGATCAGTGGTCAGAGGGGCCTGGACAAGGTACCGCTAAGAATTGTCCTGCCCTTCCTGGCCTCCCCCCGGTCCCGTGAGAATTCAGAATGCAAAGCAAGGCTGGCAGGAATGACTGCCACGTGGCCTGTAGCTTCAAACATCTGGGCCTCTTGGGGTCATCTTCTCCTTCCCCTTGTCTGCTAGAGCCCTGGAAATGTCCCCAGTATTAGTGCATTGAGCTCTCAGCACCTAGCCCCAGGATTCTAGGGACAGAGCCAGTGCCTGACACTGGACTTGGAAGTAGGAGGTGGCCCCTGACACGGTGCTCACTAAGTGAGGGGGCCACCGAGGGTCCCTAGCAGGAGGGAGGGGATGGTGACCATTGGGGATTTACTATAAGGAGGTTAACACCTGCTGTCAGCAGGAGGAGCTGGTCCTTTAGATGCTTCAAGGGCTCCTGTGCAGCTGTGGGTCTGCGCTGAGCATGACCCAAAGAAGCAGAAACTTTAGGACCAGCATGTCCAGCAGGCTGAGGCTGCAGGACACAGTGCTTGCCCCAGGACTGTGTGGGGTGAGGGAAAGGACTGAACACCCGCTCCTTTCTTCTCAGGCCCTCAGCCGTGGGCTGACCCTGCCTTGCCTGTGGGCAGTTGGGTAAGGACTTCCATTGACCTTTGATAATCTGGTACTGGGTGGGGCCAGTGGACAGAGGCTCCTCTGTCTGAGCTGGTTAGTGGAAGGCCCAGGACGGTTGAAGCCCGCTAAGCCGCCGATCCAGCTCTCCAGCCCATCAGGATGACCTTGCTGAGCAGGAGGCTCTGCTCAGGGAGTAAGTATGACCCCAAACAGCAAACAAGAATTTGACAAGACAGTCGTCAGCTTCTGTTAAGCACCTACTGTATGCCAAGCATTGTTCTAGGTGCTTTTGGGCACCATCTTATTAAATTCTCAGAAGAATTCGAAGCCTAGTAATAATATGTAGAAACAAATTTCAAATTTTGTCTGTCATTTTGTCATACTGTGGTTGCTTGTGTTATTGTGATTCTGGAAGTTATGCCACCAGTATCTCAAATGGATAGGTTTCAGTGGAGCTCCAAGATTAAGACTAGGAAGAAAGTCCTGGTGATAAGCTTCTATGGATCACAATAACATATCATCCTACATTGTGTTAGAAAGTGAGTCTCTGTGGATGTAAGGCACTCAAATGGTGGCTGCAATAATTGTCTCAACTATTCCAAGGATCGTGGGTATGGCACAAGATACTTGGTTTTGTCATATGTGGGATCACCTCACGGGGATCAGAATCAACTCTTGATAGTAACAACATTTCAGGTTTATGAAGAAGTATAGCACATATCTCAGCTGTTAACTAAAAGGTTGGAGGTTCGAGCTTCTCCAGAAGTACCGCAGAAGAAAGGCCTGGCAATCTATTTCCAAAAATTCATCCATCACCAACCCTATGGAGTCGAGTCCCGAGGCACACATGGGGTCACCATGAATCAGTCAAAACCATGACAGCTGGGTTTTTTTGTTTTTTTTAATGTTGTTGTTAGGCACCCTTGTGCCTGTTTTGAGTCAGCGACCCTGTGTATGACAGAATGAGACATTGCTGAGTCCTGCCCCTTCTGCAATTATTGTCGTGATTGAGCCCACGGTGACAGCTGCAGTGGCAATCCATCTCCTTGGAGGCCTTCCTCTTTTTCACAAACCCTCTACTTAGTCAAACATGGAGTCCTTTTCCAGGGACTGATCCCTCTGGATACCGTGTCCCAAGTACATGAGATGAAGCCTGGCCCTCCCTGTTTCTAACGAGCATTCTGGCTATACTTCTTCCAGCACAAATCTATTTGTTTCTTTGGCACTCCATGGCACTATCAATATTCTTTGCCAACATCATAAATCAAATGCATCAATTCTTTTCTACCATTTGTTTGATTCATTGTCCAGCCTTGCATATGAGGTTATTGAAAATACCAGGCACTTTGCTGTCTTCCAAGTGACCTCCTTGCTCTTGGACACTTTACAGAGGTCTTTGGCAGCAGATTTGTTGTTGTTATGTACTGTCAGTTCTGACCCATAACGACTCTACATAGGATTTCTGAGAGTGGCTAGGGAGCTTGAACCACCGGCCTTTCAAACCTTCTTTGCAGTTCAGCATATTAACCCACCCAATGCAATATGTCCTTTAATTTCTTGACTGCTGCTTCCACGAGTGCTGATCGTGGATCTAAGTGTGATAGGGTTGTGTGTCAGCTTGGCTGGGCCAGGATTCTCAGAGGTTTGACAGTTAAGATGTGATCTAATCAGTCCCATGATATGATCTGATGGGATCACCTTGGAACTGATGTAGTGAATTCTCACTACTACACTGTTATTAACATCAGATGCAATCGACAGGATTAGGTTGTTATCTTTTTTTTTAATGTTTTATTGTGAATTATGTGATAGTTTACATGGGAGAACATTAGTTTTACATTCATCCTATCGTATATCATTTCATTGCCATGGTTACAATCCCCTCCATGCATCATCAACCAACCAAAGGGTATACACTATAAGCCTGCCCCCCAGTCGTCAGCACATAGCCCCTCTCCCTCTCTGGGTTTAAAGTCCCCAGTTGCTCCATCGACTGCCTCCATCTCAGGCATCACTGCTTCTTTGGGTAGGGTCCTGCTCTCCACTCTTCTCCCTTGATGGTCCCAGGGACCTCTGCTCCTAGACTGAAAAGCTAATCACTCCCCTCCTTGCTACAAAATGTCTACCTTTACATTTCCAACCCTCACAAGCAGTCCTGATAACAATTATTCACTATTGTATCACAAGAAACC
>NW_006408691.1:3591146-3593481 GCF_000296735.1 Chrysochloris asiatica | reverse complement strand
GTTCATCAAATTGTATCAGATTACTCTTTTTTTCCTCTTCTTTCTTCTTCTGATTGAGCTCTGATCATCCAGTCATTGAAGCCAGGTCAAGTGGGGATTATCTGCAAGTGTGGGTATTCTTATGTATATGCCCTCTCTTCTTATCAGCTGGATGCTTCACTCTCCACTCTAGTCCTCTGTGACTATGTCACTGACTCTGGGCCCAAGAGTCCCCAGGTCTCGTGACACTGCTGGCCAACCAAGTCTCCATCCAGGTTCACAGAAGTCTATTGAACATTGTAGGGCTTAGCTCGCAGTTCATTGCTGTTTTTCCTTCACTTCCCCTTATCGGTGACGAGCGTGGTCACCAATCAGAGCGTGTATTCCCATTGAGTCTTAGTCTTGGAAAGGGTTTTGCCCTGAGGGGACCCGACCACTTGCCTTGATGTCTCCTTTAGGTTGTATTTTGAGATATAAAAGGAAAGAAGTGAGCACAGAGAGAAGGGTCTATTACCACCAAGAAAGAAGAGCTGGATTCAGTGTGTCCTTTGAACCTGGGATTCCTACACTGTGAAGCTCCCGATTTTAGGGGAAGATGGATGCCAAGACACACGGAGAACTCCAAGGCATACTGGGCCTACAGATGCTGGAAGGAGACAAGGACCTTGCCCTAAAGCCAACGCTTTGAATTTGAACTTCTAGTCTCCCGAACTGTGAGATAATAAATTTCTATTTGTTAAAAGTACCCACTTGCGGTATTTCTGTTATGGCAGCAGTAGATAACCAAAACACTGAGTAAAACGCAGTCTTTGACAATTTCTCGATTTAGTTGTGAGGCATTTTGTTTTCTCTACATCGAGGTGAAAACCATACTGAAGACTGTATTCTTTGATCTTTAGCTGCAAGTACTTCAAATTCTCTTCACTTCCAGCAAACAAGGTTGTGTCATCTGCAAATTGCAGGTTGTTGATGAGTTTTTCCCCTGATGCCACATTCTTCTTCAAATAATCCAGCTTCTCGATTATTTTGAATATTATGGTAAAAGGATACAACCATGGTGCACACTTATCCTGAGTTAAGCCATTCACTATCCCCTTGTTCTTTTATAATGGCTGCCCCTTGGTCTATGTACAGGTTCCTCGTGAGCACAATTAAGACTTCTGGAATTGCCGTTCTTGTCAGTGTTATCCATAATTTGTTATGATCCACACAGTTGAATGCCTTTGCATAGTCAATAAAACACAAGTGAACATCTTTTCTGGTACTCTTTGCTTTCAGTCAAGATCCATCTGAAAGTTTAGTAATAATATCCTTCATTTCATATTCTTTTCTGAAACTGGCTTGAATTTCTGGCAGCTTCCTGTCAATATACTACTACAACCATCTTAAAATGATCTTCAGCAAAATTTTACTTATGTGTGGTATTAATGATATTATTGTTCGATGAGTTTCCCATTGAATTGGGTCACCTTTCTTTGGAATGGGAACAAATAATGGGTCTCTTCTAATTGGTTGGTCAGGTGGCTGTCTTTCAAGTTTATTGGCAAAGATGAGTGATGGCGTCCAGTGCTGCATCAGTTTGTTGATAGATTTCAATTTGCTTTCCGTCAGTTCCTGAAGCCTGGCTTTTTGCCAATACCTTCAGTTCAGCTTGAGTTTCTTCCTTTAATACCATCAGCTCTTACTCATATGGTACCTCTTGAAGTGACTGAACATTGACTAATTCTTTTTGGAAAGTGACTCTATATTCTTTTGATGCTTCCTGCTTCATCATTCAATATTTTGCCCATAGAATCCTTCCGTACAGCAAGTCAATGCTAGATTTTTTTCTTCAATTCTTTCAACTTGAGAAATGCTGATGATGTTCTCTCCTTTTGGATTTCCAACTCCAAGTCTTTGCACATTTCATTATAATACTTGAATTTTTCTTCTCCAGCTGCCCTTTGAAAATTTCTGTTTAGCTTTTTTACTTCATTTCTTCTGGTGGCATTAAATTCTCTGTGTGCAGGAGCAAGTTTCAAAGTCTCTTCTGACATCCATGTTGGTCTTTTTTTTTTTTCTTATCTTTTAAATAACACTTTGCTTTCTTCATGTGTAATGTTCTTGATGCTATCGCAGAAGTCTTCTGGTCTTCAATCATTAGTGACTAATGCATCAAATTTGTTCTTGAGATGGTCTCTAAATTCTGGTGAGATAAACTGAAGGTCATATTTTGGCTCTTGTGGGCTTGTTTTAATTTTCTTCAGCTTCAGCCTGAATTTGCATATGAGCAATTGATGATCAGTTCTGTAGTCGGCCCCTGGCCTTTTTGACTGATGATATTGAAATTCTTCATTGTCTCTTCGCACTGATGTAC
>NW_006408691.1:3581004-3585025 GCF_000296735.1 Chrysochloris asiatica | reverse complement strand
GTAATGATCAATGCATCTTGACTGCATGTTTGATCAATTTCAGATTGAAGAAGTTGGTAGAATTCTTCTATTTCATCCTCACTGGCTTTAGTGGTTAGTGTGTAAATTTGAATAATAGTGGTATTAACTGGGCTTCCCTGTAGGTGCATGGATATCATTCTATCACAGACAGCGTTGTACCTCATGATTGATCTGGATATGTTCTTTTTGACAATGAATGCAACACCATTCCTCTTCAATTTGTCATTTCCGGCACAGTAAACCATGTGGTCGTCAGATTCAAAATGGCCAATACCAGTCTATTTCAGCTCACTGATGCCTAAGATATAGATGTTGATGCGTTCCATTTCATTTTTGACAACTTCCAATTATCCCAGATTCATAGTTGTTACTTTTCATGTTCCGATTTTCAATGGATGTTTACAGCTGTTTCTCTTCATTTTGAGTTGTGCCCCATCAGCAAATGAAGGTCCTGCGGGCTTTTCTTCCATGGACTTTACTCCATTTGTGTATCATAGTCAACTCTACTTTGAGGAGGCAGTTTTCCCCAGTCGCATTTTGAGTGCCTTTCAACCTGAGGGGCTCATTTTCTGGCACTGTATCTGACAGTTTTGCTCTGCTATTCATAAGGTTTTCAGTGACTAAATATTTGGAAGTAGTTTGTCACTCCTTCTTCCTAGTCTGTCTTCATCTGGAAGCTCATCTGAAACCTGTCCACCATGGGTGATCCTGCTGGTATTTAAAATACCGTTAGCATAGCTTTCAGAATCACAGGAACTCACAAGCCACCACAGTACGACAAACTGGCATACGAGTGGTGGGCTCCAGTGCTTAGGTGTGTGCATATTATCCTATTGCAGACAGCATTGTACTGCAAGATGGATCCTGAAATGCTCTTTTTGATGATGAATGTGATAAAATTCCTCTTTAATTTGTTGTTCCTGGTATAGTAAACCATATGATAGTCCATTTCAAAATGGCCAATATCTGTCCATTTTAGCTCACTAAAACTAGGATATCAATCTCAATGTGTTTTATTAAATTTTTATGTGTTTCATTAATTTTTGGTGGCTTCCCATATTCCTAGATTCATACTTCATACATTCCACATTCTGATTATTATCTCCTCATTTTGAGTTGTGCCCCATCAGCAAATGAAGGTCCTGAAAACTTTCCTCCATCCACATCATTAAGGTCATTTCTATTTTGAAGAGGCAGCTCTTCCATAGTTGTATTTTGGAAGCTTTCCAACCTGAGGGGCTCATCTTGCGGCACTGTATCAGACAACGTTCTGTTGATATTCATAAGGTTTTCAGTGACTAATCATTGAGTTTGTCACTCCTTCTTTGTCTGTCTTAGTCTGAAAGCTCTGCTGACACCTGTCCACCATGGATGACCTTGCTGGTATTTAGAATACTGATGATACAGCTCCCAGCATCACAGCAACTCACAAGCCATCACAGTAGGACAAACTGACAGATGAACAGTGGACCTTGAGTCTATCCCAATATTTATTTAGAGACCATCTCAACAATAGATTTGATGCATTGAACATTAATGGCTGAAGACCAGGCCAGTGTTGGAATGACATCAAGAACATCGTACATGAAGAAAACAAAAGGTCATTTGAAAGACACGGAAGAAAGACAAGACCAAAGTAGATGTCAGAAGGAACTCTGAAACTTGCTCTAGAATGTAGAGGTGCTGAAACAATTGGAAAAAATGCTAAGTAAAAGAGCTGAACAAAATTTCAAAGGGCTTCTTGAGACGACACGGTAAAGTATTAAAATAACATGTGAAATACCTGGAGTTGGACAACCAAAAGGGAAGATCATATCCAGCGTTTCTCAAGTTGCAAAAACTGAAGTGAAAAATCCACTTTTTTTTTTTTTTTTTTGCTGTAAAAGGAAGCTGTATTGTTTTCATTTGGTCCACAGCTTGGGAGAAGAGGGGCTCCAGGGCGTTGACTATGCTGCCTCTGTGACTGGAGAGCAAGGTTCAGGCAGAAGGTCTGAGGAAAGCAGGGGAATGCTGAAAGCCCTTCACAGGTTTCGGGGCTCCACAGGCTCTTCCTAGTCGTGCTTGAGAGTGAGCCTCTCAAAGAGGTAGTCTCCCAGCCCTGCCTGGGGACCGGCCATCCTATGGAGGTTGGTCAAGTGGTCGCCCATCTTCTTGATAGTTTTTACCTCCTCGTCAAGGAAATGATTCTTCAGAAAGTCACAGAGGTGGGGGGGTCTGTGTGGGTAGCACCCACAGCGTGCAGATCCTGAAGAGAGTGGTTCAGGTTCTTCTCCAGGGCCAGGGCGGCTTCCATGGAGTCCAGGGTTCTTCCCCACTCATCTTGGGATGACTTCTGCACATCCTGGAAGAGTGTGTGACCACCACGCTGGTTTTGCAGTTTCAAGAGACACTCCTTCTTCGCCAGCTCATGGAAGTAGTGTCCCACACCTTCCAAAGTCACATCATTGTGATGGAAATAGAAGCCCAGAAAGAGGCCCGCAGATGCAGATTAACCAGACAGCTGATGCTGGCCTCTGCTTCAGCAGAATAATTCTGACGGATCTGAGAGCTCATGGTTGGTCAAAGATTTGGAGCTAACCACATACACACAAAAAAATGGTGTTTAGCTGGTCCCAGTAACAGGGAATGGTCAAGAAGATGGTCTCGGAGAAGAGATTGTGCTTAAAGAAGTTGTTAGAGGTGGTCCGAGGCTGGAGGTGGGGGAGTCCCCGGATCTGTTCCATCCAAACACAGTTGAAGCAAGACACAGATCCACGGGACCACAGCACAAACTTCTCCACCCTTTTTTATATTGAAGGTTTCTATGGGCTCCTGGTGTGGCTCTGTAGTATCAGCACTGGACTACAAACCACAAGGTTGACAGTTCAAATCCACCAGCTCCTCCTTGGAAACCCTATACAGGTTGCTATGAGTCAGAACTTAACAACAACATGGGCAAAAAATTCAACAACGTGGGAAACATCAAAAGAAGGTGTTAAGAACACACAGAGCGACTGTACCAAAATGAATTGGTCGATTTTCTGTCATTTCAGGAGGTGACATATTACCAAGAACTCCAGAATCAGTTTTAGAACAAAAGGCTCCAGGAATTGACAGCTTGCCAATTGAAATGTTTCAACAAACCAACACAGAGCTGGAGGTGCTCACTGGTCTCTGCAGAGGAATTGGGAAGACAGCTCCCTGGTGAACCGACTGGAAGAGATTCATATATGTGCCAATTCCAAAGAAAGGTGATCCAACAGAATGCAGCAAGTATTAAATATTATTAATATCACAGGCAAAAAAATTTCTGAAGATAATTAATAAATGGTTGTTTCAGTACATCAACAGGGAACCACCACAAATTCATATCAGATTTAGAAGAGGTTGTGGAATGAGGAATACAATTGCTGATA
The DNA here is from genome assembly GCF_000296735.1 of Chrysochloris asiatica. Classification (NCBI taxonomy): domain Eukaryota; kingdom Metazoa; phylum Chordata; class Mammalia; order Afrosoricida; family Chrysochloridae; genus Chrysochloris; species Chrysochloris asiatica. The sequence goes on along the minus strand of NW_006408691.1, from coordinate 3,581,609 downwards.
TCAGGTGGTTGTTAGTGGAAAGCAGAGAATACCAGAAAGATATTTTAGCTGTTTTATTGACTATGCAAAGGCATGTGACTGTGTGCATCACAGCAAATTATGAATAACATTGTGAAGAATGGGAATTCCAGAATCTTCAATTGTGCTTTTGTAGAAACTGAACACAGACCAAGATGAAGTTGTTCAAAAGATCAAGGGAATACTGCATAGTTTAAAATCAGAAAAGGTATGTGGTAGGGTTATGTCCTTTCCCCATACCTATTTAGTCTGTATGCTGAACAAATATTCCCCAAAGCTGGACTATATGAAGAGCAATACAGCATCAGAATTGGAGGAAAACCCATCAACAACCTGTGATATGCAGATGCTGAAAGCAAAGAGGACTTGAAATACTTACTGATGAAGAACAAAGAATCCAACCTTCAGTATGAATTACACTATAACAAAACAAATATTCTTACAACTGGACCAAAACCAACATTATGATAAATGGAGAAAAGATTGAAGTTGTTAAGGATTTCATTTTACTTGGATCCACAATTAGTGGCCAGGGAAGTAGCATTCAAGAAATAAAATGATGTATTGCACTGGGTATATCTTCTGCA
>NW_006408691.1:3534050-3579724 GCF_000296735.1 Chrysochloris asiatica | reverse complement strand
CCAGCTTCTCAGATGATTTGCTCAGTATACAGGTTGATGGTACATGGAGGGGATTATAATCATTGTAAAGAAACAAAGTTGAATGTAAAACTGATCATCTGCCATGTAAACTTTTACTCAATTCACAATAAAAACAATTCACTTTAAAAACAAAACAAAATGTTGACAAATGAAGATGTCACTTGAGGACTAAAGTGTCCCTGAACCACACCATAGTATCTTTAATTGCCTCACATGCACATGGGAGCTGGACAGTGAATAAAGAAGACCAAAGAAGAATTGATGCCTTTGAATTTTTTTGGTGAAGATTATTGACTATATCATGGACTACCAAAAGCATAAACAAATCTGTCTTGGAAGAAGTATAACCACAATGCTCCTTAAAAACAAGAATGCTGAGACTGTGTCTCATATACTTGGGATGTGTTGTTAGGAAGGCCCAGTCCCTGGAGAAGGACATCATCCTTGGTAAAGTAGAGGGTCACCAAAAAAGAGAAAGACCCTCTGTTAGATGTATTGATGCTGTGGCTGCAACAATGGACTGAAGCATAGAAATAATTGTGTGGAGAGGGTAGAACCAGGCAGCGCTTCATTCTGTGGTAAATAGGGTGGATCTGAGTCAGAGGACACCTAACAGCAAGAACATGCCAATTCTGGGTCTTTACCTTAAATGTCTCCAAGGGCCTCTCATTAAGGGAAAACAGGAACACAATGCAAAGGGAAATGGAAATTATAATAATGAACCAAGTAGAAATCCCATCGGCAGACTGCGAAATAGTATCTGTAGAAAGTATTCATAAGCAATAAAGAAAACCAATAAGAAAAAAGCTGGTTGTTAGAGAAGATTCAATAAAATTGATAATCTTAGACCGCTCAAGAAAAAGAAAAGACTGAAATGACCAATGACAGGAATGAAAGAAGCAAAACCTTATAGATCTTAGAGACATTAGCAGAATAAATGTCATGAATCATTGTGTACCAATAGATGTAACAACTTGTATGAAATGACCAAGCTCCTTGAAAGACACAAGTAATAAAAATGCCACAACTATGAAGAGAATCTTTGACTGACCTGTTGTAAGTCAAAATCGACTTATGGGTTTGCATGTTGTTTTGGTTTTGGGGTATATATTTCTAAGAGGGAACCGTTAACAGTAAGTTTCCAACATCTCCCCACCAAGAAGATCCCAAATCTGATGACACCATGGTGGATGAATACATTTAAGGAAGAAATAATATCCATCAAATTCTTTCTGAAACGAAAGAAAACACGCTTCCCAACTCATTTGGTGTGGTGCTGTGGGATAAAGCACTGGACTGCAAGGTTGTTTTGAACCACAAGGTTGGCAGTTCAAACTCACCAGTCGCTCCTTGGGAACCCTATATAGAGTTGCTATGAGTCGAAACCAACTCAATTGCAAACAATAACAACAAATCCTAATAACAATACGAAAGATATTACACAAGAAAATAAAACTGCAGGACATAGATCCAGAAGTCTTTTATAAAATACCAGCAAATCAAATCCAGCTGTGTGTTCATATAGACAAGAAACTATATGGTGATCAAATGGGATTTATTTTAGGAATACAAGGCTAGTGTAATATTTGTGAATCAGTTAAATTGAAATGTGTAATTTACCACATGATCAGAATAAAGAATAAAAATCATTAATCTTTTTACTAAGTGAGGGAAAATTACTTGACTGTATCTGATACCCATTCAGAACGAAAATCTCAGCAATGTAGGAGGACACATTCATGGAAGGGAATTTCCTCAGTCTTATGGTGGTATCTACCACTCATATCATACTTAACGTTGAGAGCCCTGGAGCAAGACAGGGATGGCCACCCTCAGCACTTGCATCCAACACACAGGCATACAGATGGAAAAGGATGAAGTAAAACTCTCTCTGTTTTATTTTGCAAGTGACTCGAATATGTATGTATTAGTATCTTAGAGTTGTGGCAAATTTGGTGGCTTAAAACAACACAGCTTCATTTTCTCACAGTTCTGGAGACCAGGAGTGTGAAATGATGGCAGCAGGGCTGTGGTCCCCCCTAAGACTCTGGGAGAGATCCTGATGATGATGTTTCCTGCCCTTTCCAGCAAACGATGGCTGCCAGCAACCCCTGGAATACCTTGGCTTGTTGATGCATCTGTCTGTCTTCCTCTCGCCTTCTCCTCTGCATCTTCCCTCTTTCTCCTCTTTTATAAAGACACTTGTCATTAGATTTCCAGCTCATCCTAATCCAGAAAGATCTTATCTTGAGATCCTAAACTGAATTATGTCTCCAAAACTCCTTTTCCAAATAACGTCACATTCATAAGTTTTGGACAGACATATTGTTTGGGGATGAGGGGCTGTGGGGTAAGCACTGGACAATTAACTACAAGGTAGGCAGTTCAAACCCATCAGCCACTCATTGGAAACCTTGTACAGGTTTGCTATGAGTTGGAACAGACTCGATGGCACTTAACAACAGCCACAGTCGGTCCACTACAGTGCACTTAAAAGTCCCTGGGTGATGCAAACAACTGCTAACCAAAAGCTGGAAGTTAAGAGTCCACCCAGAGGTACCTTGTAGAGACATCAGCCGTTACAGCCCGTACAGAACATAGTACTACTCTGGCATATATGGGGTCACTGTCAAATGGGGTTGACTTGGCAGCAAATTCTTTCTTTTTTTTTTTGGTAAGCTTCTACAAAACCATCGCAGTGAAAATGCCACCCTCCCACCCAGATTCTCCTATTCCCCTCTGTCCCTCCCTTTCTTCCCAGAGGAAACCAACCCCCTGACTTTAGTATTTATCCATCTCACATGTGTTTTACTCTTTTGGTACGTACACTTCTAGCAGAGTGGGGCTCCATATATCTTCACGTTCTGTCCCCAGCATCACGCGGCAAGTCTGTGCTCATAAAATCTAGACTGGAGCATCCCGGGCTCAGGAAGCTGAAGCGGGAGGGGCAGGTCCACCCCAGAGACCTGGGGTGAGGCAAGGCTGGAGGCCCCTTTAGCAAAACTGTTCCCTGTCATCCCTCTTTCCTCTTCCCACCTCCACATCTGCTGGCTCTGAGCTGGGCTTCTGTGGGGGAGGGGCTGCTCCCAAGGCCAGGTGGGCAGCCAGAGGTTGTCCATGGGTACAGGTTGAGGGTCTTTGCCAGCCAGCCAGGGGTGAAATGCCCACCTCTATGTCTCCAAGAATCATGATGGGCCATGCCTCAAAGTGGGGGTGGGCAGGAGACTGCAGCTTTTGAAGATTCAGGTTAATTGAGGCGTAATTAGCGTGTGATAAAATCCCCCTTTTAAGTACACCATCGGGTGAGTTTTAATGAATGTACACCTTCATGACCTTCGTCACTACAGCCCAGCTGCTGGCAACCACCCATCTAGCATCCTTTCCTACACCTCTGCTTTTTCCACCCTAACTGGAATGCAATCACAGGGATGCAATCTTTGAGTCGGACCTCTTTCACTCAGAGGGATGGCTTTTGTGGTTGAGACACGTCGCTACATGCGTTGGTTCCTTTTTATTAAGATGAGTAGCATCCCTCAGTTCTCTCAAATGAATAACCCCCAATCTGTTTATACAGCCATAATGGATGGATAACTGGGTATTGTCTATGTTTTGGATATTGTGAATTACGATGGTGAATTTCACGTGTCCACTTGTTTGGTCAAATACTAGTCTAGCCTCGGAATTAGTTACATGTAATTAAGTCAGTTGGCTTCAAGTAAAGCAGATGGCATTCCGTAATGTGGGTGGGCCTTGTCCAACCAGTTGAAAGCTTGGAGAGCGAAAAAGGAGTCTCCTTGGGTTGTGTTTTCCCTCCAGACTATAAATAGACCTTTTGCTATAAGTTTACTCTTCTTGTAACTTGATCTATGGATTTGGGGTTTGACAGTGCTCCACAATTATTTTGTGAGCCAAGTTCTTGAAGTCTATCTGTCTATCTATCTATCATCTATCTATCTATCTATCTATCTATCTATCTATCTATCTATCTATCTATCTATCTATCTATCTATCTATCATTTGCCTAAAATAAATATCTACCTACCTACTAACCCACCTTGTGTGATACTGTAGGATAAACAATGGACTGCTAATCTCAATATTGAGAGTTCAAACCCATCAGCTGTTCCCCATAAACCTTATACAGGGTTGTTATGAGTTGGAACCAACTCAATGGCACTTAACAACAACTACCTACCTACCCACCCATCCATTCATCATCCATCCATTCACTCATCCACCCATCCATCCATAGATTTGCCCATCCATCAATCCATCCATGTACCCATCCATTGAGCTATCTTTCTCATTGTTCTAGAGAACTAAGACGTGAATTGTTGTTGTTAGGTGCCATCGAGTTGGTACCAACTCATAGCGACCCTATGCACAACAGAACGAAACACTGCCCAGTCCTGGACCAACCTCACAATTGTTGCCACGCTTGAGCCCATTGTTACTGCAACTTTGCTAATCCGTCTGGCTGGGGGTCTTCCTCTTTTTCTCTGACCCTCCACCTTACCAAACATGATATCCTTCTGTAGCGACTGGTCCCTTCTGACAATATGGCTGAAGTATGAGAGATGAGGTTTGGCCATGTTGGCCTCCAACTGGCTGCACTTCTTCCAATACAGACCTGTTTGTTCTTTTGGCAGCCCATGGCACTTTCAATATTCTCCTCCAACACCATAACTCAAAAGCATCAATTCTTCTATGGGCCTCCTTATTCCCTGTCCAGCTTTCACATGTATATGATGTTATTGAAAATACCATGGCTTGTCTCAGATGCACCTTTGTCTTCAAGCTGACATCTTTGCTCTTCAACACTTTAAAAAGGTCTTGTGCAGCAGATTTGCATAATGTAATACGTCATTTGATTTCTTGACTGTTGCTTCCATGAGTGTTACTGGTTGATCCAAGAAGAATGAAGTCCTTGACAACTTTAATCTTTTCTCCATTGATAAGAATGTTGTTTATTGGTCCAGTGGTGAGGATTTTTGTTTTCTTTACATTGAAATGCAAGCCATACTGAAGGCTGTGGTCTTTGATCTTCATCAGTAAGTATTTTAAGTCCTCTTCACTTTCAGCAAGCAAGGTTGTGTCATCTGCATATCGCAGGTTGTTAATGAGTCTTCCTCCAATCCTGATGCCACGTTTTTCTTCACATAACCCAGCTTCTTCAATTATTTGCTCAGCATACAGGTTGAATAAGTATGGTGAAAGAATAGAACCTTGTCGCATACCTTTCTTAATTTTAAACCATTCAGTGTTCCCATGTTCTGTTTGAACAACTGCCTCTTGGTCCAGGTACAGATTCCTCATGGGCACAATGAAGTGTTCTGGAATATTCATTCATAGACAGGTCTTTGTGTGGATGCAGGATTTCATTTCACTGCACATTAAAGTCTGGATCCTGCTCTGTCCTGGGTCTCTGACTTCTTGGTATCGCCTGGCATCTCCCAGTGGGCTCAGAAAGCACATGGTCATACACTTGCTGTAAAGCAGAAGGGGCCTGATGGGGGAGCTTTCAGCTAGACTGTTGGGCATCACCTGAGACTTCCAAGGGCCTCAGGTTGTCGCTGGGCTCTAAATCTCCTTCAGGTGAGACTGGTTTCTCCTTGTTGCAGCCAGCTTTCTGTGCCCTGGGATTCTAGGAGTAACTCAGGCTCCCCCGTCCTGATTTAGGATTGAGTTCCATGAAGACAGCGTGGTCTCAGAAGCCCTGAGGCACTTCTTGCAAGAAGGGCTACAATCCAGGTTTGGGGCTGGCGGCCCTCACAGTGCTCTGTGGGCACGGTGTGTGGCTGTGTGCCTTCCCCCAGCCCCTCCGTCCACACCAAAGCCACTCCTGGGTCTGGCCACTTTACCCTAAATTAGGACACCTTCCAGTTTTTGGAAGACTTTTGCTGCCAAGGTTAACGGCTCTCAAAATAGCTTCTCTGCAAATAACCAACAGGCTCATTTGGCCCCAAATGAATCTGATGGGGAATTAAAAAGCATCCCTTTTTCCAGAAAACAGATTCTTCATTGACACATTTTCTCCTGGTGACTCCCTCCCCCCTTCCAAAATGGAGCCTTTCTCCTCAGTCTTTTATGCAAGGAACCGGGATGCAGAAAGACAAAGTCCACTTGTTAGCAATATTCTTTCAAAGCCTCTGTTCTCTTTTCCTCTGGGGTCGCCCCGACAATAGCGTCATTATCAGAGGGCTCTCTCAGCTGCAGATTTGTCCTCTCCCCTCCAGGGCTAATGAGGAGGAAGGTTGCTAGGCTGAACAAAGATGGGAGGATTTTCACTTGAGTCAGGCCCGAATGTGGCGAGCTCCGGGGAAGGGCTATTATGGTGGATGCAGGATACTGTCATTTGATCGCTATGAATGACTTCTGGAAGCACGGCTGGCCATTCATCAGTTTTGTAATTCACATCATTTGTCCTCGGAGAACGGAAACATATTTCCCAGAGAGAAGCCTTTCAAGTTGTTTCTGTGCCTTGCGTTCCCGGGGCACACCCCACGTCTGACCATCAGGCTTAAGATTTCACTGGTGTTTTTGTCAATCACTTCAGGAGAAAAAAGAATCTTGAAATATTGAAATGCTCTCCCCGTCCCTCACCCCTGCTCGCAACTGGCTCCGTGCTGCGGAAACATGCTTCGCTGGATGGTGTTAAAAACATGAAAAATCCCAGTGCCCCAGATTTGAGTCTAGTGTCTTGTTCCAAGACCAACTTCTACTTCTTACCTTTTGGCAGCTACTGGGAGCTGCTGTTTCAGAGACTCTGGCCCTAAACACCTCGTATTTCCATCTGAGCATGTTCAGACCCCTTCGTGGATTTTGGAGGCCTGACCCAAGCCTCATATACATGTGAAAGATACTGAATAAGGAAGACCATAGAAGAACTGATGCATATGAGTTATGGTGTTAGAGAAGAATATTAAAAGTACTCTGAACTGTCAGAAGAACAAACCAATCTGTACTGGAAGAAGGCCAGCCAGAATGCTCCTTAGAAGTCAGCATGGCCAGAATTCATCTTTCATACTTTGGATATATTATCAGAAGGGACCAGTCCCTGGAGACTACATCGTGGTTGGTAAAGTGAATGGTCAGTGAAAAAGAGGAAGACCCCCAAAGAGACGGATTGGTACAGTGGCAGCAGCAGTGGGCTCAAGTGTAGCAGTGACTGTTAGATTGGCCCAGGACTGGGCAGTGTTTCAATCTGTTTTGCACAGGATCACTGTGAATTGGTACTGCCTCATTGGCACCTAACAGCATCCCAAACAATAGACTTTGCAGAATCCATGTTAAGTGAAGGCCTCTTATATCAGACATCTATCCATCCATCCCGCCTTCCTTCCATCTTCCCATCTATCCATCCAAGTCATTCATTCCTTCCATCCATCCACCCATTCCATTCCTCTCCTCATCTATACATCTACCCCCTTACCCAATTCCTCCCCACTCCAGTCATCTCTAGCCTTCTACAGAGAATTCTGTGGACTTAGAGATCAACCAAGTTACTTTCTGATTCAGGTAACAGAGGTGAAGTGGGGTCTCTGGTCTGAACTGGAAGACTGCAGATGTTGTCAGTGGGACTGGAGGTCATGAATAACCTTGAGTCCTTCTGAAACTCTTGGGTGAAGGTGAATTGCCACTGCTCTTCTCTGTTTGTTAGTGGTTTGATTGTGTTTTCTTCCAAAGAAAACAGACGAGGCAATGAAACCTTTGGCCTTCGTGGGGCAGTAAGCAATTTCCTTGTGTGTAAAACTCTGGTTGTAACATCTCTCCCTGGGCCTTGCCAGTATGGGTGGGGATGCTTCATCAGGAGAGGTCTCCTGGTTGGGTCTCTTTCAGGGTGGAAGGCACGCAGGCGAGGAGAAGTCAAAGTCAGGATGCTTGCTGGTACGAGAGTGTCTCTGGACTTTGGAAGCTGCTTCCTAGTGGCCTAGCTGACTGGAAGGTGGGTAGTAGGTGAAAATGGAGGTGACTCAGAGCTGTGGGGAGGGAGGTAAGCAGAGGCCAAGGTAGAAGGACAAATCTCAACTGGCAGGTCAGAGATTCCCAGGTTGGAGTGACCAGAAAAACGTCAGCAGTGGCTGGTAGCCACTGGATGTAAAACTGAATGTTAGCGTGTGCTGCATCAATGTGTCACTCACCATCAGAAGACAGCAGTGGAGAAACCGCCAGGTCACTGGACAGCATCGATTCTGCAGCTCTCGGTGCAGGCCTGTGATTGGAAATGGGATGGAGGACAGGAAAAAAGAGGAGAGGTGGTTGGGACCAACTCCAGAGTATGGGACCTGTCATGAAGAGGTGAGGAGGGTGGAATCCACAAAACTCAAAGAGCCAGCAGGGAAGACTAGGGCAAGACTGGCCCAGAGGCTGCAGATCTGGGGACACTGTAGACATGAGTTAGTCTCTATGACACCGGCATTGGGATTGGAGGAAGACTCATTAACAACCGGCAATATGCAGATAATATAACCTTGCTTGCTGAAAGTGAAGAGGACTTAAAATACTTACTGATGAAGAACAAAGACCCCAGCCTTCTGTATGGATTGCATCTCAATATAAAGAAGACAAAAATCCCTACCACCGGACCAATAAACAATATTCTTACCAACAGAGAAAAGTTTGAAGTTGTCAAAGACTTCATTTTTCTTGGATCAACCATCAACACTCATGGAAGCAACAGCCAAGAAATCAAACGATGTATTGCATTAGGCAAATCTGCTGCAGAAGACCTTTTTAAAGTGTTGAAGAGCAAAGATGTCAGCTTGAAGACAAAGGTGCGCCTGACTCAACTCATGGTATTTTCAATAACCTCATATGCATGCGTAAGTTGTTCAATGAATAAGGAAGACCGTAAAAGAACGGATGCATTTGAGTTATGGTGTTGGAGGAGAATATTGAAAATGCCATGGAATGCCAAAAGAACAAACAGATCTGTGTTGGAAGAAGCACAGCCAGAGTGTTCCTTGGGAACCAAATGGCTAGACTTCGTCTCTCATACTATGTACATATTATCAGGAGGGACCAGTCCTTGGAGGTAAAGTGTTATGCTTGGTAAAGTGAAGGATCAGAAAAAAGAGGAAGACCCTCTATGAGATGGATTGGCACAGTGGTAGCCGCAATGGGCTCAAGCATAACAATGATTGTCAGACTGGCACAGGACTGGGCACTGTTTCATTCTGTTGTGCATAAGGCCTCTATGAGTTGAAACCTACTAGAAGGTACCTAACAACAACAACATGACAGTAGGAAGCAAAGTGGAGGTGGACATAGATGGAGAGGGCTTGGGGGATCCCTGGGGAGCTCCAGAGACTTCTGAGTCAGGGCAGAATGGGGAGTCAAGCTAGGAGAGGTCTGGCTACCCCAGAGATAGGTGGGCCATGAGAAGGAATCCTGGAGTACCAAGGAGGAGGGGCCACTGAGGGAGCCCCAGCTTAGCACCCTCCTCCCCCTACAGCCTTCTGACTACTGCCTCCCTAGGTTGGCAGGTAGAGAGGGCTGGGCAGGGAGGTGGTCACCCTTAAGGATGAGTGGGTTTGGGGCTGACCATACACGGCAGGTTCTATACCTGCATGAGAATGTTGGGTCACTGGGCTGCTCTGGGTCAGGGTACATAGGGGTGTGGGCTCTGAAGGTTATTGCCCTGAAGAAAGACACATCTGGAGGCTGGCATCTTGAAGGCACACATCTGGAGTCCATCATACCTGGAGGCAAGCACCCTCAGTGAGGTGGCTCTGGGGACTTGGTAGCCTCCTTGAGCTTGTATTCCTTTTCTGGAACTTAGGAGTAACAAGAGTTCCCGTCCTGCTGGCTGTGTGTGCGTGCCTCGCATGGACCAAAGGCTGGGCCCATGATGCCTCCATAGGGCAGGTGAATTGACCACCATCAAGCCAGTCCCACCCCGTTCATCAGTCTTCTGGTTCCAGTAACGCTCCCGGCACCAGGCTTAGAAAAGCACGCAGGTTTATTGCATATCAATCTCAGGTATAAATTGCTTGTAGCATCGGAAAGATTACATTTGGTATACCGTCCTATTCTACAGCATGAACCTCAACCAGCGTCTCCTAGGCGTCATTGTAAAGAAATGTCTCTACACAAGTACATTTGTCTTTATCACAAGCATCAAAAGGAAATCTGCCGGATCGTCCGTTTACTGATTCCCAACACGCCATATCTCTTCTTTATCGATTCTGCCACAGCGATTTCCACATTCATTAGGAACTGCGCCTCATTGGGCCTTGGCAGTTCAGGACTTCTGGTCTTGGACGAAGACCCTAATCACATAGTCAATAAGTGCATCTACGGAGTTTTCCTTTTAATAAAAATTTCACAGACAGACACGATAATGACCGCTAAACACGTGCCATGCACAATTTACTTGTAAACAGAACAGAAGCAATTTACAACCAAGAGGGACACGGGACACGCACCAGCCTCCTTCTCAATGGTTTTTCTTTTTTTAAACATTATATGAAAAACAAACATTTACATTTGATTTCTCTTTCAACACTATACAGTTCTAAAAGAAAAAGCAAAAAAAAAAAAAAAAAAAAAAAAAACTCAACCAAATCTATATGTAACAATGGCGTAGGGAGGACACGGAACGTACAGGTTCTTGATTTCCACAAGCATTATATATGTCTGGAGTTATACATATATGTGTGTGGTTTTAAATTACATCTTCCGATGCTGGGGCTCAGCTCCCATGATCATGAGGAGAGCAAGGAGAATGTAAGATGCTCAGAAAGTGATCTTCATGATGACTACATTCGCCCGTGAGTTGCATGTTTGGAAACTCAAGCTGCTTTCTCCTTTTGATTTTTTCCGAAAGTGGTTTAAGAGGGATCTGGGATAGAAAAGGGCAAAGCAACAATGGAATGGGTGGGAGCAGAGGAACTCTTCTTGGAAGAATGTAAGAACGTCTTGTCACAGTATTACTTGTCGCTATGGAGACACAGTTTCATGGCTTCGATATCCGGCTGGCCACCTCTAACCAGGACCAGCTGTGGTGTCCTCGGATCCCCGGCTGGACGGGAGCACAGTCTCAGGTTCCAGGCGGCAGCGCAGGGTGCCCCCCCCCAATGGTGCCCTCTTCCCCCACCCCGGACAGCGGCGCAGAGAATACAGCTCAGTAGGTTTTCAGGGGGCAGGGGTCCACTCCAGTGCTTTGAGACTTCGCGTCTAAAACATGTGATATGTACTCAAGCCAGTGCTTTGTGAATGTTCACTGGTGAAGCAGCTAAGGCAGCGAAGACAAGGGTGTTGAGTTTTCAAGGGCAGACCTGGGGACACAAAGTGGCTGTCTGTCAAGCTTGGGCTGACCAGCTGCCCACCTGGCTTCAGAGGAAAGGCTGGGAGGGCGGGGGCGTCGCTCTAGCCTTGCTGGTGCCCACACCTGAAGGTTCAAACTGGGGGGCCTCCAGGGACACACTGCAGAGGGGTTTGCCTGGACAACAGCACCCCTCCCCATCGCCCTGGGAATGGAAATTACAGTGGGGCCTGGGATTGGAAGGGCAATAGGGCAAGTCCCTAGGAGGCCTCCCCTTAGGTATTATTTTGGGATTGAATGTGGACAACCCAAAGGAGTTAGCTTCGGGGCAACAGTTGGGGCGGGACACAAGGTCTCTGGGTGTTGGGACACCTGGCCAAGTGAGGTGCTGGCTTGCTGAGACCCTGAGCACTGCCTGCTGATGCACCTCAGCCCTTGATGGACACCCCCTGGCTAGGTGGTAGATTGGATGTGCCATCTTGAGGCTGCTAAGGCTGGGACCTTCAAGTCCCGCCACTTTGCCTGAGCTTCCTTGCACCCACGTCTCTTTTGACTTGTGAGGGAGCCTGAGCCCACAGCTGAGAGGAGCTGGGAGGGCAGTTCTTGCTGTGGTCAGGGGGATGCTGAGCCATGGAGGTGACATTTCAGGGATACCTCAGGCCCCCAAAATAAGTGCTCTTTTGTCAGAGAATCAGAGGACAAACCTCAAACTTGCTAAGTGCTCGGGCCCATGGGACAGACTGCTCGGAAGAATCTGGGCTCACTAGCATTGTTTTCAGAGGACAAAAAGATATGATTTAAAATATAGGAAAAGGGTAAGAAGGAGGCTGACAGTGGAGGTGATGGCGAACCCAAACCGTGATGGGAGGTGGGGCCATTTCCCTGTTCTGCCACCCCCGAAATGTCCACGCATGTCTCCATCCACTCAAAACTCTAGCCGGAGAGCCACATGACCAAATAAAAAGCACACACCTTATTCTTGAGTAGAACAAATCATATAATTTGGGTTTACAGAAGTGGGGTGTTGGTGTCTGAGGCTGGGTTATTGAAAGACCCCAGATCAAGGTGACTTGGAAATTCCTGATGGGCCTGGCTGAGGGGTGTTTTGGGGGATGAGTGAGGGAAGGGGACACTCTGGAGGAGGGCGACGAGGTGTGTTTGCAAATCATCCTCATGGGGTCCCAACCAGCCCTGCCCTCTTTTCCTTGCAGCCTCTCCTCAGTTACCCCAGAGACTGTGTCCTCAGCCCACACATGCGTACACATGCCCTCACCTCACATATACAGGGCACGGTCCCACCACTCAGCCTGGCTGCCCAGTGAGCTTTTAACACACCTGTGACCTTAAATCTGTTGGGCCCTATGGGGACCTCCCTGATCCGAATGTGCAGCGTCCCCCACTTACAGTGACGATTTTCTGGCCTGATGCAGCCTAGGGGTCTGGGATACCCCTGCCTAGATGCTCCTTAGGGACATTACTGAGGGCATGCACCCTCAAATGTGGTGGCATCATTGTACTCTCTCTACGGGCAACGTGGGTGACTCTGTCCTCTTTCGAACAATAAAGGAAATAAATAGAATGCTCGCCTTCAATGCAAATGCAACTGAAACCTAAAGTGAACAGAACGTGATTGTCTGAGGATCGCTGCAGGGGTGGTGGGGACAGCAGGACTTGCTGGGGGGATTTGGGGGGCATTTGGCACATCAACAATCACCCCACTCCCTGGTTATTGATCACATGACACACAACCTTATTACACAGTTTTGGTCCTTCACTGGGTACTTATATTAACATTATTTCTTCACAATAAGGATGTCTAATGCCAAAAATACTGTTAAGGAAGAAATAAAATAGGAAAAGAAATGAATTAGAAAAATTACAAGTTATATACAGATTAAGGGCAATTCCATCTGGGAAAACATTATTATTTTAAAGTTGGCCCCTATGGGAATAATTTAAAGCCCATCCGTGTAGAGCAGGACAACATGTCCCTGTGAAGACAGAGCTGTTCCTCTCCCCGTGTCTGCCACATCTGGACATCCTATCATTGCCCAGAGCCTGGGTGACTACAGACATGGCCTTTGGGAGCCCCAACCCCGTCCCAGGGAGACACAGGGAGAGCTCTGCCGCTTGGCAAAGTGGCATTGTGGGTACTCCCGCCTGGAGAGGGTTGGAGGCTTTGGCTTCCTTCCCGATGTCCATCTGGTTGGGGTAGGGTGGGATGGTAGGCTGGAGGCCCAGAACGTGGCCAGCAGGCCCTTCTGAAGGGCAGCCATGGGGGTGAGCACGGGGCAGCTCAGGCACGGACCTTGGGATGGAACAAAGTCGGATGCCAGGTGCACCTCTGCATTGGGGACCAAGACCACCAGCTCCTGATATCCCCAGACAATTGGGGGGTCTTGGATGGTGGTCATGGATTCCTCCAGAGGGCTCTTGAGGGCTCCCGGGCACAGATTACACAATATCAGGCACGCCTCCAACCCCGGCTGCAGGCAAACCTGTGCCCAGGATGCCCCATCTAAGAATTCCTTGTCTGATCTACACTCCAATCACACTAGCGGAAAGCACCCCACATCTCTGGGGCTGTGCCTTGGGGGCCCCCGGGGTCCCCTTGACTTGTATAAAGAGGGTCAGAGATAGAAAATGTCTATTATCTACAGTACAAAGAGCTCACCCAAGCCCTGGCCCGAGGCAGGATTGGGTTTGCAAATGAGCTGAGATTTCAGAACAACGAGAAATTACTTCTTAAAAAACAATTTGCAAGTCATTTTTGATTTTTTAAAAAATACTGTCTTTTAAAACCACATGCTTAAAGAGACTCTAAAGTTGATAAGTTTACCAAAAGGGGTATTGGTGTAGTTTTTGTTATAAAAATCGTATTCGGGGATCGACCTCTTTGGAGCAGGCCTAGGTATGTCCACTCCCTTCCAGGAAGCCGTGCAATGCTCAGAAGTGGCTCCTCAGCTTCCGTTTTTACGACTGAATTTCACCCATCCTTCCAGATGGTTCTCCTGAGCAGGACAGCCGGCTCAGTGTGGTACCAGGACATAACGGTGCTTTTACAAACCATGATTGGAGATGCTGGAATTGCAGCTGTTTCAGGGGATTTCGGGTTCTGAGTTTTCATCTGAAAGTTGGGACTGAGCCGAGGTGCGTGGAGGTTGATGCTGAGGAGAGGCCAGACAGCTGCCTGAGGCCCTTGCCTCCATCTTCCACAGCTGATGGCTGGGACTTTATCTTGGGACATTGGGGGTCCCTGAGGCCACCTCCCTTTGGACTTGGACCCCAGCGCCTCCTGGGCCTCTCAGAGGTGGTTGATGGGGTTGAAGGCTCCAGACTCCGATGTAGCGCCAGCCATGTTCAGCCAAGCGTCCAGAGAGCTCTGGGAGGAGGTGTGGAGAGGGGCATCCTCAGAGAGGGACAGCATCATTGCATACGCCTGGGGGTGGGGTGGGGTGGGCAGACAACACACAGGGACAGGTGAGCAGGACAGGTGTGGCCTTGGATACTCCTACCTCCCCCTGGTCCAGGCTCCTACTGGGAGGGGCTGGGGCCTGGGAGAGGTCACTGCTGGGGTGGTGGGAAGGATGAGGGTCTCTCTCGGCCTCTCAGGGTATGCTCAGCCCTGCAGCATCCCCATGGGCCTCCCCGCTTTCTCTGCCCTGGTGACCAGATCAGCATGGTTCCGGACCAGGCTCTGCTTCCAGTAGGCTCTGGGAACGGCCAGTGGTTACTCTGTGAACTCCATGCTAACAGCAGCTCAGGGGGTTGTAACGCCCACTAGGGGTCCTGACAACGTCTAGAAGGTCGGGGTCTATATGACCCCACAAAATCACTTCTGGGGAGACAAACACAGTGTTTCTGGGCCACTGAGCTGACTGAGAATGCAGGAGTGCAGAGAACATCTTTTGTCACAAGCCACAAAGCAGGAGGGACACAGGCTGCCAGGGGGGTGGGAGGGAAGGTGGGCCCTCCCCACAGAGCCAACACTGACAGGATTAGTAAAGACACAGACAGACAGACAGACGGCTTCTGCGGAGACTCAGGTGGGCCCGTTCTTCCTGGGGGGCTTCCACCTTCCCCCAGACTGGAGAGAACCAGGAAGCCCTGCAGACCCCTACCAGAGGGGAGGAAGACCCCCCCAGCCACCCCCTCCCCCCCGCCAGCTCCACCCAGGAACACTGTCCACTTGCTGAGTCACTTCCCTTGAGAAGAGCCTGGTATATTAGACCACCTGCCTGGGGCAGAGAGTGGGACACCTGGCACAGGTGTTGGGCTGGAAGCTGCCCTGCTCCTGCCCACCTCCCGCTGGGGGCAGGGAGGACAAAGTGACTGCATTTCTATGAACGTCTCCGGAAGGGATGCCATGGAGAAGTGTCCACGGTGTCATTCTGCCCTAAGTCTCCTGTTCTGTGCCCTGGGGCAGCAGCCACGTGGGTCAGTTTGGTGGACAGGGCAGGGCAAGGGTACAGTGGGTGCATCAGGAATGGGTACTGGGCCGTCCCACCAGGAGGCGCCATGGCCAGGGTACGGTGGAGGGCAGGGGGGACAGGGCTCTGGCAGATACCTACCTGGTTCTTAACCTGCCTGTACAGGGTTTGTTTTAGAGCCTCAGAGTCTAAGGTGGAATTAAACACATCTTTAACTTCAAACGCTTCCTCAGCTGCTTTGCGGAGGTCCAGCCCCTTCCCAAAAGTCGGCATCGGCTCCAAAGCTAACGGGCCGCCTTCTTCCTCCTCAATACACCTGTGCCAAGGACCGGGGGACCTGGGATCAGCTGGGCTGGCCCCAGGCCGCCTTTCCGAAGCTGCTGGCCAGCTCTGGGCCTGCATGCATGCCCAGAGCTCTGTGAGCCACATGCACAAGAAGACAAACACACGAACAGACACATGGACACTTGGACAGGAAGCCACACGGATGCAGGAGAGGGGATAGGGAAATACGTGCACACGTGTTGCAGGCGGAACTTAGGTCTCAGGTTTGGGATAAGAAGGAGGCCTTAGTTCCCGAGGCGCTGGCCTGGGGCTCCCTTTCCTGGGACTCTGAGGCAACAGCAGGGCTCTCTAGGGGGCATCTGGGCACCACAGTGTCTCCCCAGGGGGTCTTGGGAATGGTTGTTGTGAGGTGCCATTGAGTAGATTCCGACCCATAGCGACCCTATATAGGGTTTCCAAGGAGCGGCTGGTGAGCTTGAACCGCCGACCTTGCAGTTCAAAGGACTTTGCAGTCCAGCACATTAGCTCACAGTGACACACCAGGACTCCTTGGGAATGGTAGTGCCAGTCAATTCAGGATGTCGGTGGGGACAGTGCCCTGCTTGCTGGACTTCTCCTTGTGGTGAACACCCTGCCCCAAGCAGCCTGGTGGACAAGGGTGTGTGGCTCACTGCAGACTCGGGGGGCCCCAAGTCTGAGAACAAGGAAATGCCTGTTTAACAACACTAGATCTTCTAGAAACTCCCTGGGTGTCTGTATTGGGGGACCCGACCCTTTTCCTTGACCCTGCTCACCCTGGCCCGTGTGCAGACGCCCCCTAGTGGTGTGGGGTGCATCCATGGCAGAGACGTGAGGCACCCCACACCAGGTAGCCCCACTGCTCCCCCATGCCATGGTCGGCAGGGCCAGCACTCACCTTCTCGTGTGGTCAAAGCCCACAGCCAGGGGAGCGGGCGGCTCCTCATCCTCCTCATCCTCATAGGCGCCCTGTGGCTCAGGTGTAGGGGACACAGTGTCATCCTGGGACTTGCCTGCCAGGCTGTCCTCATCCTCCTCCTCCAAGTCCTCCTCCTCCTCCTCCTCAGCCTCTTCAGGCTTCTCACCACCCAAGCCGGGACCCTGGGAGGGCCTTTCCAGGTGCTGGATCTCTGACCTGAAAACACATGGGAGGGTGTCAGTCATGCTCAATGCTTGGAAGGACCCCAAAGGTGAAGGGCTCAGCTCCAACTGGCTCCTCCCACCACCACTCTTGAGACCCCCTGAAGACAGCCACTGTGTCTCCTCCCTTGGCCTTTGTTTCCCTCTCTGTGGAATGGGAACACCTCTGTGTTTCAAGATCATAGGGTTCTGTGTGCTTCCTGTGCAGATAGGGATGAGTCAAGGGTAGGGACAGGGACAGGGATGGGGCAAGGGTAGAGGCAGGGCAGGGGTTGCTCAGTGGCTCTTGCTGGGCAGTGTAGACACCAGGGCCAGGTATGTATGGAGCGTGCATGCTGTGGTCCTGTGAATTGGGGGAATAGTCCCAAGAGCTGATACCAGGGTCTGGCACTGCAATGAAGGAGCTCTTCAGGGGAGGCTCAGGTCTGGAGGTGAGAAGGCACAGCCCCTACCAGGACCTGGTGACCAATAGCAAAAGGACACATGGACAGAGCAGTGGGATCCTGTAGAGGGGAGCATTCAGGATCGTGGGGTCCCTGGAAACGGTCTCAGCCCAGGAGGTATGTGTTTCTGAGGCCCTGACTGAGTGCCCCCGGATGGAGTGTCTCTAACAGTCTCCCTACAGCTCAGGCCCTGTCTTGTGTGCCCCTTTCCCATGCTGCTTCTCCCCATCAGCAGTAAAGTTCATGGACCTGGATGAAGGTTTTCCTTCCTTCAGGATAGGATGCTAAAGTTCATCTGGAGCCCATGATTGCCTGCTTCACGGTGAACAGAGGGACAGTGAGGAGGCAGGCTTGCCGGCTAGGACCTCCCGACCCTGCTCCTACCCATTCTCTTGAGGGTTCTTAGGCAGGAATCTCATAGTTACTTGGTTGGCATCCACAGGACACCTGTTCTGGTACACAGTGGGCAGAGGGACCCTATTCTGGGTACTGGTGACTCATCAGTTAGTGTCTTAGTGTCCTGTAGTTGCTGCGACCAAGTGCCACACACGGGGCAGTTTAGACCAACAGAAACCTACTGCCTTGGTGCTGGAGGTTGGGAGTGGGTTGGTTCCTTCTGGGGGCTCCAGTCGTTCATTGGCGTGTGGTCACATGGCTGTCTTCACTGTCTCTGTTTCTTCTCCCACTCTTTCTTTTTTTTGCTCAAAAAAAGTCTTTGTCGAATGAATGAGTGAGGTTCCAAAGGCCTTAACAGAATCATAGCAGATATGTTGCCTCAAAGCTCATTACCACCCACCTCTACAAAGTGCAAGAGAAAAACCAGGAAAGATGAAAAAGAGGAATTTGGTGACTTCTTCCAGACTCTCAGTTTCAACATCTGTAAAGTGAGATTAATAAAGGGTCTGCAAGGGTATTTGTTCCTTATACTAACTATCTAGTTCTATATAAACAAATAAAGAAGACCATAGAAGAATTGACGCATTTGAGTTATGGTGTTGGAGGAGAATATTGAAAGTGCCATGGGCTGCCAAAAGAACCAACAGATCTATCTGTGTTGGAAGATGTGTAGCCAGAGTGTTCTGTGGAAGCCAGGATGGCCAGACTTCGTCTCTCATCCTTCAGACATATTGTCAGGAGGGACTAGTCCCTGGAGAAGGATATCATATTTGGTTGAGTGGATGGTCAGAGAAAAAGATGAAGACCCTCAGTGAGATGGATTGGCACAGTGGCAGCATCAATGGGCTCAAATGTAGCAGTGATTGTGAGGTCGGCCCAGGATTGGGCAATGTTTCATTCTGTTTTGCATAGGGTCACTATGAATTGGTGACAACTCTATGGCACTTAGCAACAACACTGAGGACAACATAAACAAAGTAACCCAGAACGTAGCAGCTGAAAACAAAGCAGCACCTCACAGCTCTTGCTGGCAGGGACAGTGTGGCTGGGTGTATTTTACTTAGTCCCTGGTGAGCAGTCTCATCTGAAGCCTTCATTGACAGGACTATTTCCAAGCTCACTCATGTGGGTTTGCATCCGTTATTCTAGCGGGTGGATGGATGGAGGGACTCTCAGTTCCTTGGGAGCTGGTGACAACTGATACTTCTCCATTGGGCTATTTGTGATAGGGCAGCTGGTTTGCCCCAGTATGGGTTATCCTGGAGGGCCTCATCCGCCAGATAGAGGAGGTCTCGTTCGTCGTGAGCAATGCGTCAGTCTTGCTGTTGCAGTGCCTGCTGACCTGGGACCTGGATGACGTGCTTGATGCCCAACGCAACATGTGTGCCACCAGCTCACATCTGATGTTTCATCCTCATGGCATGGTAGAAGGACAGCATGGATGGACCGTGGCATGAACTCACGTTAAATGATTACCTCTTAGAAGAACTCTTTTCAAAGTCACAGGGATCAGGGCTGGATCTTCAGCATATCTTTTTTTGGGGACATTATTCACCCCATAATTAATGGAAAGATAGGAGACTGTGTCTGATTCCTCATTGATGTCAACAAGAAGCCGCGTAGGGATGCATATGTAGAGGGCCTGGGGTTGAGTGGTGACTCCAAGTCTGGAACCTGGTCTTTCTGTCTTCCCATGCAACAGTGCCAGCGATTGGAGAGATGCCCGGAGGCCACACACAGCATGTCTCGAGGTGCACCATTTCATCAAAGCTGATCTCGCCATGCGGTTTTATGTGTAACTTCCTCTGGGCCCTCGGCTCCTGCACAGAATGTTTGCTCACAGGTGGGAGGGTTTCATTCAGAATTAGTGAGGCAGGCAGGGGGGAGGTCTGCAGGGGCTGGCCGGCTAGGGACAGCTGCAGGCAGGGAGGGCATCTGGGCAGGGTCCAAGTCTGGGGACTAGGAACCAAGGCTGTGTCACCATCAGTTGTGAAGTCACGTGATTGAAATTGGGACTGATTACGCTTCTCACTCCTGGCAATGATGAATGGCAGAGAGCCTTCGTGACAAGACCAGCTGGACCCTGGGGACCTTAAAGGACAGGCCAGGCCCTCTTCCCTCTGAGTTCACCTCTCTCAGGACCCCAGTTCTACTCTGTGCTTATGGTTCACAGCCTTGGGGGCTCATGAGGTTAAGGATGTGTATAGTTCTCTGCCAGCTGGTCTGGCACTAGCATTTGCCCAAGAAGGACCCTGTCCTGCGGTGCCTGATGGTTCTTTCCAGAAAGAAGGGGCCCAAGACAAATGGCAGCTGGTGAACCCCAGACTGGAGGCTGCATAGAGGACCCTTGGCACCTGGAAACCCAAATTCTGCTGCTTTCCAGATGTGCACATGTGTATATGCACTCTGTGAGTGCATGTATCTGCATGCATGTGTGTCTCCATCTGTGTATGTGGACAGTGTATATGTGTACATGTATGGATACAGATGTGTGAATGTGTATGAGTGTGGATGTGCGTTTATGTGTGGATGTGTGTGCATGCCTGTGTGTTTTCATGTGTGCATGTGTGTGCATACCTGTATGTTTTTATGGGTGCATGTGTGTGTACGCCTGTGTGTTTTTATGGGTGCATGTGTGTGCATGCCTGTGTGTTTTTATGGGTGTATGTGTGTGCACACCAGTGTGTTTTTATGTATACATGTGTGTGTATGCCTGTGTGTTTTTCATGGGGCAGTCTTCTGCACTGGTTCCTTGGATGAAATAGAAAGGTCCTTGTGTTTTGGGTTTTGGAAGCATGGTTCAACTTGGAGCAGGAGCCCTCACCTGGTGGATGTTTTGTTTGCACATCTGGTCACAGCAGGCAAACACCAGTCAGGATCCAGGTGTGTGAGCCTCGTGTGCACTAGTCTCCTTTGTTCCTTGACAGTGCTCAGAGGGGAAACTGAGGTGGGGCCCACCCTGTCCAGGTGTGCACTAGGAGGTGGGGTCTGCACCCACCTATGGCTCCCTAGATGTCCTTACCGTTTGTCTGTCCGAGTTGATGCTTGGCTCATCTCACTATTGGCAATGAAGTTCCGGATCTCAGAGAAATAGGAGTCTTCTTTCTCATCTAAAAGTGCGTGGTTGTCCGACTCGGAGGTGGGGGAAGAGGCGCCTGTGCCAAGGTGGTTTGTGAGGACCCCAGAGTGCTGGCTCACTGTGGGGGCAGGGTGGGCGGGGTGCATTAGAGGAGGCTGGGCTTCAGCCCTGGAACACACATGGGGGGGGGGGCTCCTGGGAAATCGCAGAGCATGAAACTCTCTTTCATGAATGTGGCTTTGGGGTACCCACCAGCCATCTTGTAGGACCATCACGTGCTGCGCTTTTCTCCTCTGCCCGCCTCTCCTTCTTTCCCCAATCTTCTCATCTCTCCTCTCCCTCCTCCTCCTTCCTCTCTTAGGCTCTGTTCCTTTCTTCTCTTCCTTCCCCTCCCCTCTATTACTCTTGCCCCTCACCTCTTCCTTTCACCTCTTCCCTTCCTGGCCCTACACCCACCTTGGTGGGGCTGCTCCAGGCTCTGCTGCTCGCCCCCGATTGGTCATCCCAGCCCAGCACCCACACAGTCCCACCGCCCACCTGGCACACTCTCATGCTCATGCTTCTTCAGGTGTCTGTCCAGGTTGGTTTGCTGCCCGAAGCACCGGTTGCACAGATGGCACTTGAAGGGCTTCTCCTTGTTGTGAATGTTCCGGACGTGCCGCTGCAGGTTGGAGGAGATGCTGAAGGAACGGTCACAGTACTTACACCTGGAAGACACACGCCAGCCTGAGAGGGGTCTGGACCATCGAGGGCGGACGCCCAAGAGAGCCCAGTAAGAATGCCATCCCTGCTTCAGAGACCACTACGGGGACAGAACAGCAAAACCAAACAGCGAAGGTAATGGCAAAGGAGGCAGGGAGCCGGGATCTCCCCACACAGCCTGTTACCCTGCATGGACCTGTGCTCACAGCTAGTCTCCCTGGGACCTGACCCTAGAGTGGAAAGTTGGCACAGGAAGCTATCCCTAGAATCAGCACTGCCCAAAGCAGTGTCCTGTGATGGTGGTGGGTGATGATGATGTGATGTGGAGTTGATTCCGACTCACAGCCACCCTGCATAGGGTTTCTGAGGTTGTAAATCTTTACTGGAGCAGAAAGCCTCATCTTTGTTCTGCGGAACCGCTGGTAGGACAGCAAACTGCTGACCTTGAGATTAGCAGCCCGATTTGTAAGATGAGGCTTTCTGCTTCCGTAAAGATTTGCAGCCTCGGAAACCCTGTGCAGGGTCACTATGAGTTGGAACTGACTTCACAGTACTTAACACCACCACCACCACCACCACCACCACTATCAGTGTCCTGAGAATATGCACATTTTCTTGTCCCTTCTCCTGAGGCTAGGCGACTGGAGGGAGAAATACTGCTGGATGCCTCTAGGGGGCAGCCTTGCACCACAGGAATGATGCTGGAGGTCCCTTTCCTGCACGTTCTGGGCACAGACCACTGGGGGCTCCTGCAATCTTCCTGTGGTCAGTGGACCCTGCCCATAGAGGACTGGGCCTAGCCCCCAAATGTCTGGGTGTCCTTGAGCAGTCCTGTCTCTCTTTAGCCTTCACCTTGCTCATCCGTTGACTAGGGGCTAAGGGGCTGCCCTGAATGCTCTTTAGGACTCTGATGGGGGCGGGGACATCTCCTCCCTGTCCAACCACCTCCCCCATTTGGCCCCACTCAGGTTGAATGAGAAAATCAGACTAAGACACCCCTCCTTCTAGATGCCTCATCTGCATCGGTTGAATGGAGCATCCCAAGTTTGTAAGTGCATGACACTACAGCCATAATTTTGTTGTAACGAACAATCTGAGATGTCTGTGGGGTAGATGGGGATTCTGAGATGGTGGCACCAGTGGCAGGGAGAGCAGGCTAGTCTTCCATTTTAGGGGGTGGAGACTGAGCAGGGACCCAAGCAATACCACACTGGCTAACAAGAAGCTCAGCCACAAGCACAAATAGAGACAGAGCTGTTCCTAGAAGGAGGGCATTGTTGAAGGAGGAGCTCTACACACGACCATGTACCGCCCTGGGAGCGCAAGGACTCCTTGTCATGGAGGGGACAAGCAAAGGCCCCCGAGAGCTACTGAGAGGTGTTCCCACCACTGGTACGCCCGACTCAGTGAGTGTCAACTGTGCACATGTATGTGTGGTGTGCGTGCACATATAGGCAAGCATACACACACAGGACCGTGTTTATGTGTGCACACATGTGGGTGTGTGCAGGCACATGTGTGAAAGGTGTATGCACACATACATGTATGGGTGTGAGTCATGTGGGTATGTATGCACACAAGTGTTGGGATATGCATGTACACATGGGTGTGTGGGTGTGCATGCATGTGTGCATACACGGACATGTGCCCGTGGGTGGGTAGATGCACATGCGCAGTGATTGCCAGGCTTCCTCCCGGCGGTGCTTATCTGGCTCTCGGGGCACGTGAGCACTTGAAAGGGATCTTCATGAGACCATGGTGACCAACGGCTCCTGCTATTTCCAGGGTGTGACATGGAACTAGTCACATGTTGCAGTCACAGACCTGGCGAGCAGGTCTTTCAGAGGCAGTGTTCATGGGCACGGGGTGTGGGGGGTGGCCCAAGTGTCTACTCCACCCCTGCGTCAGCACAGTCAACTGGTTACACAGTCTCAGTCATGTGGTGGGGACGTGTCTGCAGACATTGGTCCTCTTGCTGCTCAGTGTCCCATGACACCTGGGTCAGAGCCAGGCCTGGAGGTGCCATGTGGGAGAGCCTAGTAGGGCCCACTGCAGGTCTCAGTCTCTGAGGCTTTGCTGTACTTCTCGGAGGCAGGGTCCTGCCAGGGGTCACCTTGCAGACGCACTCAGCTCCCAGGGCCACCAGGCCTCGGGACTGACCTCTAGGTGTCATCCTTAGGCCCTGATACCTGGACGGACCCTTGGAAGCTCAGAGTTTCTGAGTTACCACCCCTAGACCCTGTCCCCCAATCTGCTTCATAAGCTTGGGAAGTGATAACTGGGTTAGTAGAATGCGGACTTCCCTGTTTGAAGGAACTCCTTGTCCACACCTTTCTTCCAGGCTTTATGGCTGGACCCACCCATCCTGGGGTTTACTCATTCATTCAGTTCATGAAGCTTCTAAATAGTGTAACTGGGCTTCTTTCTCAGCAGACAGGCAAAGAAGAGCCTTAAAAATAAAATTAAATAAAAAACGAAAAAATCTCCACTGCCATCAAGTTGATTCCAACTCATTGTGACCTTGTATTGTATTTACAAGACTGTAAATCTTATGGGAACAGCCAGCCAGTCACATCTTTCTCCCATGGAGAGGCTGATGGATTTGAACTGCCAACCTTATGGTTACCAGTCCAGGGTTCATCCTACAGTGCCACCCAGGGCATCTATGAACTAGATCCTTCCAATACAGCCTGGGCCCTTTCTGCCGGACCCTGAGTCTCTTCAGCCAGGGGAACTGTCTCTGGGCTTTCTTCATGGCCCGCTTCCCTCAGCAATCTAAGCTCAGTCCCCTGACTGGGACCCATCGTGTCTGCAAAACCTGGGTGATGGGCGGCTTAGCTCTCACCTGTGAATGAGAGAGGACTCCTGGTGGGGCCTCGGGACCCTCAGGCCCATCACTGCCAACACAAAGGTTCAGAAGAGGAGGGACTTGACATCTTTAAATGCTTCTTTCTGGATCTAGAAGCACCTTTTAACTCAGACACCCTGATGGTGCCCTGCTGGATGGCTGTCCTGCTCTACTGGGCAGGAGTCCTCTTGGCTGAAGAGGGAGACCAGGGCCATGCTGGACCCAGCCCAGTCAGGCTCCTTACAGTACACCCTGGTCTGTCTGTCTAGCCATACGCTCACACATACTCATGTGCATAGTGTTCAGTTGGAAATGCAAGGTCTCTATGAAAAGTTTCACTTGCTGCTCTTTGCCGGGGCTCTGAGGTCCCCAGTGGGAAACAAACTGATAAAAGTATTTGTTAGGAAGTCAGAGCAGGGCTGCTTTCATGGGGCTCCCTCTGTCTCTGGGGCCCGAGGGGGAGGGCAGTGGAGAGCTGGGTTCCATTTAGTTGCTGAGAGTCCTGACGGTGGGGCTCTCTCTTGGTTTTAATCTAAATATATGATCCACATCAAGGAGTCAATCTGGAATTTAGGGGCACAGCGAGCCCAGGGCTGTGAGGGAGCATTTTCACAGCTGGGATTTACTTTGTAAAGAAACTGACAAGTGGCTAGTGAAATTTATGACCAGGCTGCAGAAACTCACACACCACTGAGCTCACGTGGAATGACAGCAAGGACGGGCTAGGCTGAGGTACACTGTGGAGGGCACCCCGGCACGCTTGGAGGGAAACTGTGTGTGCTGCCCGAGGACCGGGGACCCACGGTGGAGGAAGGGCAAAGTGGCCACGAGCCTGGCTACTGGCAGAGTCCTCTTGCAGTCACAGGGAGAACTGGTTTTGTTTGGTTTTAAAACGGAAGAAGTGGGGGGTTTTGGGAAGATGGCAGCGTGAGCAGATCTAGGATCTTGATTCTCCAAGAACACCCAAGAAAGCAATTAGAATTCTGTATAAGGTCCCTGAGTGGTGCAGATAGCTTCTGCTCCACTATTAACTTAAAGAGGAAGACTCCCAATAAGATGGATTGGCACAGTGGCAGCAGCCATGAGCTCAAAAGTAACAATTTGTGAGGATGGCGCAGGACTGGGCAGAGTTTCGTTCTGTTGGGCACAGGGTTTCTATGAGTCAGAACCAACTTGATGGCACCTAACAAAAGCAACAACAACTCACTTAAAAGTTGGCAATTCAAATCTACCCAGCAGTACCACGGAAGAAAGTCCTGGTGATCTCCTCCTGTAAAGTTTACTGCTAAGAAAACTTAATGGTGTTGTTCTCCTACACACTCATGGGGCTGCCATGAGTTGGAATTGACTTGATGACAATTTTTTTTATTATTATTATTCAAGAATCCCATATAAAGCAGAAGAAGGAAAAGGAAGAAAGACTCCTGAAACCCAACCCTAAAATAAAACTACAAAAGATCAAAGAGAGTACATATGGGTCACACGCAGCTCCTACTGGGAATGGGAATGGAGCCTGCAGGGGTGGTCCGGCTTAACGCAGAGACCGGGAGCCAGGGGAGAAATGAAGGAAGAGTGGATGCCACAGACAGACAGGCAAGGAGGTCCTGCCTGGAGCACAGGTCAGGAGAGGCAGCTCCAATCCAGAGTGGGACTCAGGCTCTGGAAGCCAGGGTTCTAGAAACACCACTAAGCATGGCTGTTCCCAATTCAGCACACTATCTCTCCTACCCAAATTCTACAGCCCCACACATGAGAATCTTCAGACGGTTCACTCTCAGATCTCTGATCCAGAAGAAACCCCGAGCCAAAGTCAGCTCGCGGGCGGGGGTCTGACCTTCCCACCAGAAAGCGTATTAGTCACATTAGAGGGTCTTTTTTTCCCCCTCATCAGAGCTGTGAAACATATCTGAATAATTTGAGATAATTGCAGTCAAGGACTTAAAAGGAACTGGGCTCAAGTGTTGTCCAGTTTGAGTCTCCAGTCATCCAGGCAGCCCCCAGAACAGTTGGCTTTTGAGGGGTCTGTGTCAACATTACGGCTCTGAGGCCCATGCAGACACACAGGGATGCTGGCATGGCCGCCGGATGGACAGCTTCCACCAGCCACACTCAGGGCTTCCAGGGACGACATTCTTCTTATCCTCTTTCAGCTGAAAACACTCCTGATTTTCCAAGCAAGCACAGAAACCACCAGTGATGTCAAAAGTTGAGCTACACGTCCGTCCCCATCCTCCTCCCAGACCTGCCTCGAGCCAGCTGAAGGCAAGATTTGCAACACAAACTTTCATAACAATTATGGTTACGAAAGTCGAAACTCATAGTTTGGAGCAAGCAACAGAAATCAATGACAATTAAATCCTTCTAGAAACAGAGCCCGACCCTCTAGGGGTTCTCCCTTACAGAAATAACACACGGCTCGTTCGTTCTCTGAGAGGGACCAGACCAAGTAATTCTTTCTTTGAGAGTCTTTGTTGTCAGTTGCTAATTTTAAAAAATTTTTATGGGGAGTGTCTGAGCGTTGGAGGCATGGGGGTACTGGGCACAGAACTGGTCAGGAGTGGAGTAGTTCTCTTTGCCTGTTAGGGTAGGCTCAGGCTGGGCATGCGGGTCACTTCTCCAAAGGCAGAGGGGCTACCGGTTTGCGTGATAAATGGGGACCCAGGTCTCCAGGGCCTGCCCTGAGCTGTGCCCTTTCTATATGGTCACAATACAGGAGAAGCCTTTGGCTGTGAACTTACACCAACAAGAATCGATTGTCACCATGCCCACTGGGGAGAACAAGTCTCTGTTAATAGATATACTAAGCTGGTCTCTGGTATGTAAATGAGCAATTTCCCCGACTGGCCATGTGGTGACATTCACCAAGAATGTCCCGTGAAACATTCGCTCCCAGGCCCCTCCTAGGAGATGTTATGGGGGTGCTGGGGAGGGCTCATGTGACCATGCTGTGGCTCAGCCTCCTGTCTTTGGGAAGGGCATGGTGATCTCTGATCCTTGTTATGGATACAGATGAGGGATTCAGGGGAGGTGCACATTCCTGATGGCAGTGTGGGCGTAGCCAGCTGTTCACAGCTCGGGGACAGGGCCACCAGAGGACCCCGAGAGAGAGAGAGCGCTCAGTACCCTGCCCAGAACAGGGACCACATTTGTAGGCAGCTTCTTTCCTTGTGGGAATTAGAGGTTGCATGGGTCATGTGATGAAGGGAGGGGGCAGAGGGACAAACAGAGGTTTTCTCCCATATAGACTGCCCTGGGGTGGGGGTGGGGGGTCTGGTTTTTGCTCTGTCAGATCTGACTTGGAGCCTCCACTGACACCCCAAGTGTTCCAGGGCAGTCTCTTGTATGGCTTTTCTGGAAGCTTCCAGCCACTTCTGCCTTCCCCTAGAAGCATCTCAAGCAGAGTTGGGCTGGGTGGGGAGGGAGAGGCCAAGAGAGCCACCAGGCCCCAGATATCAGTGTGAGCATTTACTCCCAACCCCACCCAGCAGCCAGCCTGGAGCCTCCAGGGACAGGCTAGAGGCATGAGCACAAGGGTCCCCCCAACACAGCCCTAGGGGCACCTACCTGTATGGCTGCTCTCCGGTGTGTGTCCGCAGGTGCCTTGTGAGATTTGCTGATCTGGGGAAGATCTTGCCACAGTACCTGGGGGTGTTAGGGGAGACGGTTAGGACATAGGATACTGAAGGCATTTCAGCATGCCCCTCACCCCCATGCAGCACCCAGAGCCCAAGGTTTCACACCTGTATGTGACCCCCTGACTGTGCACCTGAGGTTTATGAACCCTCAAAACCCTGGAGTGTCCCTCAGCTTACAAGGTCATCAAGTGCCCTTGAAACAGGGCCAAGTGCTTGGTCCATTTGGAGCCATGCTCCCAGCAGTGCCTAAGCCTCAGCCCAGCAGTGGCTGGAGCTAGCCTGGACCAGCTTGTACAGGGCCCCACCACCTGGTGAGGGCAGTGGGGGTGTCTCTCTCTAAAGTGGTGAAAATCCATCCGCAAAGTCCACCAAAGACAGCGTGAGAACTCTCGGTGGGGCCATTAGCCTCTCGCTGACCAGCCGCCTGGGAGGCCCAACTATTTTGCATGTTTGCTGAGCTCACTTCCAGCAGATTAGCAACCCACGTGTTATTAATGAGCCATGTACCACTGCCATACCTCACTCTGGCTGTGAACTAAGAGTTTCTCTAGAAAATGCAGGTTCAAGGCCCCTGAGGTCACCTGGCTGGAGTCCTTCCACCAGCACCCCAGAGGTATGTCAGGGCCTCACCTGCACGTGTAGCGCTCCTTGCCCTTCCGGAGGATAGGGTCTGAAAGCGTCGGGGGTGGGGACCGGAAGTTGAAGGGGTGATGTGGCAGGGGCTGCAGGGAGCTGCTGGAGTCGGCCTTCAGGGCCGCGAAACTCTCCAGCTTCTCAGTCATGGTCTCGATGGCAGACATCTGTTGGTAGGAGAGGGGGGAGAGGCTGCTATTGTGCCTTCAGTGTGTGGACCACCCCATGGGCTCTGAGGGTCCTTTAGGACCACACACAGCAGTGGGGATGGACCAGGATGAGAAGACCACTCTGTCCTTAGGCAACCATTGGAAACAGTGGTCTCCTGGGGACTTCCTAGCCACTGGGCTGGATTCTTGAATTTTTTTTGTGGACCTGCCCGGCTCTTGTTCTTCCCTGGAATGCCCCGGGGGGATTGTGGGGGGACCTGAACTGACCTCCACCAACCAGTCCCACTGCCTATATTTGTTGGGGTCTGAATGACAGGCCAGTGCTGCTACTGCTGACTCTGTCCCTTCTTCTAACCCAGACCAGCACTGCCTGGCCATCATTCCTGAATGATTAGTTTGGTTAAACACAGAGTTTTATTTTGAAAGTCTTGAACAATTAAGATATCTATCCAGAATCACCCTGATGACAATGGGTTTTAGCCGGAATCTGTTTAAAACATGGTATTACCGCCCCCTGGTGGCAACATACTATAATTGCAGGAAAAGTACTCCAAGGAATTCAACTGCCTCTTTCCCTATTGAAAACTAATAAAAATCAGTTGCCAACAAGTTAACTCAGATTCATGACAACTCTATGCATGTCAGAGTAGAACTATGCGCCATAGGGTTTTAAATGACTGGCTTTTGGGAAGTAGATCACCAGATTTTATCTTTCAAGGTGCTTCCGGTTGGATTTGAATGCCCAACCTTTTTGGTTAGCACCTGAGTATGCTAATCATTTGCATCACCTTGGGAAATTGTTCCAAATGAAATATTCAAAAGAATAATGCCCAAAGTCATATGACACAGTTGATATGGCAAAAGAAGCTTAGTCAATGACTTCCTTCAGTCTGGGGTGGGAAGGAATTTAATTGGTCCAACAGAGATCAAAACTGAGGCAAGCTAAATCAAACCAAGGACCCCAACCATGGTGCAGTTTTCAGAGTTCTCAGGAACACATTGTCTACAAGTAGTTCATTTGGGGAAAATCCTGATGACAAATGTTGGAAAGAAAGGCAGTGTGGAAACGAAGGGCTTCCCTTGGGCAGTCAGAGAGGAGACGTTGCTCTGAGATGGAATAGAAACATGCCAACCTCAGGCCTTCCTACAAGCCAGTGGTTGCCTGGGTGATGATGCCCTCTTGGGACAAATGGTTCATGGTGTCCCAGGATCACTCCCAGTGTTCCTCGGACAACTTGGGGTGATGGGGGAGGGCTTTGAGATTTCCTGAAAAGGAGACGGGCAGGCCTGGGCACCTTCATCCTGGGCATCCAGAGTCTGTCTCCTGCTTGGAGAAGAGTAGGTGGCGTGGAACTGGCCACTTTCCATCTCGGTAGTTAGGGTCCTAATAAGAATCCTAGGTGGTGTGTCCCTTTAAGCATTTGTTTCTCCTACCAGAGGTGACAGGGCTTGGTGATTGCATTAGGGGATGGATTTGTGGAGCTGGACAGATTTCATAGCCTTGCTCTACAGAGCTACAGAACGCCCTTTCTCCTTGTCCAACAGAAACTACATCCCCAAAAGGTGGCTGCCCTGGGCATGCCACCTCCCCTGCCCTAAGTTGTTGGAGAAACTGTGGAAGAGGTCCCGGGACACAAAGGATCCTTTGTCCCAAGTGGTTACTATCACCAGGTATTCACTGGCTCAGGCGGGGGAAGGAAGAACATTGGTTATGGAGGTGAGGGTCTCAGCGAGTCTAGGCCACTTAGCCCTCTTCAGGGTACCTGGCCTAATCTTGGTGCCATCTCTTCTCCAGGCACTTCACAGAGGCACCGATTTGGGGGAGCCAGTATGGAGAGGAGGGGGCGCTGGGGAGAGGGGGCCCCTTAAGCAATTCTAGCACAGCCTACAGCCTTTCCAGGCTTGGGACGTCTTGCTATTTAGGGAACTACCCATGGGTTCCAATGGAAAAAACCTCAGAAATTTACAACAGCCAAAAGATGGAACCCACCCAGTACCCATCAACAGCTGAATGGGCAGAGAGAGGGGGTATATTTCTCACTCAGAAAGAGAGCTGATGTGCTGATACACACTGTAACACGGATGCACCTTGAAACAATACGCTGTGCTGTGTGGAGTAAGGCAGGCGCAGAGGGACAACTTTTATACGGTCCCACTTACATCAAAGGTACAGAATAGGTACATCCACGAGGCAAAAGGAGATGCTGGCTACCGGGTCTGGGGAGAGGGTGATGGAGAGTTACAAAGATGCACACTGAGGAGTGGTGAAGTTTACCATGTGTAAATGATACCCCTTTAAATCTGTTGAAAGACAGACAGATAGAAAGGAAAATAGCCAACCTGACAGAAAGGAGTCCATGAGTGGGAACTGTTGCTGCCTGTATTAGTCAAGACCTCCTCTGGCCCCCAGGCTGCCCCTCAAGTCTCTGGCTTCTTATCATCACCCTGGGAGAGGCAGAGCCCCCCTTCCTCAGAATGGATGATGTTCCTCAAAAAGGTTGCCATCTCTCTACCTTTGCTGCTGGACAGGTGGAAACCGACTCAGGCCCACAGCCTCTGCCTGGCCCCTCCACGTCTGGATGATGGGTACCAGGGTGGCTCCAGGACCCAGGACACAGAGAGTCCTGCCCCACCTGAGCAATCCCAGCCTTGGCACAGTATGGCTTTCTCACGAGTTCCCAGGGCCCCCAGGGTGGTGAGAAGCCAGGGCAGGACAGGAGTGCCCACTCTGTACCCATAGTGTCTGCATAGGCTCAGCCTTTGTACATTGTGGATGCTACTAGTTACCAGCAATGGCTGGACTGTAGACCATCAAGTGTGGGCATGGCATGGCTCTCTGTCCCTCTTCCTGGCTCAGGGCCGTGGGGCAGACGGGGGTGGGAGGAGGGACAATGGGCAGTCGGTCCCACCAGGCCGCCTTTCCTTGGCCTGCCCACCGGGGACAGGGTCTTGCCGGCCGATGTCCCCACCATTCTCACTTGCACAAATGCAGGATATGCCGGCCGGCTTGTCAGCCTCTCCAGGCTGTCTGAGGAAAATCGAGGGAAGTTATTAAACAAGCCCTCGGCTCAGCGAAACAATGACCGGCTCTAAGTTTAGCTGTGAACCAGGCAGGGTGCGGGGTTCACAGCTGTGGGTGTTTGTCTGTGGCAGGGACACCAGGAAGGAGAACAATGTCCCCGTCTGTAGTCACATTAAGGTCCTGGAGCCCTCAGTCGGGTGGGCATGGGGGGCAGTGGCTGGAATCCCAGGAGGGGGCTGGGCCTCAGGCAATGAAGGCAGGTGGATACTAGGGTGGGGCACCAGGGGAGTGGCCACCCTAGGCTGTGCTCCTTCCCAGACCCCCACTCCAATCTCTGCCATGGGGGGAGGTGCTTGCCTCTAGGGAACCACCTCCCTGGGGACCCTCTTACCACAGAGGATCAGTTCTTCCCCTTCTCTTCTGCGCCCCTCTTTACACTCAGCCACTCCCATTTTCTGGTCTCTTCATTTCAACCCACCCAAGTCTTCCTCACCCCAGAAAGGGCCCTTGCTCCCTTAATCTTTCTGGGTGTCACCCCACATCACTTCTCCCTTTACCTCAAAACCCTCTTATTCCCTCCACCCGAGATTCTGTCCCTCCTGTCCCGGGAGTCTCTCCCTCCCTCTTTCCCTTCTTCCTTCCCTTCCTTTTGAACATTCTTTCCTTTGATAAGCAGATGCTGTTGACTTGTCTCCGACACATGTCACCCCCAAGCCCCACCCTGTATGTCAGAGTACAACTGTGTGCTCCTGGGATTTTCAGAAATCAGTTCTCAGGCTTTTCTTCAGAGTCACCTCTGGGTGAACTTGAACCTGCCACTGTTAGCACCATCCAGGGTCTCCTGCCAGGCTCAGTGTCAGCCCCCTCTGTCCCTGCCCTCAGGAAGCTGGCATTTGGGGCTGTCCCCCTTCTCCCCATATCCTCAAGTCAGCAGTGAACGCCCCCATCCCCTCTTGGTGTTTCTCACTCCCCTGCTTGGCCTCTCCCGTGGACTCCCACAACATTGGGGTTCCTTAGGGTCTGTCTGGTCTCATCTGGTTCTGCCCTCACCCTTCCTCATATACTGGGACTGCTGGCAGGATGGGCACATGAAATGCTGCCAAATGTGATGTCCCCAAATGGGTGTGTCACTGTGAGAACCAAACATGGCGTGGGAACCCCTTCTACTCCCATGTGATGTCACTCCTCCCTGACAGGTACCAAGTTTACCCACTCGGACTCCTTTCTGCCCTCTGGGATTCTGGACAGATCACCACTGCTTTTGGGTGGGCCCACTTAGAGGGGCCGGCCAGCCGTTGTGCCTGGGACTCTGGGTGGAGACAGTGGGGTGGGCCACCTGAGGTTTCTTACATTTACATTAAACAGATTAAGATGAGACAGAATTAGGGAAGACGTTCCTCCATCACCAAGCCCGTTTCTAAGGGCTCCCAGCTACAGGCACGCTGGACACCGGCAGTGGACCTCCTCCAATCCAGACCCCACTGGACTAGAGCCCTGGACCATGGTACCTCCAGAGACCCCAGGCTTCCCGTCAACCAGCATGCTTCCTTGTCCCCAAGTCCCCCCCTCCGGTCAGCTTTAGCCTCCCATGGTGCCTGCCTCTGGATGTGACCAGCTTTGTTGGAGACTTGGAGGCAGTGGGACCCTGTCCCCCACCAGAGCTCCCTACCCTATCACAGGCAGCCTGGGCTGGACCCTGGGGGCGTGAGGACCTCAGACACTACTGTTATGGACAGGAATCCTCACCTGGGTGTGTGGTCCCATTTATAGATAGGATTGTCTTTGTTATGCTAATTAGACAAGTGTAGGGTGGATCCTAAACCTAATCACTGTTGAGTAATTTAGGAACAGCAGAGAGACAGCCAGAAGCCCAGTAGGGTCAAGGATTGTCAGCTACAACTATCAGCTGAAACAGACAAGCAAGGACCTTCCACTAGAGTTGGGGTGGGGAACTTTTTTCTGCCCAAACTTATAACATCGTTCACGGGCCATGCAAAAATATGAACTTAAAGATTAGCCTGCTATATTTGGTCAAACATTTAATGAACTCGCCCCCAACGTGATGGCTGGAACTGCGGTTGCCTTGGCAGAGCCACACCAAATGATTTCAAGGACCTTCAATGGCCCATGAGCAGGATGTTCCCCACCCCTATCCTAGAGCCACATTCTGAATGCAGACTTCTAGCGTTAGTTCTTTAAGACCACCCACCTGTGGTCTTTCTGAGAGGGTACCACCAGGAGACAGAGCCTGCCCTGCCCATCTCTGTGAATTACCTGGGGGTGGAACAGCAGTGGGGATGGCCGTAGATACTTCTCTTTGAGGACGCCCACAGGGTCGGTCACTTTCCGCTTTTCTACCCTGCTGGACAACAATACAGAGGGTTACGTACCCTACTGAGCCGCTCCAGTGCTGAGGAGGGAGAACGTGCTAGCCACCCACCAGTCTGTCCCAGCATAGGTACTGGTGTGGTGGTCTTATCATGGCTGCCCTGACTTCTGTGCCTCCAACTTCCTTCTGATGTTCTGCTGAGCCTGGGGACCTCAATGGCTGGCCTCATCACTTACCCAGGAGTGTCTTCCAAGCTATAGCCCTCTCTCCTGCTCCCCAGAATGCACTTGCTCATTGTGGCTCCTCATGTCATCCTGCTGGTCATCATTCCCAGCTCTGGTCACCCTTCAAGTCCCACCCACATCTCCCCAGAGCACCCCAGCTGCTGGCATCCGTGCCATGCAATGAATGACTCATGATGCCGTCAGTTCTGGAATCTTCTCTGAAGGCTCCAGGCACATCAGCCTCATCCTGAGGAATCCATTAGCTTTAGTGGGTGGGGGTTACGTTTCCTACTTTCTACCCAATGTGGGCTTGCTCACCTCAGAGTGTGAACTGCGCCAGGAGAGAAAGCCACCCTTTGCCTGCAGTCCTGGGCATGCGTTCCTGCCTGCTTGTGCAGGTACATGCAGGAGATTCCGACATCTCTGTCTTGAGAAAGTCACTAAGGACTCCAGGCCACAAGGCTACACTCTCCCCTAAAATTCGCCATGGTTACTGGAAACTACAAGTCTAGAATCTTCCCATAAAGTCAGTGATAACTCTTGTTTTGTCCATCTTGATGGGGACAGTGGTCATGTGATGGAAGTGGGGTTCAGATGCTGGGCAGCTAGCCTGGTCAAAGCTTAGGACACCTTTGACCTGGGGGTGGAGGATCCCAGTCTTAATTTAGGCTCACCCTGAGGGAGAGGCCTATGGGGGTAGCTGGGCATGCTGCTGGGGACCCTGTCTCCTCCCCAGAACACCTCCCTGCCACCACAAACCTGGGGAGAGATACCCACAACAGAGGATGCAACTGTTTATCTTGACGGGGCTAGGGGAGGGAAGGAGACTATTTGGGACGGGCCCATCTCGGGCCTTCTGCTCATTTGCTGAGCGCAAGCTGTTCCTTGGAGTCAACCAGACAACCCCGGTGTTGGTGAGGTGAGTCCCCAGGAAAGAGCCAATTCCAGCAGGTCTCAGCATGAAGGTTGGCTCAGAGGGCCCACAGAGGCCAGGGTCTCTGAGGCCTGACCTCTGCTCCCCTACAGCCTTCAGGGCACTTTGGCCAAGGCCCCAAGTTAGGCCCAGAGGAGAACTGTCTCAAAGAAGCGGGTGGGCAAAGGAGCCAAGAGAGGAGGGGGCTGGGGGCAGATAGGGGGTCAGAGTGGGAAAAAGCTGAAGCTGATGATCTGGCACACTTGGGGCTCTGACTACGAGGTCTGACTGGGAAGCTTTTGTCTTTTGGGTTCCTGGTCATCTCCCTCCAGTCCTCTGTACTCAGCTGCTGCATGTTGTAATGGGGATGTGGCCGGGTGCCTTCTCCTCATGCCACAGCTGTTTCCTGGCATTGCCTGAGCTTCCGAAGACTCTGTTTTCATTGGCAAATGCTACCTGTGCTGACCACGCTCGTCCCAGAATGCTGAAGGCAGACCCCTTGGGCCCTGTGTTGGTCATTTTCTCAAGCAGCCACAGTAGCATGTTTACAAAGACACACCCTGTGGATATCTTCCCTGTTACTCAGGGAATACAGCCTGGTGGCCAACACAGGCGTGGCTTAAAATTGTAAAAGGAATGTGGTAGCGTTGTATGTTTTCATCGTCTTTACTCAATCTGCATGTTGTTGTTGTTAAGTGCCATCGAGTCGGTTCCAACCCATAGCCACCCTGAACAGGGTTTCCAAGGCTGTAAATCTTTACGGGAGCAGAAAGCCTCATCTTTCTCCTGAGGGGCAACTGGTAGTTTTGAACTGCTGACCTTGCGGTTTGCAGCCTGATTCGTAACCACTACGCTACCAGAGCTGGATGATGAAAAAGAAAGCCTGAAGAATTGATGCATCTGCATCTGACTCGTGGTATTGATGAAGACATTGCGTATATGCCATGAATTGCCAGAAGAGTGAACAAATATTGGAGGGCGTACAGTCCGGACTTTGGATGGCTCATCCAGAAAGAGCAACTTCTAAAAAGGCCATCCTGTTTGGTACAATAGAGGGTCAGCAAGGACAAGGAGATTGACCATAACACGGATTGTCAGGTGACTGGACCATATCAATGCTATGAGGATGGCCCAGGCCCAGGCAATGTTTTGTTCTGTTGTACACAAGGTGGCCTTGAGTCAGGACTGACTGGATGGCACCTAACCATAATGACATGATGTGCCCATGGCCAAGAAGGGGCAGCTCCTGATCCATGGGGCTCTGGTGTATCTCTGCCACTTTAGTCAGGACAACAGCTTCTAGGCTGGATGCAGAACGCGAAGCCTCCTCCCGGACTCTTCTCTTTGAGCTCTGAACTCCCTGCCGTGCTGGCCCAGCATGGAACAGCTGCTCTATTCTCACGTGTCCCTGCATCCTAGTTCATGTGTGCCCATGGATAAACGTGTGCTCTCTCCACAGAAGTGTAACCCACAACACATGCACCATCTTGCTGCTTGGCAATCATGGCATTGCCTGTCTGCCTTCACCTCTGGGGGGTGCACTGGGCTCCCCAGCCCCACCCCAGCAAAGTCTCAGAGTACTCTATTACTTGGTGAGGCAGACAGATCCCCTCCCACCAGCCCACCTAGACCAGGGAGGGGAATTAGTAATTGAATTCACAGGGAGGGTTTCAGAGGGATGGACAGAGACCTTTTCAACCCCCCATCTTCCTCCTTTTCTCCTCAGTCCCCAGGCAGCGTCCAGCTCCTTTTGGAGTCCCTGGACAGTGGGGGTGGGTAGGAGAAAGGCTTGGGTGGCTCTAGGCACAACCGAAAGGAAGCGTGTTCAGAGGAAGAAACAGGGTGTGACTGTGGGTGGCAGAACACTAATCCAGGAATGACATTGTGGGGGGGGGGGCATCAAAGGAAGGCAGCTGACATTCAAGGTGTCAGCCAAAGGACCCCCTGTGTCCAGAAACATTTGGCCCAAGAACCAGTCAACTCAGGTGTCCTCTCCTGAGTGGTGGGGGTTCCTGCAAGAGCTGGGGTCTCCCTGAGGCTGCACGGTGGAAGGAAAGCCTTAATGGACAAATGGACCTCTGGTTCCTGCCTGGGAGTGAGGGGGCAGGGACCCGGTCACAGTGGGGGCGGGCGGGTTGGTACCTGTAGATGGGATCCATGAAGAAGGGCGAGGGCTTGGCGTAGTGCAGGGAGGGTTGCTGGGGCAGCTGCGCGGGGGACGCTTTGGGCAGCCCTTCGCCGGCACCCAGCTTGCGTTCTCCATAGACATGGTTCTTGCGGGGCTCCCGGCCGCTGCCATTCTGGCTGGCTCGGGCCCGGCTGCCAATGCTCAGATCCAGAGGCTGCTCCTCCCCGGACGCTGGGGCAGTGGGGAGCTTGGGTGTCGGCAGCATGGGCTTCACCTCTTTGGGTTTGGTGGTGAGGTCGAAGGGGCACTCGGTGCTAGGGCCTCCTGTCTTCAGGGCATCCCGGGGCGACTTGGGTTCGGCCTTGACCAGCAGGTTGTGGGCGAGGGTGCGGTCCGTGAAGGGGTACAGGGAGTGGGGGAAGTTGGGCAGGAACTGGAAGGGGAAGACAGAGTGGTAGGGCAGCGAGCCCAGCTTCTTCTCCTGCATGCCCATGAAGCCAGGCCCAAAGTACTTCTCAGCAATGGAGGCAATGGCCTTGATGGAATCACCTGCGGCCCCCGAAGCATTCAGCAGCTGCTCCTCAGGCGGAGGGAAGAAGGAGTGCTGGGAATAGAAGACGGGCACCTCACTCACGCTGTTGGGGACCCCTGGGGGCACAGGGCCGCTCCCGAACTCGGGCTTGCCCTCGGCCGCCTTGCTCTTGTCTTTGGCCCTGTCTCGGTCACTGTCCAGGTCGCTGTCCAGGTCTGAGCCGGTCCCCGTGGTGGTGTCCAGATCTGTCCCTGTGGTGGTGTTGATGTCCTCAAAGTCACTGCCGTCTGACACATCGCTATGCCTTGTCTTGAGCTTCTCCACATATGCATCCTCCAAGCCACTCTCAAACTTTTCATCCACACCTGGAGCCACGGTGGCGCCCTGGCCACTGTTGCTGACCGCGGATACCAGGGGCAGTGCGGGGTTCCCCAGGGGGCTGGGGAGCTTGGCGTCCTGGGTGTGGTTGAGGGGGCTCTTGAGTAGGGGTGTGGGAGGTAGCAAAGGTGGCCTGGGGTAGAGGG
Source organism: Chrysochloris asiatica (assembly GCF_000296735.1). Classification (NCBI taxonomy): domain Eukaryota; kingdom Metazoa; phylum Chordata; class Mammalia; order Afrosoricida; family Chrysochloridae; genus Chrysochloris; species Chrysochloris asiatica. Next base: position 3,540,986 of record NW_006408691.1, on the reverse strand, counting down.
AGGGAGGGAAGATGCCCGGGAAGCCCGGAGTGAGAGTGGGAAAGGCAGGGGGCGCTGTGGAGAAGGGCAGCCCTCCAGGGTGCGGCCGGGAGGGGAAGTACTCGCTGAAGCCCAGGCCGGTGTGGTTGAGGTTGGGAGTGGGCTTTGCCTTGTCCATCATGGGGCTGGGGGTCAAGGGCAGACCAGGTGCGAAGATGCTGCCGGGAGCGTAATGGTTCTTGCCCTCACAGAAGCGCCGGTGCTTGTTGAGGGAGGAGGTAGTGCTGAACATCTGCCCGCAGTCCTTGCACTTGATCTGCGTGCGGCAGTCTGCATGCATGCGCTTGTGCCGGCACAGGTTGGAGAACTGCGTGTAGGACTTGTGGCAGACCTCACCTAAAACATCAGCAGAAAGCAACGACAAACACAATATGAAATTACCAGGAAACTCCAGGTGTGGAGTGGGGCTGGGCGGGGGCTCCAGTTCCTGGTCATTCACAGGCAGACTGCAGACTACACAGCATGTATGTGGATGTGTGTGTATATTTCTGCATAAGGGTATATGCCTGGCGATGTATGCATGTATGTGCATGTGTGCAAATACACAAGTACACGTGTGCTGGTGTGGGTGTGCACACATACAAGTACACACGTGCTTGTGTGGGCGTGCACACATGTGCATGCACAGTGTGTCTGTGTGCCTGGAACATGTGCTTGAGCATGCATATGCATGCACACACAAGTACACACGTGCTGGTGTGGTTATGCACACGTGCATGCGCAGTGTACCTGGGTACGTGGAACATGTGCATGAGCATGCATGTGCATGCACACACACACGCAAGTACATGTGTGTTGGTGTAGGCACACACACACATGCACAGTGTGTCTGTGTGAATGGAACATGTGCATGAGCATGCATGCATGTGCACACACATACAAGTGCATGCACAGCATGTCTGTGTTAATGGAGCATGTGCATGACCATGTATGCATGCATGTGCATGTGTGCACACATACAAGTATATGTGTGATGGTGTGGTTATACACACATGTGCATGCATATTGTGTCTGTATGCATGGAACATGTGCATGGGAATGTGTGCATGCATGTACACACAAACTATGCATGTATGCGCACACACGCACACACCTGAACACATGTAGGGAGTGTGGATGCATATGCACACACACACACACGGGCATGCTTGTATGTGTATCTGCGTGCCTATGAATACATGCATGAGCGTGCACGAATCCATGTTCATGTGACATGTGTGCACCAATGTATGTGTGTGAGACAGACATGTGCCTATAATGTGGTGCACACACATGTATCGGTGTATGCAGGATGTGGGTGCACAGCATGTGAGTGCATGTGTGTAAGTGTGTGTGCCCCTTCCGGGCTATCCTCAGGTGACCAGTACAAATCAGCTCTGGAGTTGCTGTCTCTCCAAAGTATGGGTCCCAGCGTGGACTGGCAGAGACTCCTGTGCCTTTCCCTCAGATTTCCTGGGATGACCCTGGACAGATGGCTTAATTCCACTGTGCCTTGGCCCCCTCCATTGAAAAATGGGACAGTTGTACTTTGTGTGCCTTCCTCCTACAAGATGTTTCTAATGGGGGCGTGAAGGTCTCTTGAAGTCATTCAGGATGATGACGCCCTCGCCGGGGTGTAGCTGCAGGCTCTGCGACACCATGAGTTCCACCAGAGGACCTCCTGTCCTGGAACCTGCCCTGTGTCCACTCCACTTTTGTGATGGTTGCTCCATCACCACTCACCCAAGGTGTGCTGTTTCTAAAATTTTCATAATGCCCCCTTCTTTTCTGTCCCCAGCCCTGGGAGCTGTGTCCTGGGTGAAGGTGGTCTCAAGAGTGATACTGGAGACAGGAATCATTCCAGGGATTCTTGGGGGGCCCTAATGGGCTTTGGTGAGTACAGTGGTTCCTGGTTAGTTCTCAGTGATAGGGTCTGCTGGTGGGGACGAGGGGAAAGAGATCCATATTTAAGAAAACGGAAAATCCCACTACTAGGACCCCCTCCTCAGAAGAGATGAAACAGGCCATGTCAGGCTCTGGTTGGTGAACACGGATCCTCCTCTCATAGCAGGAAAGGCCAGTGCCGGCTGGAATCAGAATCCAGGGCCCTGCGCACAGGCTCTCGGGAGAACTCATCCTGGCCACTTTCCCAATGACAGAAAGAGAGGAGCGTACCGGCACACACACATGCATTACACACAGGCAAACACACAACACAATACGCAATGATACTTCCCACACACGTAAATACTCTCATACTCACTCATGCATGCAACACATACCCACACACATCCACAATGCACATATGTGCACATACACACATTCAGACATGCATACATATACATATGCATGTGGATACATAAACAACACTGACCCGACAATACTAAAATACTCACACACACACACACACACACACACACACATCCCTACACAATCCGTATGGGCGTGCACACAAATACAATAACCTGCACCCGCATACGCAGGGCACACATGCGTGCACATCCCAATCTAATGCACGCATGCACAGTGAGGGTATGTGTCTCTCTGCAGGACAATTTGCTTCCTAAACGCTGGCCCAGTGGAAACAATGATTCCAGCGTGTTCCTTGCTCACCGCAGCCCTCAGCCGGCTGATGTCATGCTATGCGAGCTGGGAGCCCTTTCTCTGCGATTACCATGCTCTCTAATCACAATATCTATTTATATTAGCCGCTCGGCCTTCCTGGCTGTCTGGCATGGCGGGAAGTTTTCAAGGCTGAGGGGAGAAGAACTTTGCCTCATTTAATCAAATCTGCCCTTTTTGGGAGGTTGCTAACCGTAAGGCTGCTCCGCAGGGATAGTCTATAAATACCTCGGGCCGCGACCTTCAGGGTGGAGAGTATGGCCTGAGCTCTGTTGGCCCTGGCTCTGTCCTGGCCACAGCAGCTCCTGTTGCTCCTTAGCTCAGAGCTGGCCCTCTGCCCAGGGTACCCTCGGTTGGCTCCCACAATCTTCTCGCGCATGGGGTCCTGAGGTGGTGGGTCCCAGGAGGCTCTGGGGATACTGAGCTCTCCAGATGGGAAGGCTCAGCAAACAAGGAAGGGGAGGTCTGGATGCTGAGGACAGGGGAAGGAGCCCTGGTTGGGAGCAGAGCCTAACACAGTGGGTCCCAGACCCCCCCAGTACAAGGGGCCCGGAAGGAGGACTCACTCCTGGTCAGCAGTGTGAGAGAACATGAACGTGAGTGTGGATACATGCCTGAACAGATACTCACAAACACACATCCACAACCATACTCACATATTCACACACTCACACTCACAGATACACTGACACACACGGAAACATCAGTCTCACACACATACACAAACATGCATTCTCATAGACTTGCTCACTTACACACATACATATACAGACTCTCCCCCTACCCCTCACTTCCCCACCCCCCCGCTACATACACACACTGACACATGTACACTTTAATGAAAATTGTTGTTGCCAAGTGCCACTCTGAAAAGTGCTTACAAGAACACTGCCTTCCCTCACACCAGACACACCCATACTCAGATACATGCGGGCACACGTGATCACACACACAATACATACATGAACTCCCTGGTGGCTATGACCTCACCTGAGAAGTTAGGGTGCCTTAGGCTGGGTGTTCACCAAGGCGGAGGCTTGGCAATGCCTAGGCATTTGAGGTTGATTAATGTGTGCCATGGGTGTGGGTCCTGTCACTCGGCAGTTGGGGCACCGAAATACGTGTGCATCTGTGCCTGTTGCCTACACACTCCTGAGGGACAGATCGTGTTTCCAAGGCCGAGCACGGCCCCTCCACCGAGCTCCGCTGCAGCTGGAAGATGCGCAGGGCTTATTCCACACGTGTAAGCTAGTTCTGAAAACCTGCGTCGCTGCACTGAATGAAATGTGTGCAGATGCAGCCAAGCCACATTTGGGGTTTCCTGGTTAATTCCATCCCTTCGTCAAGAGCCAAGACCCAGAAGTGAACTTGGAGCCCAGACCAGAGGTGGAATAGCTACTGATACCGGCAGGTCCGGCCCAGGCATCCCCATCCTCCCTTCATCCATATGGGAAATGTGTGCAGAGCCGTGGAAACATGGGCTCGGCACCTTCAAAAGCACTGCGGTTCCTGGAACTTACATTATGAATAGGATCCAACAGACTTAGAAAGGCGTGTGTGTGTGCCCAGAAAGGCAATTGCTGTTAAGCCTGTGGACAGTTTTCTTGATTTGAACCTTGCTTTAAACCTCTGTATTATGATCTAAAGCACTTATGGGAGGCTGCTCCCTGGCCCCATTTCCACCCCAATGCAGTCTCTCCTTAGACTCTACTGGTGTGGGGTGTTGGGACCTGCTACACTTCACTCAGATGCCCCTCTGTCCAGGTGACTGGAAGATAAATCTGTAGGGGGTGGACAGTGGGCCACACTCTTACCCTCTTTCTGCTCCTTGTCTGTGGGACCCAGTGGGTTTGAATCTGAGTCCTCTCTAGGAGGCAGCATGATGTGTGAGCTGGGAGCAGAGGGTAGGAGGGGGTCGGCAGGGGCTCAACAGGCCAGTCAGCTGGAACACCTAGATCCCAGGTCCCTGGCTCCCCTATGAAAGGCTTGAACTATCCCCCTTTCATGGGTCAGTAGTGTGGCCCTTGAGCTAGACCACTAAGCTCTGCACTGTGACCCCAGAGTCTAGCCACTGGATGACTTGATGCCTCGGTTTCCTTTGCTGTCAGCTGGCGATGACATGGTACCTATGCCTGCCGTGGGATTCTATAAAGATGTCATGTGAAAAGGCATGGGAAATGATAACTCAGTGCAATGCTTGTGTGAAATGGTGACTTGGCACATGGCGTGGCAGATGGGAGACTTTAGTGGCTTCCAAACTCACCAAGAATCAGAGTTCCACAAGGCTTTGTGACCTCACCCCAGGATCTCTGACCCCCTTTCTGATGTCCCCCTGCTCACTCGCTCTCCAAACACATGGGTCTTTGGCTTGTCACTGTCCTGAGCCCCTTTTGCAGATGCCCCATGGTGGTTCCCTCTGAACATCCATCTGGTCTCTTCTAGAATGCCCCTCATCAAACAGGAGTGGTGCCCAGGCCCACGACCAGCCTGCGCCTCTCAACTTCACGCTGCCACCACCTTCATTCCTTTACCTGTCACCTTCACCAGTCCTTTGATCCCCTAACCCCACAGTACCATCCTCAGAGCCCCTTAACCCTGCACTCACATACCCTAGGCCTCTTTACCCCTAGGTCCCCTGTCCCCACACCATCATCCTGAGAGTCCCCCAACCCACACTGCTGACTCTTGAGCCCCTTAACCTCATACACCTGTCCCCTGTATGGCTACCACCTGGGCCCCTTAACCCCATACTTCTGTCCCCTGACCTGTCACACTGTGCTCATCAGCTGTCCCCCCCCCTCGCAATGAGGGAGGGACACCTTTATTTACAGCAACTCCCCGTTGTCAGGAACAGCTGGCAGTAGGGCACCCCTTGGGATCCAGGGCTGGGGTATGGGGGACAGGGAGAGGGGCTTGGGGAAGGGCTTCTGGCTCATTCTGCAAGACACAATGAGCTGCAAGGATGGTCCCTGCCCAACCCGCCCCTCCCTCCTGTCACTGGAGGTAAAAGCAAAGAGACAAGCAGAAAGACACGAGGCAGGAGGGTAAAGAAGCAGAGATGAGCCCATAAAGCCAGGGGTCATGAGCTGCTGCCTGGATGCTTTCTAAACAGGCTCTCATGAGGGGCAGTATGTGCTGGCGATGCCCGAGCTCAGGCCGGCGGGGACGACTTACATATGAAGGGCTTGACGGTACTGTGGATGTGTTTGTGCTGCTTCAGGCCCGAGGACGTGGCGAAGGTCTTTCCGCAGTCAGGGCAGGCATGTGCCCGCGCGCCCACGTGCTGGGAGCGGATATGCCGCTGCAGGTTGCTGGGGTCCGTGAATACCTGGGGAGACAGGCTCCGTCAGGTCTGACCCTCACCAGAGGGGACAGCCCCTGATGTGGCACCAAGCTTCCCTTGCCTCAATTTCCTCAATAATGTTGTTGTTAATGGCTGTCAACAACCCAGTGTGTTCTGTGCATGAAGGAACAAGATGCTGCCCTTTCACACCACGTCCTCATGATGGGTTGCAGATAGGATTATTATGATCCATGGGTCTTTATGGGCTGATTTCTCAGAAATGGAGGGTCAGGTCTTTCTTCCTAGTCTTTCTTGGCCTGGAAGCTGTGCTGAAACTGCCCAGCATTCGGCAACACTGATAGATGGATGGTGGCCGTGCATTGGATGGGACTCAAACCCAGGACTGGTGCATGGAAAGGGAAAATTCTACCCCTGTTTAATAAGGGCGGAGAAATCGCTAACCACAAGATGTCCAGAGGCAGGAGTTCAGAAAGAGTTTTAATCTGATGTGCGAGGAAACTTGAGGGCTCGGGTTTGCTGTACTTAGGCTCTCTCCCACAGGCAGCAAGTGAGAGTCCTGTTCCTTCTGGACCCTGTGATACCTCTGTGAGGGTCTTTCCTCTCGAGCAGAGAGAAGGGTCCTAACAATCACAGGGACCACTGCAGAGGCCCCGAGCCTCATCTGAGTTTGTACCTCAGGGCAGAGGGAGGGCAAGAATGTCACTTTCCTGTCTGCACCCTGGAGGCTGTGTGTGTGCATGAGTGGGCAGGTGTAAACACATACCCATCTGCACTTGAGGCTGTGTGTGCATGTGAGTGCAGCAGGTGTAAAACACACACCCATCTGCACCTGAGGCAGTGTGTGCGTGTGAGTGCAGCAGGTGTAAAACACACACCCATCTGCACCTGAGGCAGTGTGTGCGTGTGAGTGGGGCAGGTGTAAATACACACCCATCTGCACCTGAGGCTGTGTGCACATGAGTGAGGCAGGTGTAAACACACACCCATCTGCA